>NW_020897736.1:8800784-8957890 GCF_003984885.1 Neopelma chrysocephalum
ACGTTTTGTATGTGGTAACACAAAGAAATAGTGCTTGGATTTCTCAGGGGGAAGCTCGTGTTGGTAAGTTAAGCAGTTGCTGTGAATTTTGAAACCATTCATTTACTGTATATCTGATATTGATGCACTCTAATACATGTAATGAATACTAAAAAAAATATCAAAAAGGAAATGGGATTTCTGATTTTATAAATATAAGCAAAAACGTGTTCAGGGGTTGCCAGTTTTGTCTGTTAACTGCTGAAAAGTCTCTTACATAGAGGATAAATGTATTTTGCTCAGTCTTTCCAAATATCTCAAATTTCTTGACGTGTGTTTGAACCTACTTCTAAACCCTAGCAAGTGGAATAATTGTGTGTTTATAGCATACAGGTCATATCACCAGCTTCTTGGGGCCCTCCTTTGATGTGTATTGATTGGAAGGTCTTTAGAACCTCCTTGAGAGGTCTGTACAGCTCTGCCCATCCTGGCTGCTTATTTTTTCCCTCCTCACAGTGTTTCCCACATGGCTGTACTCCTTCCTTGTGTGCTCATTTGTGGTTTGCAAACAACATGAGTACTTCATTCACAATAGCCCTTCTTGCTGGAACATGCTTCTCTGAGCTCACCCACTTAAGGCTCTGCCAGCCTTGTGCACTCCTTACCCCTTTTCTGTTTAAAGCCTGCTGCTACGAAGTCTTTTGTAGTGGATCGTAGGTGACTCCTGTCTGTTGTAATTCCTCTGTGTGCCCACTCAATACCCACAAGCTACCCTGTGAGTTTGTCCACCCCCATGTGGGCACACGCCCTGTGAGGGGTGAGTGCTCCTTCCAGAGAATTGCTTTTCTCCTTGCTTGTACAGGCAGTTTTATAGGTATGTAATATTTTTAGCCTGAAGACTTGACGGAATTCTGTAATGGTTTTGTTCAGTAAATGCATCCTCCTACGGGTGATTTGGAGAGCCTTTCCTTTCTGTCACAGTCTCCCAGGGGTTGACAAAGACACGGTATTAGCGCTGAGCGCCAAGGAGTGCTGCTGCCAGCGTGAGTGCTGCGATGCCTGTTCATTACTGAAAGGTGTCTTTGCATCAGATTCACTGGGTTGTCTTCCCCGTGGACTAACTGTGATCAGATTAAATTACATGGCTTCATGCGGATATACTGGTATTAACCCACTGATCCATTGATAACCTGCAGCCTTTTATAATTATGCCCCTTTGGGAAGAGATCATTTGCTGTGTGTCAGCAGGGCTGGCTCAGTTACACATGTCCCCTTTTACAGCACTAGTGGTAATATCCTGGAAAATTAAATGGAAACACAAACAAGTGTGTAGGGTGTATTAGAGAAGTAGCAATAATCAATTAATGGGAATAACCTTTCCCACTGCAGGCAGGAAGGCTATTGTGAAAGGCAGTGGCTGAATGGATATATTTATTCAATTAAATAGATATATGCACAAAGTCATAACTGCTGTGGGCTCCATTATTTTACAGCAATTGCTCCAGTTATCTTAACCTTCTGCTAATAGCTTTTTTTTGTTATAAGCTGAGTAAATAAAGCTTGGGTCCAACACAAATTACTTTGTGTGAAAGCATATTGAAGGTGGGAGCTATTTTCATGTTACTCTGTGCTCTCTGTGTACTCTGCAGCTGATTTTTGGCTTTATCGGGACTTGCTGACTCTGATGTCTGTAAAAATCACTCCATTTGCAGAGCATGTTGGTTTCTTTCTGTAGTGTACTTAAAATAGCCATCAGCTGGGAGAGCCTAGTGAGGTCCATCATTCCTGGGGCAGCCTCTTTAGTGCAGTGCCCTTGTCATTTAAATGGCAGATATGCAGAGGACAGTCCTAAGGTTCATAAAATTAATTAAATAGATTGGAAGGTGCTGAGTTGCTTATGTCAAGAGCTGAAGGCTGTATTGTACCTTCTTGATGGCACAAGCAGTAGAGAGCTGGTGTGTGCCAGTCTTGGCACTTCTCCTGGGAATTTGACTGAGGCTCCTCAACTCATTGCAGATAAGGAGCCTCTAGATATTTTGATCCCAGTTTGCAGGCTGGCACTGGGGACACTTGGGGCTGTGTTTAGCATGTGCCTTCCCACGGTGAGACAAGGTACAGGACCTGTACTGTGCCAGCAGCATTCAGGGCACTGGCTAGGTGTTACTTGGTTATCTGCAGGACAAGGTGCTTGTATGAGCATATAGGAGAACGCAAAACTCTTTCACAGAAGCTCCTGCTTTCCCTCTTTCAAAACTGCCTCTCCTGTTGCTGGATGAGGTGCTCGATCAAGTTTTTTTGCCCTTCGGAGAGGCCACTGCAGGTCTGAGCTGGTGCTGGGCAAGCTGACACTTATATCCTTTGGGTGCCAAATAAGTGCTATTTGAGTAACTTCCTAAAAATGTTTGTTTTTGCAAAGTCCCAAGCAGTGCCATGGCATAAACGTGTGGGTCTGTTGACACACAGGGCCTGGCAGTGCTCAGCTGCCAAAGCTGTTATAATGTGTGTTTTTATCCTGCCTGCTTTGCTGTGCAGTGGTGACTCCGTGCAGGTCACTCCCCAGTGTAGCAGCCAAAGAGCAGAGATCCCTTAGGACTGTGGGGAACAGCACAGGGAGAGCTCTGTCCAGAGGCTGCAAGGGACATGGCAGATCAGGCTCTGGGTGAGACTTCCTCAAGGCTACATGTGTAACTGGCATGATGTGTCCAACAGGTGCCTGTCAGTGTGACCAGCCCATTGTATGAACCTGAGTAATTGAAAATTAACGGTGTTAACACCAGAGGAACAGCTGTGATGCGAGTCAAAGAATCATGGAATAGTTTGGGTTGGAAGGGACCTTTAGAGGTCATCTAGTCCAACCCCCTGCTGTAAGCAAGAACATCTTCAAGTAGACCAGGTTGCTGAGAGCCCTGTCCAGCCTTGCCTTGAATATTTCCAGGGATGGGGCAGCTACCACCTGTCTGGGTAACCTGTGACAATGTTTCATGACCCTCTTCATAAAACATTTTTTCCATATATCCAGTCTGAACCAACCCTCTGCTAGTTTTAAACCATTATCCCTTGTCCTATCTCAAGTGGCCCTGCAAGGGTGTGAGATTGCCCTGCAGTGTGAGGCTTGGGGCAAAGCTGCTGTGGGGAGACACTGATGCAGTCTCACTAACTGCAAGTATCTGATTACATCTGATGGACCAGCCTGGAGGAAAAAGTGTGGACACAAGTGATGGGTATCTTGTAAAACAAAGATAAAATTCCTTGATATGCTTTGTGGTCACCTTATAAGCCGTAAGAAGAGCAAGTGGACTGGGAGTCCTCCCCTGGTGTGGTGAATTTTGAAATTTTATTAATTTATTTGCATAAATATATAAATCTGGGGTATTTCAGCTAGGAACTTTGGCTTTGGACAAATGCTTCTGGCTTTGCTTTCTCAAAGTTTGGTTGTTTGGTTCAAAGTTGGTATCTGGTCCCAAAATTGCTCCTTTGAACTTTGGTCTTTTGAAAGGACTCAGTCTTCCTTCAGATTTCTTTTTGCCAAGGTACAGGCAGGTCATTAACTGTGCTGCTAATGAGGTATTTGGCTTTTCCTAAGAGGGAGGCCTGCTCTCACTAAACCCCCTTTTGATTTTAGTAATAGGGATTTTGTCTGAAGGAGACTATCCAAATTTGGCCCTTTATTTACCAATTAAAATGTGAGGATTTAAATAGTTTCTTGGATAGAAGTTAACAACGTCACGTTGCTCTTTGACTTAATACCTCAGAGCACTTGAGTGCAGCCAGGACAAGACTCTCTCTGTGACAAGGTGCAGGATGTGGCTAAAGGGAGCAGATCAAAGCAATAGCATAAATTCAGGAGTTCAAACAGGTAGAAAAGCAAGATGCTCTGTGCATCAGTTCTTTCTGTGTCTCTCTGCTTACCTCACTTTTTCCCTGCGGTTTTCTGTACATTCCTGTCTTCATTGTTAGACAAACCATTCCCACTGTAGCTGTTTGTACAAGATAGAGATAGTGCTTATTAGAGTTTGAAAGAAATAATATTAGTGGGTAAAAAAAGACAACTGGGACAACTTTGCTGTATTAGTCATTGCTGCAGAGACCAATTACCCGTGTGATGAAAGACCACCTGTATCTTGTTAGCCATCAGCTGCAACATATGGATGTCCTAATTCAATCAGACTGATCATCACAAGAATAACACTTGTTAGAGAAAGCTTTTTCTCAGCAGACAGTTATAAACTATGTGCTGGGGTTGTAGACTGAAGGGATGGTAGCATACAAGAAGTGAACTATAAAGTCCCCTGACTGTGCTGTCAGGGTGTCTTGAGGACTGATTAATGCTTTACTGGCCTCAGCAATCAGTTCCCTCTTAGCTTTCTGTTCATTTTGGGCACTTGTTGGTTTTGTGGTATAGAGGGGGGTGTATGTGTGTTCAATATTCCCCCTCCTCATTTTACATAAAAACTCACATTCCTCCAATGCAAGTGAACAGATGTTTTACTGTACTTCTGTTTTTTGTCTCATTGCATATCTTCATGCATGTCCTCTGTAAATGTGCTGTTCTGGTACTGGTGGGAGACAAGCATGCTGTGTTGTAGATTGTGCAGGAAGCAGCATTGCAGGAAACCAAATTATTTCAGTACTTCTGTGTAAGCTGTGGAGAGTTTCCCATAGGTGCCAGAGGGTAAGAGGTTCGTAGGGAGAGAGAACACCTATTTGATCAGCTGAGGCAGCTAGAAAACAGACATGTTCATGCTTGATGGACCTTGTTCTGACCAGTGTGACTACTCATATTCAAGAATATTTACATTTTGTTTCCCAGTTGTCACCTGATCTGGTAAAATATACTTCTGGTCCGTCCAAACCTTGCTTTGCTTCCTGTGTTGGTGAGAATTCTGTATCAAAAGGAAACAGTCTCTTCTGTAATTGTACACCACACCTCTGCAGGAGTTTAGTGTCCTGAAGGTACTTGATTTATAAGTAGTAGCAAATCGCAAGTTAAGCATGGGTTAAGTAAATACTCCTGCTCCAGTAATGTCTCCAGGGTTATAAAACAAGTTGGCAGGAGGATGAGAATAGTTCCCAGGAATTCTGACTAGTGCTCTGCCATTGGTCTGAGAACTAAAGCATTTCACTGCATTCCTGCAAAGCAATGTATCTTCAGTGGCTGCAAACATTCCTTCCTTTTGAGTGTCGGAGGGGTTACTGTTTCTGGCTTTTTGTCTGCTACCACTAGCCTGCTCCACCTCTGCAAACTATGTTTAATTTGTCTCCAAGAGCTGGATGATTAAACTGAGACCAAAACCGTCTTTGCACAGTGGAGAGAGACTATTTACAAGGGCATGTAGTGACAGGACAAGGGGGAATGTCTTCAAACCGAAAGAGAGTAGGTTTAGATTAGATATTAGGATGAAATTCTTTACAGTGAGGGTGGTGAGGCACAGGAACAGGTTGCCCAGAGCAGCTGTGGATGCCCAATGCCTGGAAGTATTCAAGGCCAGGTTGGATGGAGCTCTGAGCAACTTGGTCTAGTGGAATATGTCCTGCTACCCATGGGGGGAGGTTGGAACTAGATGATCTTTAAGGTCCCTTCCGACACAAATCATGCTATGATAGTGGTCAGTGAGATGCAAGAAGCATTTTGAGGACAGACTCTACACTCTTCCATAACTCATTTTCAGGACCCACCAGCACAGAGATGTGCATCCCAGATTTGTCCAGTCGCTTTTGAAAGCTCTCTTATGCTTATGGCCTGCACAATAGAAATAGGATCAAATTCCACAGTTCCCTGTGGCTTTTCTCATCTCCTAGTTAGGCTGTGCAATTTTTTTCCATGTTTGTTGCTTTATTGATTGGATGTCTAGAATTTTGTCTTTAAGGCTGTGAAAGTGGTAAAGTGGGCACAAAACTTCTGGAGTGAAGATATCTTAGAAGTAGCATCTGCCTGTCAAAAATCTTGCTGCTGCCAGAGATGGCAGTCATGTCATCACCCTGGCCTTGCCTAATTCCATCACAGATAGGAGTGCACTGGGAATTCCTTGGACTGTTGTGAAATTGTACTGGGATGGGTAGATAAAGCACAGGCTGGCACAGCTGGCAAAAATTAGGACAAGCCATCCCATTAGATGAAAAATACAGTCTCAAATGGGTTTTGCCAGTGTGTCAAAGACCTGTTGAAATGAAAATTTCAGATATACAAGAGAAGTGAAAATGCAGCTGTGCTGCTCTCCACCGTTACTGTGTAAAATGCTCCCATGTGTAGCTCCTTGAGTTCATCTCACAGTCTGCACTCCCCAAAACTGTGGTAATGTGGAGGCTAGAGCAGCTCGAGCAAAGCTTTCTGAATAAATTAGTCTTGCTGTCCTGTGGTTTTCCAAGTCTAAGTAAACAGATGAGACTTATTCTTTGCCTTAAAATCAGCAAGTTTGGGTTTTATTAGCCCTGGAGGGGCAGTAAATTCTAGAGCTGAGCCAGAGGAACAGAAGGGGGAGGGAGGCAAGTAAGGAGGTGTAGCACTAGGCAAGGATATGCTTCAGAAAGTCCTTTCTGCTTACTGCAGCCCAGGAAGGCAATTTGAAATTGAATCTACAGTGCACTAGGGAGCTGTTGGAGGTGGCTTAGGATGGGGTAAGGATTTGGGAAATCTGCTTTAGCGAAGGCTGCATTCAGCAGAGGCAAGAATAAGGATGTTGGTGAAAGGGAGGTGGAGTGTAGACGTGAGCAGCAGCATATTAAGGCTGGGTGGGCAGATATTGAAGAAACCAGAGTTAAGAGAGGAGCTCAGTTGATAGAGGAGGAACATGGTATGGGCCATCTCCATTAAGTCTACAGAAGCCTGAATCCTCACATCAAAAGACTCTATTTTTATTAAAATTCAGGCTCTTTATTTTAATCTATACGCATGGTAATCAGGTGTCTAAATTGAGTCTCGGCTAAATGTTGCCTTTCTGAATCAGTTGTTGCACAATTCCCAATGGCATTGCTGTGTGCCTTCTCCTAGACCACAGGGCGCACACGGGTCTCCATTTTCTTGCAAAGCAAGCTTGTTTTGTGAATAAACAGTGTGTTTTGATGGTGAGTGTGGGTGGTGTCAGGAGCGGAAGCGAGTGTGCCAGGAGCTTTGTTCCCAAAAAGAGATCCAATGTTTACTGAACATGCTAATTGCTGCGCCCAACCCATCATTATTTGTCTTCTGCCCATAGCATGCTGACTAAGGGTGCTGATAACACTTTTGTTGAGTAAAAACTTATAAGAAAAAAATAAAAAGAGGCTCTTGAATTTCAGGCACACCACTAGCTGCTGGTTTACTCTTTGGCTGGCATTTTTTGGAGGGATTTTTGAGACTGAAGGTGGCAAAGGAAGGAAATGCTTTTAGTTTTTTGGTTTTGTTTTTTAATGCCCCATATGGCCGTTTTATTAACTGGAAAACCTCCAACTGTGAATTGGATGATGCTACACAGCTACAGAGAAAAACTCAATCCCAGCCGTGTAGCAGAGAGTAGTTGTCCTCTAACCTGAGCTGTGCTTCCCCCAGCTAGGGTTAGGGGGAAAAATAAAAAGCTGCCTCTGCCCTGTTTTGCTGACCCAAGGAAAACATTGTTGCTTTTCACACTGGGGATGTTGAGCTTTTCAAACAAAATGCAAACCTTGAACAAATGAATTGTCAGCAGGTCATCAAAGAGCACCTCTGTTTGAATTGAGCTTCTGGGAGCGACAGGTACAACAAACCCACAAGTTTGGTGTTTTTACAATTGCAGTGGGTTTATCCACCACAAAGTAGTAGAATGGCTATATTTTCGCATTATTCCCTGCTTGTGTGAGTGGGCTTTTCTACCATAGTGTGAAAGAACACACTGCAAACCAGACTTCTGTAGCAGTGATCTGCATTGTGCGTTATTCAGGCACTTCCCAAGGACTGACTCTTGATTTCTGCCCAAAGAGCATTTCTTCACATTGTCTATGGATTTTTGTCCCATCTCCCCTGCTAAGACAAATGACTTGCCGTGTGTAGCGTCTCAGTTGGAAATGAGACTGAGAATTGAGAAATAGCAGTTAGTCATGTTCATATTGTCTTCTGTGTGTGTATATGTTGAAGTTACAACATCAGTTCTCTGTCCAGGAGACTTGGGAAAGAGCATTTCTCAGACTTGCCTTGTGACTTGTTACCTTCTGTTGTGCAAAGCAGTGAAAAGGAGAGTTGGAACCGCAGTCTTTGTTATCAGGGTGTCTTGGTTCTTCCACAATATCCTGGAGACTTTCTGTCTCTCAGAGGGATGCATGAGAGAGGAATGGAATTTGTTTAAATGAGTCCCTTTAGATTTAAGGGCTTGCTTCCCTGTCAGTTGTAAGTGTAGAAATGGGTTTTGATGTTTAGGAGGGGACCTTTCCCATTTCACATCCCAGAAGTTGTGACTCTGCTTCTGCTCCTCACAGTCTTCAGAGCTGGATCCAAGACAGTGGAATCCACACTAGCACTGTCACTTGTTGAAGTTCAGCAGATGATTCATTATTTTTCATGCCAGCTTCTCTCTGAAGCTGTGCAAGGTAGCACAGAACTGCTGTCTGTTTGCCAAAGGTGATATTTAGGACCAAACGGGCTGGGAAAAGTTCCTCAGTGGGTAGGCAGAGCCCCCTGTGCCCACCAGCAGTGACTTGGGGCAGTTGTTCCCTTTCCCTGAAGATGCCTGTGGATGGGAGACAGCCTGCCAGAGACAGAACAAGTAAATAAGCTCTGCTCTGGTTACAGCAGGTGGATAATATATCAGCAGGGTCCTTGCAGCCAAGGGTCTGCTGCCAGCTGGGACAGAAGCTGAGATAACCTTTGGCTGTGCTGAGGCTTCAGGAGCAGAGTCAGGGCTGTGTCACTCCACACGCCACCCTCTGTGCCTCTGGGGACAGTGAATGTGCTTGGGTGTTCGCTGGGGTGAGGCTGGCAAACTGCTGCAGGTGGGGAACTGGAACAAAGCAGTCACAGGCTCGGTTTTGCAGGACCTGGACCTTCTATGTTGTGTAATCTACGGCCTTCTGAGGGAAGGTACTGAAAGGGGAGCAGAAGATCCAGTATTGACCATTGATACTTAGTGCCTCCAACCAGGTTAGGGGCTTCTTAGTCACAACCTGTCTGTGTAGCACAGAGTGACTTCAGTTGCCTGAAGGGACCTTTTCTTTTCTGCTGGTCACAAACGTGTTTTGGCAGAGGCTGTGGGTTGTGGCTCTGTTGATGCCCCAAGCTATGTTGCTGCATGGGGATCAGTATCCCTTTTTCAACCAGTTGAGTTCATAACTGTTGTGTTATGGCTGAAGAAAGGGGAGATTCAGTGATGATACTTAAATTGCTGTTATTTAACAGGCTCCTCTGTGCAGCAGGAGGAGGAACCACCTCCTCTACAGAGTTTCCCCTCTCTGGGAGAGGGAGTTCCAATCTAACCTCGAGTGACTGCATGGAGGGTCTGTGTGGCTGAATCTTCCTGCCCTATCAGCTGCGTAGGAAACAGGTGAATGTTATGGTTTAGCACCAAGTCTGTGTTTCTGGTGTCTACTTCTGCTCTTCCTTAACGAGGCTTTTGGGATTTAATTACAGTTACTACCTAACTTCAAGTCCCTGGTGTCCTTGGGTTCACAGTAGTCGAGGGAGAGACTGGCTGCTCTGGAGCTGAGCTGAGACCCTTGGGGCTCATCTCTGGAGATGCTGCTCTCCAGGAACTGCTCCCCCATCAAAGGATGCTGTCATCTACCCAAGTCTCTGGCTTTGATTTTTAATATAGATTGTTAGAGTATCCTTCTTACACACTCACTTCAAACACAGATTGTGCAGGATTACCGCTGGATAACAGCCAAATCCCAGGCAGTAGAGACTGTTTAATCACACTCCTCTGTCTCTACTGGATTAACATAATTAATGTAAGCCCTTTTGGATGGGCGACCTGTTATTTGTCTGGTGCAGTTCTTCATTTGTGCAGTGCTGTGCATATACCCAGGATGCTCTAAAGATGGTGATGGAGGTCTAATCCCACTTGGTGACCAACTAAATCTCAATTTTCAGACAAGTTTACCGCTCCCTTCAGGGAAGTTGTAGACTATTAAAAAAAATAATAAAAAAATTCAGAATGCTAAGGTTAAATCGGAATGATCATTTCCAAGTTACTTCAAGGGAAATTAAAGTGTTCCTTTTTATTGTTATTTTTAATGTCATTTCTCTAGGGAGCAAAAAAAGTTATTAATAAACTGAAGGTCCTGACCAGTTTCCAGGGTGACTCAGATCTTAATGTGCAGTGGAGATATGAGTGATTATGTCCTTGCACACTCAGCCTGAGCACATGAGGAAGGAGCTGTGGCTTTATCTTCTGCAGTTCGTGGCATCTGGAATCGTGGCAAGGAGGCAAAAAGTGTTTCCCAGACATCCCACGGTCCCAACATTCTGTTGGCTGAGCTCCTCCCTCTGTTTTTCTGCACTTCTTATGCAGCTGGACATGATCTAAACCTCAACAGGATATGCTGGCTCCTTTTTATTTCCACTATTTCAGAGTTTTCTATCAGCAAATTGGAGAGAGTTGATTTAAGAAAGAAAAAAACCCAATAAAACAAGCCTTGCAAAAATTGAATGTAAGAAGTCAAATACTTTACTTGAATATTAATTTTTGAATAGAGAAATGCCTCTAGTTGGCTTTTTGCGTAGCAGAAGAAGTGGCGATATTTATTTTTTTTATGAAAGCCAAATTCTGCTTTTATTTTCCCCATGTAACCTTTTATATTCAGCAAAATCATGGATATAATAATTTCATAAGGAGGAAAATCAAGTTTCATCAGTTCTGGTGGATTGTTTTCCAGATCTTGGCTGTACCCATCTGCGCAGAAGGCAGAGGCTTTCTGGAGCATTCTGTAAAAAACAAATGCTTGTGTCCAAGCTTGAAAATTAGCATGAAAGTGACATTTAATATTTGGCCACGAGCTGAAAAGCCTGTTATTTTCAGTGAGGTTAAAAGGAACCTCATTTGGGCAGCTCTGGCCCGCAGGGTCACAGCGTGCCCAGGTCTTTAAAGCAGAGCTGCTGCGGGCAGTGGTCTCGCGGGCCGTGGGAACTGGCAGCATTCCTGCTGGGAGCTCTGCAGTGTCCTGGGCTGCCCTTCTCTTGTTCCACTTCCTCCACGTGCCCTTCCAGAAGCAAGGAGCCATTTCCAGGGGGTTCACGGGGTGAAAAGACTTGCTGTAAACATGAGCTGATCATTTAACAGGCAATATGTGACTGTATGTTGCCTCTGATTTGTATTCAGTGCTATTAAGATGCGCTCATCACCCAGTCTGTGCTCACAAGCCTTATTATAACTAATGTAGAGGCATTTTCCTGTCATTTTTCTCCCTGGAGCCACACGGTGTAAGGACTTTGGGGTGCTGTGCAAGTCCCAAATGCCCTGTGAGGGAGCACAGACTGTGTGAGCAGAAGCAGCCAGGAGCATCAGTACACCTGGACCAAAACTTCTGTGTGTGTGTAGGATGGAATATCCGTTTTTCAGCTGCAAGAAGCCAAATATTTTAAGGTTCATGTGGAGCATCATTTGCAACTGAATAAATAGCTTGGAATGTCACGTTTTACACAGCAGAAATGCTTTTCTGACTTTCCAGCCCTTGGTATCTGTGACTTGCTTGAAAGAGTTGCTGACGTCTGCCCAAATGCCAATATCTTCTCAGCCGTATGAACATTAATATCACGGCTTAAGCTTTAGTCTTTGAGATGTGCAGCACAGCTAAAATCAAGCTGTGTTTCCAGCACTGAGGGAGATCCTGACTTTTAACCCTCTGGCTTTTTATTTATTTTCCTTCTGTGTTTGTTGTTGAATTGCAAAGACAATTTAATGCCAGGGCTTCTAAATGGATTAGGGTTATATGATTTCTACATGATGATGTACGTTGTATGATTTTTACGTGATGATGGCAAATCTCCTTGGGGCTGTTTATACCATCTGATGCTGGTGACCTAAACAGGGCTAGGTCAGCAGAGCAGAAAGCAAGGTACTGGTGTTATATTTCCTTGCTACCTTTTCTTTATCTGTGGTAAAAAGGCCAGGTCACAACAGTGCTTTATCCCTGCCTTCCTCCTAATTTTTACACTCCTTTGGCTCAGTCTTCTTTCTTTGCAACTCCCTGCTGCCAAACCTTCTCCTTTCCATCCTGAGTGGATTTTGCATTCAGCCTTGTATCCCTTGCTGGCTTTATTGCTGCCTTGCTGGACAGGTGCTCCTGCCTAATGGTCTGGCTTTGTTTTTTTCTGGCTGTGGATGACTAATGGGGAATGTCCCATCCTACCAGGAGACCTGGTTGTGTCACTATGTCTTAGTCAGTCAAAAAGATCCAGATTCAGAAGATTAAAGCTGGTACGGATTGTTGTGGCAGAACTGGGATGGGGGTGATTGTACCAGGTAGTTTTGCTAGGTGCCCTCTGGCAGGGAGAGGTGAGGAGCAGCAGGGAGCAAGAACCCCTTCATGGTGCTCAGGTTCCATGAGAACAGTGCCCATTAACCTTGGGATCTGCCGAAATGTCTGTCACCACAGCACCGACACATCTGCTGTGCTGCACCCTTTAGTCAGCGCTCTCCATGGGGGAATTTGAGCTCTTGACCTCTGAGCTCTTCTCCTGTTAGGGCCAAGCTTCTGGTAAAATGGAGGTACAACCTCAGCCCAGGTTCTAACTTTGGCTGCTGCTCTGGTGGAGCTGATCCTGGGACCAACTCTATGGCCTGGATCTGTCATGATGAACATCAGTTGTATCTTCAGAGGTTTGTTAGACTTTCTGCTTAAGGGCTCACACAGGCTCTGATTGCTGAAACCATTGCAATGAGAACTGTATTGGGGTAGGAGTGGGGGGGCTGTGATGGTCAGCCCTTTTTTTCCCTGCAGAGATGCAGCTGTTGGGAGCCAGCCCTTGACACTGGGAATATGATGGAAATGATGACTTCTCCCAGTGAGAGCAGAGGGAGCTGACACCATTCACTGCAATTTATTCCCATTTTCCCCTCCTTTGAGGGCATAGTTTTGATCTGATGTTTTATTTCTAATGACTAAAGTACCTTTTTACCTGGTAATTAATCTCATTAAGCTCATAAGGGTTTTTAAGACTTCCTGGAAGTCTTCTGTCAACATGCTCACATGTTGTGAGTGTCACTCATGGAAGTGTCCTGCCTGTGATTTGTAAGTATTTGGGATTTGATGCTGACAAGTATGGACCAGCTCACCCCAGAGCCCTTTGCATGCCCTGGAGGAGAGGGCAGAAATGGTCTGTGGGGTTTGGTCCTGGTGCCTGAGGTGTAATTCCCCTTGAGTCATGCAAGGAATTGTTACTGCTGTTCCTTCCCATCCCACGCACTTTGTTCAGTGTCAAAAGTAAGATCTCAGAAAATGAAATTAATTTCATCTTGGTGCAGCTATTAATGTTACACGCTGCGGGAAAGCTCTTTAAGGAGGCCGACGACCTTCATCCATGTGGAATAAGTGCTGAATAATGGAGAGCTTTCATATTTCCACAAAAAGAAAGTGGCTTTTTAAGTCAACTGGAGATGTTACAGATGTGGAGGAGGGAAAAAAAAAAAACCAAAGTGCATTAGAAAACAGTGGGCTGAGTGTGCATGAGAACAGAACAGCAGCTCCTGCTGCCTGGCAGGTGCTGCTGTTTGCAGAGGCCTCTCATGAATGCATGTAAGACTGCATTGACCCATCTGAACCTGCTGCTCCTGTGGTACCTGGAGATCTTTGTAAGTCAGTGTCAGTGTGATCCCTTCCCAGTGTGTTCAACCTTTCCTCCTCTCCAGCCCAGAGACCTGCATGGTTTCTGCATAGCCAGCCCCTGCCCCAGGTTTTTCTCTCCCTTTCCCTGAACTGCTTCATACTGCAGACTTCTCTGATGGCCTCTGGTAACCTGTGATGTGCTTCAGCCGTCTATTTAAGAGAAGAAATGCATCTTGAACAATTTATATATAGTCTGTTTTGTCTCCCCACCTGTTATTGCTTTGAGGAAACATCATGTCCTGGGAGCAAAAGTCTTGTGGTCTCTTAGTGAGGCTGTTCAGAGTGGCTGTCTATGAGAAGGATCCTTCTTCCTTACCCCGTCTGTTTTGGGGGGGTTGGCCTGAGCTTTGTCACCCTTTTGATGAATGGGGTGCTCAAAGCTTGAACTGCTCGGGAAGAGTTTGCCAGATTCATTCCCTGCTTGCTGCATCATCATCAGCTAAATAATTAGAAAGATCCATTTGTGCCTCTGTGTCACCCCATGAGGTATGAGCCAGTAGGAACCTGTCACTTGAGATAGATGGAACTAGTAATTTTGAAGTGACTACACAGAGCAACCAAAATCCACTGAGAAAGGATGGAAATGAAAACTCCCACCCATCCTTTTGAAGCCAGGTTACCGAATATGAGACAAGTTTGATTTGGGGATTATGGGATTCAAACTTTGTGACACCATTTGGTCCTAAGCCTATTCCCTTTTTGGCTGTATGTTGGATGGTGGGACTTCCCTTTAATCTGGGAAAAAATACAAAAGCCAACAAACAAAATGCAGTTGTGGGTTTTTTTTCTGTGTGGCTTTTTGTAGTATTCTCATGCTTCTGGCAGCACGACAAGAGAACAGACAGTTTCCTTAGTGCACAGTTGTGTTGAAAGAGGTCTGAGAGAATGTAATAGGCTTCCTTGAAAAGAGTTGAGTGAAGGTACAAAAAGAGGTTCTCAGCACATGAGAAGAGAAGCTGATGTTTTGGGCTTGGACAAAAGAAGCTATTAAAATTTTGGCTTCCTGACAAAGTAGCAGCAGCTACTCTGTCTTGCAATACTTGACGATTGAGCAGCATACATCCCAGTGTTTCAGAGAGCCACTTGTCAGTGTGCTGTTTGGCCTGGCACAGAGGGATCTGCTGTTCCCAACCATGTGGGACTGGGTCCCACTATGATACACCTAGAGTGGAACAGGGATGTCAGAGATTAGGAGGTCCTGGATGGATTTTGCAAAATCCTAGAATTTTGCAACACTAAGAAGGTAAATAGGAGGTGTTCCCGTGACTCTGCTTGTTTGCCGCAGCAGCAAAGCTGGTTTTGGCTCGATTCCCACAAGTCACTGAACTTCATTTTGCATCTGTTTCCACAATGTGCAGAAAGGAAAGGCAATAAATATTTATTACTCTGTAGCCTGGATGCAGGTTTTATTCCTCTTGCTATTCTTTCACTGCTCCTGTGACAGTTTATCTTGTGCCTTTGGAGTGGCCCCAGCACAGGGGGAATTGAAGAAGGGCTTGCAAGAGGTTTTGAAGGGGCCTGCTGCCACCCCAAGAAACATTGTTCAAGAAACCTTTATAATGTTTGTCTCCTGGAACACTATTTGCCTCTGCCTTTCCGCTTTGCTGGTAATTACAAGCTCTCCTCCAGCATGTCAGATGCTAATCTGTCATTTATCATTGCATGGCTCTGCAAAGCACCTGGAAGGGTTTTCCAAGATGGGAATGCTGCACCCAGCACTTCACGTCCATCTGGGGCCCCTGCGCCGTCCACGATGAGTCACCCTGATCACGCTCCTAAAAACCCCTCGCTTGGAGAAGTTTAAGGAGAGTGGAGAAAAACTTTATGTTTTATTACTTAGATAATGAGTCATTCTTATGAAAGTCGTGGTGCATTATTGGCATCAGTTTCTCAGGAGGGAAAACCAAGAGAAGTCAGACTTCTCATGCAGAGTATTGACCTTCTGTCATTGTTTTTTTCATGGAATTAAAGCACAGTTTCTTTACATCATATGGAAAATTAGAAAATGAAATTCAAGAGATTGTGATGAAGAGGAAAATACAGAGTGCCATATAGCTACCCTTCATCTGTATGTACCAGTGTTGTTTACTACTCTGGGTCCAGACCTCTGCTTTTGGATTGAAGGCTTACACTTTCCTTTCTCATTTTAAAGAGAAAGGTCAGTATTTTTTGTGGAGTCCACAGAAGCTGCTGCACGCTGGTGTTTTGTGGAAAAGCAGTCTTAGATTCATGGTCCATCTTGTTTTTTTCCCTCTGGACAGCATCAACAGCAGGCAAGTCATTAGATGGTGATTTTACTCCTTTGCATTGAGTGGAGTTTGTGTCCATCTTTCTTGGGTGCTTCTGAATTGCCCTTCCTTTCACACACACATTCATGCACTGGTACTGGCAATAGTTCAGGCATTTCTGTACCACATTAAATGTGGAAACAGCTGTGGCCAGAGTCCCCCTTGGCCTATGCCCTGTCTCACACAGTAACAAATGCTCAAGTGTGAAGAAGCAACACGAGGCAGGATGATCCTCTCCTGTGTATTTTCAACCAGCTCTGGCTGTTCAGTGGTTTGGTTTGGAGGCTCCATCTGCACCATTGATGAATTTGGTGAGCTTATACTTTCCAAATTTCTCTAACCTGACTTTAGGCTGATTTGTATTTTAAGCCTTGCAACATCTTGCAGCAGCAAGTGCCACAAATTAAATTTTTCTTTTTAGGTTGCTTTTACATCTTTTGCCTGGGTACCCACAGGCCCAGAGAGAGTAGTTGTTTTTTGTTCACCTCTTCCATACAATTCAGTCATCTCTTGTCTTCATATTAAGTCCCCAATCCAGCGACTGTCTCCTTCCATATTTTCATTCCATATTTCTAATTTCCTTGTCTCGTCTTGATATGAAAGCATTTTGCTTGTCTGATGACCTTCACAGTGCCACAGCTGTGTCATGGGGTGGAGCTGGTTGACTTGATTCCAGAGGTGTTCTCCTTTCTTATGGGACTCAACACCTTGTATAACATGACTCATTTCTGAGATTAAGAGAAATACTTAAGAGTTGCTAAACTGGGTTTTTTGAATAAAGAGAAGAGAAATAGAGAGGGGAGAAGAACCCTGTAGGCAGAAGTGCTGATCTGCATGGAGGTGTGTCTGAATGAAGGTATGAAAGCATTGTACGGTATTAAATTGGTTATTATTTTGAAATCAATGCACTGAAAAGGCAGAGCCTCAAAACTTAGCTTTACACCTGTGTTCCTGCTGAAGTAAATATTTTGGTAAAAATCAATGAAGGGAGCCTGCTCAGCAGTGTAAATTCTGTGTAATTATTGAGCAGAGAATTACAGTTGTCACATATCGATTCCCCTCTGCTTTGTTAGAGCTTCCTCCTTTCTGCAGGGCTGAATTGCAGTCACAGTGTTGGTATTAAAGAACTGGAGAAAGTACAGAGTGCGCTGCTGGTAGTCAATATATGGCTAAGGAGAAGCACGTAAAAATGCACATGTGTACATGGATTGCTTCAAGAGCATCTGACTCACATAAGCAAAACTGCTTAAGGACTGAATTTCCTTCTCTGACCCCAGAAAGCTCAGCTGCTCCAGCAGTTTGCGTGAGCTGATGTTTGAGCCATGGCTTCAGGGACAGCCCTAGAGATGAGCACTTGTGCAGTTCTCTTTCTCCCCCACCCACGCTGTCAAAGATGTTACAGCCATGTTTTATCCTCAAAGTCACACTAAGATGCTTCTATGGGATGTTAATCTGCTCCTTCACTTCATAGTAGAGGTGTTTGCAATGCAGCAGTCGGTAAAACATTTCCTGGACTGTGTTTGCAGAGGACGAGGGAACCTGAAGGAGAACGTCCCCTATGTGCTTCAGTTTGCTTTTGTTTTAAAGCCAAAGGATTACATGTGTCATCTTGGGATGGGTTGTTAACATCACACAATTGCAGCGTTTCCAGTGATCCATCCTGAGGAGCTACACAGGATTATTCTGCTTTAAAACAAGCAACTGCAGCTGCTCAGGGGAGCGTTTTTCCTTCAACTGCGTTGTATGCCAGAGCAATTTAGGTCCACTAAAATGAAATACTGGCTAGGGATTTGTGACAGAGTAGCAAAGTCATCCTTTTCAAGTTCTCAGGAAAGGCAGGTGTAGCTCGCTCAGAGAACATACTGTCCTGAGAATCAGGTCACACTTTGGTTTGATGCTGTTCCTTGTGAACATCCCAGAAACACTGGTGGAGTTTCAAACTGACTGGGAGCACAGTAGTTCAGGATAAGGAGGGACTGTGGCTGCGGATGTGTGCAGGATTGAGTGCTCTTACTTAGTAGAAAGTCAATATTTCAAGGGTTAAAAAAGAACTTCAAAAGAAAGTATGTCAAAGTTTTGGTTGCTTGGAATGTTCCAGGGTAGCAGCAAAGGGTTTTTCTGGGGTATGTTTCAGAATTAAATATACTAAGAAAAGGGACAATCTCGGTTCGTTGCACAGCAATTAATGATGGTGTATCTTAGTCAAGGGGATGGAGGAGCTGCCTTGCTGCTGCCATTCCTCACACCTGCATCAGCCTTCACACTGGCAGAAATGTCACTGTCTCGCAGTCCCACAGCACTGGGGCAGAGCTGGTGGCTGGGACTGGAGAGCTTTACCTCCCAGAGCTTCCCTAGTGCCACCTCTTACTCTGATTGCATGGGTCTGCTGTGGCTGCAGCATTGGGGCTGCTCCAACCTTATCCTGCTGAGATGCAGAGCCAGCATGGGATTGGGATGGGGGAATAAAAAGCAGTGGTGCCAGAGGTTCTCTTGTATGCCACAGAAGAAAAGAACTTTTCACCTGACCTTGCAATTTTAACCTACTCTAAAGAAGTTTTGAAGTAGCTGCTGTCTCTGAAGGAAGTTGAAGCAGAACTGGTTTGTAGTTAATAAGACACACAACTATTTTAGGCAAGCATTCCTCGCACAGCCTGCCAGCACAGGGTGGGCTGTGGGCTCTACCGCGATGCCAAATGCAGACAACGCTCCGGACGGTGCTCTTCCTGAAAGCCAACTCCTGCCTACAGTGTCTCATCCTGGAGTGTGGGATGAAGTGATTATTGATGCAGCTCTGTCTCTGAAAAGTGGAAAAGACTGGAAACCCTCCTGCTGTGAATGAAAGGATGGCAGCAAACTTCCTAGGGCTCCTTTCTGATTTATGTGCATGTTTCTGAACTGGCTGAGAAGAGGAGAATCCTTCTTCATAGCACTGTCTGCAGCTCTTTGTTTTCAAATGTAAATCTTGGATGTGTGGAGGACATGAATTTAAAAAAAAGAGAATTAATTGTTTAGTTTCTTCTTTATTTTAAAGGAGTGGAAGCAAACTTGTACAGGACTCGGTGTTGTTTCACTGAGTATTGCTAGGTGTTTCTGAGAAAGGAGGAAGTAGAAGCTTTCCTGTGACTGCAGGAAAGTAATTTTACCTTGTATACAGAAAAGCATTGATGACTTCCTTCCTCTGATTGTGCCAAAGCAAAACTGTATCACTTGTCTGCGGGTTTTTCTTTTGCGAATGTGTTTGGTTGTGAGCTGTCTGCAAGAGAAAGCCAGGTCAAGGATAAAAATCCCATACTAATCCACTGTCTATTTAATTTCAGCTAAACCCTCCTGCCTTTCTGCCTTTTTACCTCTGCGGGGTCAGCAGAGAGGCTGCTGCTCTACTGTCATGCACTGTCTCGTGCTTTTTTAAACCTGATAAAATACCCTGCGTTTCTATGATAATCTGGCCACAGCATCTCCCCATAACCCTTATTGCTGCTGGGCCCCTTCTGTAGGGTCACTCCGGGTAACTGGAGTGTTGCTGCACAAGCAAATCAAAGCAACATTTGTTGGGTATTTTTGCTTTGGCTCCACATTTGAATCCCTTTCTCCTTCTGTCTCCTGTCCTCAGCCCCGAGGCTGCTTTGCAAGCCTACTGTAGTCTCACCTGTGGCAAGATGGACACTTAGTCCTTCTATTTGCTTATCTGCAATTCCTTTTTCTTCTGTAAATGTTACTTAGAGATCTTGTTCCAACTTTTGAAATTACAGCCCTTGCGTAAGCTCAGTTTCCAGACTTGCCTGTGTTTGGTACAGACTGATGGGACTTACCACCTAAAAATTATTTATGCCTATTGCCCCATTCAGTTGTTCATGCACCTTTTACTGACTACTGAAAAGTACAGATTTTAATGGTGTCCAAGTCTGAAAATGCCCAGTGTTATTTGATCAGAGGAGAGAAATAAAGATGAGAGGGTTTTGTTGTATACAGAGATAAGCAGGCTGCTGAACATATACACTGAACATTAAGGGCTATTGCAAGAAGTATCTTTTTTTGGGTACGGTACTTAAATGTGAAGAAATTCAGCTTTGTGTTCTGACAGCAGAGCAAACTGAAAAAGGTTTCCATCCCAAACAACTCCAAGGCTCTATCCAAACTGCTCAGCAAGAGAAGTAGAAACACGCTGATATACGTGTGCCACTTTGCTAGAAAACGTAAAGAAAAACCTGAGAATAGCACACTTTGTGCTCATTTACTGAGCTCTCCTTCCCACGCAGTCAGTCATGAGCTGAAACAAAAGGATCAGGTGAGTGGGAACAGGCTGGCAGGGAAGGAGCTGCTTCTCCAAGGGCAGTGAGAAATGGAGGGAGGAAAATTAAATAGCCAAGCTAATGCATTTTGAGGATAGAAATGCTGCACTCCAGTAGAGGGGGAGGCAGGGAATTGGGAATGCAGGCTCTCCTGCCTGGTAGCTGCTTTCTAGAGAAGTCTTGGGCTTCTGTAATCATGGGAATCAGGAGGAACTTTGCTTCAGGTGTGTCAATTCTTGTAGTTGGCAAGGCTGGTCTGTGGGGCTTTTACAACTCTGTAGGGACACTGTACAGCCACAGGGCAGGTCTTCCTTCCTGCAGCCCTGCCATATCATGCCTCTCCTCAGGGAGGGTAACAGACCAGATCCAAGCCTTTCTTACACAGTGAACAGCAAAGCTTTCTCCCTGGGATGCATAAGCTTTTATGGTTGTTCCAGGGAGGGTTTTGTCATGCAGGGACCATGGAGCACATGCTGCTTTCTCTAACTCTGAGGTTCTCATCCCTTCTTGCAGCAAGTAAACTGAGTCAAAGCTGCAGGCTGGGTTTGTGGAAATGCTCTCTGCATGGTAGCTGTTTAAAAGTGGCTGTTGCCTGAGCAACAGGGGAGATTTATGAAAATCTACGTCTTGCTCCATGTGCTTCTGACAGCAAATCTGTGTAACTTTGCATCTTTACTCTCAGTAGAAGTGTCATTGTCATCAATTTAATATATCTACTCTGTATTTCAGCAGTAAAATCATATAAGGGACTAAGTTCTTGCTTAGTAGAAATCAACGACAATTTATTTACTCTTCTCCTCCCTGACTGACCTAACTCAAAGCTTCTTGTACTTGAAATATGTTTATTTTTTCTGTGTTGAAAATGCTCAGCCTTTGGCTCTTTACCTGTGATTCTCTGCAGCTCCCTACTGTAGATCACACCAGTGCCCTTGTGCTATAATGCAAAGTCATGCTGGATAATCACACATCAGCCCAGGAAACACAGCTTGGCCCCTGATGAAACCTGTTTCACAGTTCTGTGTACTCTGTACAAAAGATTTTTGGCTCATATAAATTAGCCTGTGCTGCTCCTGATGAACCGTTCACTTTGGAATTTTATTCTTCCAAGTATTAAGGACTTTTGGACACGTTCCTTTTTTTTGAGGACTTAAAAAATAATTCCTGATTGCTTATGTTTGTGCTTTTTAATAACTAATCCATTTTTGTAGCAGATGTGATGGTTATTTAGATTTATAAGAGCAAGGTGATAAAATGGTTAAGTGCCCTCACAAATGTATTCCAAACAAACCAGATAAGAAAACAAAACTGGTAACCACCTCTGCTGTCTACAGCAATCAGTGAGCTCCAGCTGGCACTGGAGAAGAAGGAACCACTGGAGTCTGTCCCAAAGAGCACTGCCAGGTGAGAATCAAACCTCTTATCCCAGCCGTAACTGGTGTATCAACAGATAGGAGCTTTGGGATTTAAGAGCTGAACAATTTCCAGGGAGATTTGGAGTGGTGCTTGGAATAATTTTCAGATCCTGGGACCCATCTCTTTCTGTACTCACCAAGCAGCTTCTTGCCTATTGCCATCAAATCCAAGCAGAATTTACCTCTCACAGGAAGGTAAGTATCAGGTATCACCCTCTGCATGAAGGTGGGCATCCCCTGCTCCTGCAGAAACCTGAATATCTAACCACACTTGCAAGTAATGTGATAGTTTGGAGGAAGATATGTCATTTCACTTTTGGGATGCTCTCCTTAACCTGATGCTGCTTTCCCTAGTTAGTCACTGATTAAGCTTTAAAAATCCTTTAAGAATTTCTATGAACACTGAAACTAATAAAGCCCATGGATTTGGGATTCATTGATTTTCTCTACAGTTAATACATCCAGTTGAACCCTCTCCTGTTGAGATTCTCTTGTGTAAAATATGGTTTCCCATTGCAATTTTTCTCGTTTGAAGAGAGAAGTTGAGCCTTTTGCCTCTTCTGTGAAAATTGCAGGAACTCACTTGTATTGAAACTTCCACCTCTGTATATTTGGTTAAAAATCTTAGTTGAAATCAGTGTGTTTGAGCACTGGTGAATTTGAGATGAAATTCCTCTGCCTTTGCATCTCTCTCACCATGTGTCTTTGAGCAAAGTAGCTGAGCCTGGTGAGCACCTGTGAGCTGTGCCTTCAGTGTGACTGGAGTTGTATGTGCTCAAAAGCATATTTGTGTGTCTAAATATCTCCAACCTGGCATTTCACTCATGCAGAAATGCAGGTTCATTCTGTTCACCTGCTTGTTTGGAAGTACTAGCTTTAACTTCTTCTATGTATTTTAGCTTTGTCATCCATGAAATGGAAAAGATAATACTCATTTGCTTACCTAACAAATTTGTTGAGAGGATTAACTGATGTTTGGACAGGGTTTTGAAACCTTATGCAAATATTAAGGTTATTGTTAATAGGCCCTGTGGAATAAAGGAATTGTCAGATAAAAGAAGCTTGAAGTTGAACTATCTTCATGTTTTACAACTGCACCATGTGTGCAGCTCTGGAGGTGGGATTTGTAGGGCTTCCCATGTCCCTGTTCAAAGGTGTGCACCATGCAAGGCTCCTCTGCTTTAAAATACACTTTACAACCTCATTCTCATGTCTGTTGCCCAGCTTCTCAGCTCACAAACAGCTGAGCTTTAGGCATTTTAAGGAGATTCAGAAATGTTTTGAAAATCCTCAGTTACAAGATTGTTTTCAGTTTTCCCAAATGAAATCTCAGACTGTACTTTTTAGGGATTTTCTTTCTAAGTATAGGTTCGAGGGGGTGAGTTTCCATTTCAGAATTCAAGTTTGCTTGAAATGTGGTGGCTTTTTGGAGAACCCTTTTTCTTTTTTCTCCCTAGCTCTGGTAATCTAGTTATGCCAGCCTTGAACCACAGACAATGTATATCATTTTCTCAAACCCAAGATGTGTTTTCAGATTTCATGCCTGTATCTTGGTGTTGTCCTTTCCCTGTGGAAGTTGTTCAGCCTATAGGAAGGAGCAAGTCAAGCAAATAACATCTCTTCTAACAATTAGTTTATTGTCTTGTTGCAAAGTTTTAAGAACTAATTTGAAGATGCATTTCAGGTCCCTGAAATGAGGCAGAGAACACATATGCCATATCTCTTCCACTTTCAAGCATGCAAGGGGATTACATTTTTTCTGGTTTTCTGTCTTTCTCGCTACTCTTGGCCTATTAAAATAGAAATTGCTTCCACCCACCATGTTCTGGAAAAAGCTGTTTGCTGTTCTAACCATAAGGCTCTCATTAGAGTCAATGGGAGGTATGTGACTAACCCTTGGTGCGAGCCACTTGAGGAAAAAAATGTAATTACTAACATGGCTTTTGTGTGGAAAACATTTTTGGTGTAAAGAGAGGACTAGATTTTCTCCTTGATCTATACCATATTTATGGGGGAGTTTGCATGTTTCAGAATGCTCTGTATATCCTGGAAGGAATATACACAGATCTCCTCTTAAAATAGCAATGGAGTTTGGCCAAAGTATGACAGCTTTGGAGCCTCCTATTCAGTATGTTCAAAACAGAGCTCCCTCTGAGCAATACCTGGCTCTTAAGGTGATTGGGGTTTGGTTGTTTCCCTGTCCTGCTTGGGGTTCCTCTGCTCTTTGTTTGCTGCCCATGGGAAGAAGCTCTTCCCTCACGTGCAAGGTATGAACACTGCTTGTGGATTTATGTGGTTTTGCAAGTTTTTGTCTGTTTATCACCCAGGCAGGCTGATGATATGTGAATAGACTCTGCAGATGTTGGGATTTTAGCATTGATGGCTTTTGCCTTTTTCTCCTGGAAGTTGGTGGCTGACTGGCTTTTTAAATATCTAAGTCGTGCATCAATATCTGGCACTGCAGAGGGAAGAAATAAGGCTTTCTGTGAATGTGAAGTGTGCTGAACTAAAGCCAACAATCTTCAGAGTTTTTAATTACCAAACCATTCAAAACCTGACACTTTTGAGAGAGATATTTTGACACCACTTGAAGTTTTTAACATCTGCTCTTTGTACGGAGCTGAAGCATTTGGTGGAATCTGTTTAATTTTTACTGGATATTTTCCTTTGTGTTCCTACAACAATAATATAGTTTGCAGAATGGGAGCTCTGTCAGCAAAGACAGCTAGGTTTTTGTGGTGCAAAAATTAATTTACTGAATCCTCAGCAACCGAGTATGAGCTCATGTTTGGGGAGGAGGGTTGGAGAAGAATTGCTTGGATTGTAGCTCATTTGAGACACACCTCCTCCAAGGCCCTGGCTGAATTATTTCAATTATGCTTTCCCTGTTTATAAAACTTTACAGGGTGTTGTGGGCTTTGAGTAATAATTTCAAAGAGGTAAAAGCGGTAGTTGCTACTAGGATGGAAATGTCTGTTAAGCATAGCTACTAATTGTTCATCATGGACTGTGGCTGGACATTTCCTGTGTTTAGTGAAGGTTTTATTTGTGGTGGTGAAATGCTCTCATTTAGGATACTGTCAGATGCTTTAATGGTCATGGCAATGACTGGTATTCAGTTTATCCATTTGTTTTCTACTTGCAGTCAAGGCAAAAAAATACTGAAGTGCTGAGATGTGCTGCTTGATGTGATTTGGAAGAGTTGTAGAAGTTGGAGACAGTCCAAGAAGTTGAGCTACATGTTTTTATACCTGATCCTTTTGCTCATTTCTTACAGAAACCAGACGATGCTCAGCTTTCCACTGGGCTGTAAGGTCCTACAGCTGTAGCCCTGAGGAGAAGGAAGCAGTCAGTGCCTTTCCTGTTGTCATCTACCCAAGAGTCAGATTTCCTAGTGCCAAATGAGTTAGTGGCACAGCCCACCGACTGCAGTGGGCATCCCTCATGCCAAAGAGATGTATCAGTCATACTCACTGCTTTTAATTCTGTCTTTATAGCACTGGCACAGAGAACGAGATTGGAGCAGAATTCCTGCATCCTGCCTGGGCTCAATCAGTTTCTCTGTAAAACTGTGTCACTGTAAGTTGCTGTAGCTCTCCCTAAACAGTATGTTTTATAAATGTGGAGTTTTTTCTCTCCTTGGCTTCCTACAACTCTACACAGAGCTGACAGCCAGTTCGGTTTCACACGTAGGAGGGTTGGCTGGGCTGTGGGGTGGGATTTGGGGGGGATTCTTTCAGGCTGGAGCTTTTCTGTTGTGCTGCCTCCCTATAGAGTTACAGTGATCCTCTGAAAGCTGCTCTTTAAGTCTGCTGTGGAAAGGTGTGGGAAAGGATGCCGATCAAGTGGGAGATTATAATTCTCCAAAGTTTTGCACAGCCAAGCTATGTCTAACTCCTCAGTCTGCTTTCTAGGAGGAGAATAAAGCCATTGCTTCTTCAGCTGTCTTGTTTTTGCATGCAGGCTGCTTGCTTGCTTGTGTTGTCCTCCTGCTGTCAGTTTGAGAGTGGCTTACTGTTTGATTTTTTTCTAATCTTTTCAGTTAAATGAGGGCTGGCCTTGAAAAGGAGCTTGTAGCATTTTTCCCAGCTGTTGCACAGAAAAAGCCAGCCCCTCCTTGCCTCATTTCCAGGCAACCCTCCTCTGCTCAAGCCTTTGGAGAGACTGCCGGTTTAACTCTGGCAGCAGTTTTACTTGGTGTCATGACAAGACTTCAGCACTACTGTGTGTCTCGTAAGCTTGCTTTTCCCAGGAATCTAGTCATAAATTAGGCTGGAGAGGCAGGATAATTGTCCATACTTGTGAAAGAAGCAGCTGATAATCAGTATTTTATACCCAAAACTAACACAGCCCTCCCTGAAAATACAGTGTCAGTCAGGATATAAAAGTAAGTTCTCTAATTACCAGAACTGAACTTGAGGAACATCTAAATTGGATTTTGTATATATTGCCAAAAATATTTTAGCTATGCAAACAACCACATCCCAGAACAGAAAAACTGATGTTTATTTTCCTTTTTCGAACTGAATTCTCATCTGGACACCTCTGCACAGCTGTGGAGGCCATGAGAGTAGCACATGAAAGGCTGAGTGCCCTCTGTGTAGATGAAGGTGTGATGACTTTCTATTCCATGACAGTAATTCCCAAGTGTTGTTCTCATTGATAAGGACAGAGTATGCAGCTGCTCAGGGTCTTCTTTGGTATCATGTACTCACTGGGCTTCCCTGGATGCTACAGTGGCATTAGCATGGGTTTGCAATCCATACCTTTGGAAACACTGTGCATGACAGAGAGGATCTTTTGTCTCAAAAGTGTGGCTGGGCTGCTCCTTTGATGTGGTGGCTGCTCTGTTACTTTTCCCTATGCATTGTCTTTTCTTCCTGTCTTTATCTCCCGGATTGGCTTTATCTGAAGATTTTTGGATAAAAAGTGCTACCTATCATCTTACTCTTTGGGTCATATATAGAGCTTTATATCAGCTAGACAAGGTGCAGGACAGGCTTAGAGCTCTGGGCAGACTATTTTACCCTGTTATAGAGCCTCTGTTTTCAGACACCATCAGTACATTTATTTCCAGAGATAGTTTTTATCAAGTTTTATCAAGCCTGGCACTGATCTCAATTTTATAGAATGTTCCCTGTTTCCTGCTATTCACAGACACTAATCACATTTAGGCAATGAGCTGGTGATTAGATTTAATTCGGGGTTGGTCAGGGAGGCTCCAGTCAGGGTGGGCACGTGAGCATCTTGATGAATTTCAATAGAAAAAGACAGGATATGCAAAGTCAGGCAGGTACAAAGCCTGCAGCAGAATAAGAAAGGCTTGTGGCATCTGGTATTTACACTGAACTGTGCTCAAGTATTGCCTGCCCTTTGGGATCTGATGCCCACAGAGTGAAGTGATGTCCATGAAAGTCAGGTTACATCTATTTACATCTTTATATGTCAGTGGAAGAGTGTGAAAATGTGTCAGTAAATGCAGTAACTACTCAATACTGTTCTAAAATATCCACTTGCAGGACACAAATGTGATTGCTGGAGAAATGACACAGAGCTCTGCGGTTCCCTTCCTCCTGATCCCAGGAAGCACCTGTGGAAGTGTTTTTCAGGGGCTAGTGAGGCATGGATGGATGTGGAGACATCCACCATTACTGTAAACTGTCAGCAATAAGGTTGGTGCTTCTGAACTGTAGAGACTGAAGAGGGGAAGCAGATCCTCATTGGCTGGAGAAGTGCCTTGTTGACACAGCAGCTATGGGAGAGAATTGCTTGGCCAGGAGGGATAACTCTTTAATGATGGGCAAAAAATGGAAAGGTAAAGGAGCTCTTTGCACAGCTTCCTGCCACAGCACACTGTTGTAGACTTTCAGCTATGGCAGTAAAAGAAAATCTCGTTCCTCTGGGTCTGCAGGTAGTCATGCTGTTTAACTAACCTTTCCTTTGAAGTCTTGGCAGACTGCAATCTTTCTGAGAGGCTTTTAATTTTGATTAGGCACAGAGCTGAACTAAGTCAGCACAGCTCCCGAGTGTATTCCAGAAGAGATGTGACCACATGGGTAGAGCTGGCACAGGAGTTGGAACGGCATGGGGTTGCATAGCAGTCCCTATAAGGATCCTATTGCAACAGCATATGCCATATTTGCATTGCCTTATAGACCTACAGCCTCAGTTCATACTTCTGTTGCAAACTTGATCCATTTGTTGTTTAAATGCTAACTCTGATGCAGAGCAGATCCATCACCATCTTCAGCAGTCCACTCCTTCCCCTAGATGGGCAGGTTAAGGTGCAGGGATGAGCTGTGCTCATTGCGAGCCAGTTAGTCCGTGTAGTTGGTCTTTGTCATAGCAGCAGAGGAGGCCACTGCCTACCTTTACTCTTCTTTTACTGGTGTTGGATTCAATCAAAAGGAGAACTGGTATGGACTAGGCTGAGATTCGTCAAGTGAGTATGTCCCAAGCTTATGAAGAACTGTCAGATCCAAGCTTGCCAGTGGGTTAGATGGATCCGTGTCATAACTGTATCTTTGATCTGCAGTTAGCATTGGAAATGGTCCTTCTGCACCAAAATCTGTGATGATGAAGAGGTTTCAGATTCTCAGTGGTCAGGCACAAGGGTAGGATGTCTCTGTCTGGTTTCTGGGCTGCTGCACAGCTGCTGTTCTCCTCACTACACGTCACACTTTGGTGACCTGTAAATGACGTGTGTGCAGTCATCGTAGTCAGAAATAGGTCACATGAAGCCAAGTATTTAGGTCAACTTAAAATGCTGCTTATTCTGTTTTTGAGGTTAAAAACCAAACTGAAAAAAACAAATAGATAACGGTTTCTGCCTCTGGTGGGACACGCTGCAAAGCACAATAGTCTTTTATCTTCTGGGTTGAGGTCAGCTATAACATATGAGCGCTTAAATAGAACTTTGGTTTTATATTTAAAAACGTGGTTAGAAATACTCTCAACTGGTATTACCTTTCTGGGCCACAAACCAGCTATCATCTGGCTTTAGAGGCCATCATATTTTCCAGCTGAGTCAATGTATATATAGTTTATTAATAAATCAGAAGGAGCAGTGTTACTGTGAGTGCCCCTTGGCAAAGCACTTCACCTCCGTGGTGTCTCAGGTTTCCAAGCCCCCAGACTGGGAAATGATACAACTTCCCCTGAAGAGCCACTTCTGAGAGCCATCTGTTGCTAATAACAAGGCCGTCATTTTCTCCCTTTGGCTTTTCAGGCTCAGATCAGTGAAAATGTTTTCCTCAAAGCATTGCTTAGCCTTGGCTTTGAAGGTGTGGTGGTGATGGGTTCCTGTACCTTTGGTAGCCAAAGTTCCTCTCCCATCTTGGGCAAGTGAAACAGTGGTGTGCTGGAGCTCAGCCAGGAGATGGATCACTGAGTGTCAGCCCTGTTTTAAGGGAAGAGAACAGAGGTGAAGGAATCACTAATTTGGATGTAATAGTTACCATAAGGGTTTGTGTAGGTCATTTTGGTTATCAGACTCTGGTTTGTGGTTTCTTTATGTGATTGTCTCTTCTTCTTTGCAGGGCTACAAAATGTTTGTATTTTTTTAAGTGATATCCAGTTTCAAGTATAAAAATTGGTCAAAATAGGCCAAAAACCCCCCAATATTCTGTGAGAAATACTAGATTAATAAAAATATGCTATGTCTCTGGTCCTTGAGAAATTCCAGGAAATAAAGTAACTTTGGTTACTTTGCAGGCAATCATGTAGTGCTATTACTATTCAAGATTGCTTATTTCAAAAGCATCTTGTAACTGAAACCAACTTTGGGGTTGAATTTCAAGATTTAGGTGGCATCTCCAGATATATGCAAAGAGTTTCTGTGTTTCTGAGGAGATATATAAAGGCATTCTCTGTAAACTAGGAATGCCATTTTTGTTCATTGGTATTGTAGAAGAGGAGAGAACAGAAGAAAATTTATGCCCTGGACTTGAAACAGAAAGGCAAATTATTTTCCTCAGCTGAGGGTAAGTATTTACTTCTGTGTCCTGACAGAGACAGAGCTGCTCTATATTTGATAAAACGCCTTTTTAATTGGTTAGGTGTGTTGTACACATTTAAACCGGTATTTTAGGGCTCTCCTGATGTACTGCATTTCAAAACCCTATTCACATGCACTTGCCTAGGGTCAATTTTGGCTTATACTCTCTTCCAAATCTTTCTCTTTCTCTTCAGGTTGGTAATAAGATTTCGTATTATCTTCTTGCTTATGACTCCTTCAAGGCTGCTGACAAAGGGGCCTCAGCTGCTCTTTTGATATTATCTGGGCAGATATCAGTTGAATTTGAAAGGGTGGATTAAATAAGTGCTTCACTAATGTTGCCAGGCCTAACTTCATTACTGTGATCCTGCAAAGGAAGAGAGGAGAGGGGAGAGAAATGAGCTGTCTGAAGAAATCCGAGTGCCAGGATTGCAGACTGTTGTGCGTGCATATATTTCTATACATAAATATGTGTATGAAGGCATATGGTACCTAAATTTGTAAGACCTTGCCTTCTTTCTTTCAGATACATAAATTATTTATAGATGTAAGTAATATACACGACATTTTCCCTTGGAAGAAAATACTGAAATTGAAAAGAGAAGTGACTGTTATTCACATATATGCTTTTCCACACATTCCTTCCTGGCATTTGTGGTGGAACTGTCTCTGTGCAGGTATTTGAGCCTTAGCTTATTAGGGAGATATCTGGGCACCTTTTTTAGGGGACAGGGAAGTAAGTACCTGTTCTTTGACTTCTCATGCTTCCTGGAAACCAAATTTCCTTTGGCCTCTCCTGTCTGTTTCTTGGGAATATTATGCCTCTGTGGAGGGGAGCTTGGCTGTGATGTTGAGTCTGATCCAGTGAGTAAGGCTGAAGCACAGAGAAACAGAATTTGCTGCCTAATTGTCTCAGTGGGTAATTGTATACAGGTTCCTTTGCCATGGTTTCCTCTCATGCAGCTTATCTGTCCACTGTGGTCAGACCACAGTCCTGAGCACAGGGATGATGCTGCTTTGTCTGTATCAATTTCCTAATGAAGCCTCCACTCTCTTGGGTCCTCTAAACATTAACAAAACAAATACTCAGTGTTGAGTGCTTTGAAAATCTCAGATGAAAGGCAAATTATTACTAGGAAGAATTAGCATCTCTTTCCCCTCTGCATTTATTGATTGGGGGAAGTGGTCCCTTTGGAGACTGGAGAATGGAGACAGCCTCGTGGATGTACTGATTTGTTCTGCATGATGATTTCTTTTGGAGTAATTGCACTGTCAGAGTGTTTATCAGCTAATGAAAACCTACTTCAATAATATGCCCCCCCCCAAAAAAGGCTAAGTGAGCCTTGGCTTGCTTGTTTTTTGGTTTTTTTCTCCCCTGAGCATCCGTTATTCATGTGCCACTTCTGTTCCCGCTCTGACCGGTTAAGGAAAGGAAATGAGGATAAGGAAACCTCATCTACCGGCCTGATGAAACCCCAGGCAGAAATGGGTATCTAGATAAGAAGAATCGTGCTTATCCAAGAGCAGATGGGGTGGCAGGAGAAACCACAGAGGAAGTTTAGACTAATTTGAACCAAGCTCTAGTTGCGCAAGCTTCAAATTAGCCCTTTCTGGGTTCTGTGCTAGGGTCTGGTGTGGGGGCCAAGGCTGTCCCAGCCCGGTTTTGTGCACATGGCAAGTGTACCTGGTGAAGCAGTGTGTGAATCCAGCTGTGTGGGACAAGCAGAACTTGGGTGCTCAGGAAGCTCAGATGATTTTTGCAGTACTTGAGCATGCCCTGACACTGAGCTGTGATCAGAGTCCCCACGCCACATCGACTACAAACTGCATGTTCCCTAATCTATGTTGTTAAGCTGCAGACTAATGATAGTGCTGCAGATCCAAGCAGCTAATTACCTTATTTAATAAAGAGGGTGTTGTGGATCCCAGAAACATACAGAGCAGATAAACAATGAAGAGGAAAGCGAAGTAGGATGGTGCTCTGGAGGTTGTGTTGCCTGCTGGCTGGGTTTTTCTGGGGAAGGGAAGAGTTGTTTGCATGGATCCATGAAGCCACGCCACACAGAGAAATATCATGGATTTGTTTGGAAAGAGAGAGACAGTGAAAGACTAACTAGCTAAAGCTAAATAGCTCTAGTGCAGAAACCACATAGGCTAATAAAATACTCCTTAGATGTGCATTTGGGAGGGTTAAGCAGTGCCACCCAGCACTTCTGTCTGTGCTGTGACTGTTGGCACCCTTGTGCAGATGAAGGAGGCAGGATTGTGCCCAAGCACATACACACACACACATACCCCAATCCCACAAAAGCTCAGGCTGGAGAAGACATTGCAACCAAATGGATAAAGCAGGGACTCAGCAAGAGGGTCAGGATGGTGTTTCTGGTTGCCTTGCTTTCCTCCTCCAAAATGAAGATGTCACTGGGTGGGAGATGGAATGAATCCCACCGCTCTGCCCCAGTGTGTGACATTCCCACCATCCTTGCTTCTCCCCCAGCTGGGATGCTTCGACTGGAGCAGCAGTGCCATCTCCCCTCCCCGTCTTAGCCAAAATGAACCCCTTAATTCTTAATGTTGTGTTCAAAAAGCAAGTTCAAATTACTAAACCAAGGATTGTCTTTTTGAATATTTATTTACTTTTTAATTTTTGTTTTCATTTGAAATTTCCAAGCAGAACATTGCGTCAGACTAGAAAAAGATTATATTTTTTCATTTTGAAGGCATCTTAGAGAAAATAGAGGCAATTAAAAAAATGTTTCCGACTAGTGTTTGGAAGAGAAGGGACTTGAAACTGTCCCTTTCAGTTTGCACCAGGAGAGACCAAGTTTTCTGATGTGGAAATGGCTCAAATAAATAGTTGAATGGGGCTCTGCTCATATGACATCCTGACCAAGGTTCAAAGCTGCCTGAAGAGTAGGTGTTATCAGAAATCCTGTTTTGTGCCTGTATGTCACACCATTAATGTTAAGAAATTAGTGTAAAGGGAGCAATTTTATGTTTAAAATGATAGAGTCTTGAGTTAGAAGAAAACTCATTGTGCTATGAGGAAAAGTTTTATTTGCTTTAGGAGAGAGTTTATTTCCATGTAGAGCTAATTTGGACGTGATACAGCACAGGGCAGAAAAGACAGTGGAATGTCAGCCCATTTCCTCCTTTCCTGGGGGGAAAATACGCCAAGTACTATCACTCCTAGGGAACTAGTAAATCCATGCAAATTGGAAAGTGAGGTATTTTATCTTCTCTCCTGGTTCTCTGCTCACCTCCTGTCTCTATAAGTGTTCAAATATTGGCCTGTACTGGAAAACACAGACCGATAACCACATTGTGAGAGATGGGATTTTATTTTTGTACCTGTGGTTTTGTCAGTGCAGGGCTAAGGGGAGCACTGTCCTGTTTGGTCTACTTTATTTTGCTCACAAAAGTGAGTAAGCTATACAAATGCAATTACTATTACATGCACAACTGCACCCATATTGAGGCATGTGCCTGGCTGAGCAGGATGCCACTCTAACCACCGCAGGCAAGTGAAAGCAGTGAACTTCCTAGCACAGGCAGACCCTTAAATTGGATTGCCTGATCTATGAAATGCTAGTACTCTGTCTAAAATTTCCCTTAAAAGCCTTAAAGCCCTGTACAAGTTTCATCGGGGTCTTAACAATGTGGTGGCAGCGGATTAGGTTTTAAAACATAGTTAAGGTTTCCTGACTTTTGTGGGAATCTAAGTCCTTTCTGCACGTTGATGCTGTCAGTAATTGAACCTTTGGAACATGGATATTTATTTTCTCATGAAAATATAATGGAAATAGGATGCTTAAACTGAAATTCACACTACTAAATTTCTTGTCCTTAGTTGGGCAGCTTATGGCTGAGAAGACTCTTCGTTCTTCCCTTGATCTTCCTCCTCCTCTTTCCATACTGCTGACTTGCATTTGCCTGTCCTGTTGTATTTGTATGACTAAACAGAGGGACAAAGTGTCTAATTAAGGTATTTAAATAAATTTTATTAATTTGAAGACTTTAGGGTCACTTCTTGGTGTCAGGCAGGACTGTTTATGCCATGTGGTGCCGCTCTGAAATGCCATTGGAGCCACTTCACTGGGCTTCATCCCCTAGGGATGGCTGGGGACAGGCTGGGACAACGGGGGAGCAGTGGTGAGTACCTGCTGACACACAACCACCACACCTTACCTGTGCTGTCTGGGCTGCCTTGCTGCTCACAGTGCTCACCTAATCTGGTGAGAATTCCAGTATTCGTAGAAGTAATTTTTGTTACATCTTCTTTATAGATCCATTGTATGACTGGAACAGCTCTGATGGGCAATAAATGCATGCAATTCTACGTGTTTTGAGCAACCGGTATTTTACTAGCACCTCTGGAATACAGCTCTAGATCCTGGTTTTCCTCATTAAGGCGTTTCTACATGTACCTAGCTGAGAAGATGCAGCAAAAAAGCAACTTTTTCTTTTTTTTTTGCCTTCCTCAGCAGCTGGGGTTTTTTGTTGCTTTGACTTTTGGCATTAAGGAGCACTATTGTCAGAGCAGTGGGGGAAGGGAGGATTTGTGTCTTCAGGTCTCTCTCTGTCTCAAGACAACACTAAATCCAAAGGACCAAATCAGGGTGTCACGCTCATAATGCTTAGTCTTCCAGTGATGTGTCATCTTCCAATGCTGAAATTTATGGGGAGGAAAGAGGCTGAGATGGCAAACACTACAAAGTTAGGAACAAATGCAAACTAGAAAACTTGCAGTACATAATGTCACAGAGATCTCATTTTAGCACACAAAATCAGGCAAATACTTAGGATTAGGGCCTGACTCAGCCTCATCTCCTTTGTAATCCTCCAAATCTTCAAGTTTTTAGGCCTTTCATTTAGCTCTAAGCAGCCTGCCTATGTGGTCACGCTGGTTGATGTAGGTCACTGCATGGCACTGGACTTTAAACTGCAGCACAGGGGTCAGGACACGTCCTTGGTGCTCAGGAGGCGACAGGGTCCCATGACACATTGCCCCTGGGGTAGCTGAGGTCAGGCAGCAGCTTCAACTTTGGACTGGAAATACCACCGTGCCAATTCTGGGAAGCTTCTCAGGAAGTGGAAACTCTTACAGCAGACTTGGAGCTCAAGATATGAATGGAGGATGTCCAGAATGGCTTCTTTGCTGCTGTTGGCATCACCTGCTAATGCAGCACCTGACGGACGATAAATCCCTGACCGTTCACCTTTGTCGTCATCTGTGCATCACCATCTATTTATACCATCACTGGTGCTGTAATCTTAGAGCTGTAATTTTATAGATCCCACGTGGCTGTGGTGTCAGTAGTGAATGAATGTGGATGTAGAAGCTGGAAGTTTTGCCTGGGTTTTTTTGTGAGCAGCAGCCCATTTTAATGTGCTGTTTGCTGCCTTTCCTAGGGAGAGGGTATGAAGCTTTGGGAATTCCTGTGCTGGAGAATTGCAAGGTGGAATAACATTTATTATGTGCATGAAGAACAGTGGTGTATTCCCCACTGTCTCACTCCAAATATTTCCCTTCAAATACTAAACTTGCTTTTTGAATCAATAGTATTCTTCAGTGATATACAAGTTAGGCAGTGGGTTATTGTGGGCTGTAAAGATTGATCTGTGATTTTCCCTTGGAAGCTGAAGTTTGTGTGCACCAAGGAAAGAGGTTAACCCTTGTTCCTTCCAGAACCTGTCCTCTGTACCAGAAGCTGAGAGCCTGGCCTTGGGGGTGAGATAGGGCAGGACAAAGTGATGGTATTTTTCACTTACACTGTAGTGTGGAGGGACTTGTTTTTGTGATGCTGTATGTACAGCTGTGTAAGTTTGGTCTGACAGTGGACCATTTCTCCAGTTATTCCTCAGGATCACAGTTACTAAAGACTCAAACAGGGGTTTTCCTGTGACCTCCAAAAAATTCAGTATCAAGGTCATCAGAGACATCTGCCTCTGACTGCCAGTGCTTAAGGCAGTTATTTTAGGCAGTCTGGATCATCCCATGCTTGTGTGCACAGACATATGCAGGAAAACTTTTCCCATCCATAGGAACCATGCACCTGGCTTCTCACTGAGGCACTTGACAGAGTCTATAGAATACCAGAATCACCGGGGCAAGTTTCCAAATGGCTGATTTGGATCTAAACTGCAAGACAAACACTTTATTTGTTGAGGTCTGAGAGCCTCCCCTCCCCTGTCTTGCTCATGGCCACTGCAGCAGCTGGGACTTGTGCTTCATCAACAGCACCAGTGCTGGACGACCGGGGGGCAAATATTAATCAAAGAGACTCTGAACAAGAGCAGATTTTGCACTGACAGTGGTGCTGCTCAGAGGGCAGTGCTGTAAGCCATGGAGGAGGGCAAAACTTTGCTGTGTAACCATCTGCCACTCTATCAGGCCCCACTAATGCTCTTCACAGGCTTGACTGCAGCCTTTTTGTCCGTCTGTCTTCGTGTCAGCACTCATGGTTGCTGTTCTTCATCCTGCTCCTGGTGCTAGTTGTTGAGCAGCACGTTCCAAATCCAGTGGACAGGCACCCACTACTTTGAGAGCATATCTCAGGTGCTGCCTCCAAAATCCAGTTTTAGCTTGTTCTTTACATCTGAGAGTTGAAGTCACCACAGTGCCCTCAGACTGTTTCTGGAAAGTGGCATCTGCACTGGACAGTGATGGTGGAACTGGGACTCTCAGTCTCACATGCAGAAGGAAGCTGCCTCTTCTGTGAAGAACTCCCTGTCTGGGAAATGCAGACATCTTGTTGGCAGAAACCAGAGATGTGATTTTGGTGATGTCAAGCTGAGAGCTGAGTGGTTGGCAACAGAGAGAGATGTCTCTGCAGATGATGCTGTGGGGAAGGCTGAACTTGCGTTTTTCCGTCAGTGCTCTGCAAACAGTCTTTGGGTGATTTTTCCATCATGACTGTTCTTGGTGTTGACTGTTTCCAGCACATGAAAGCCTTCTAGTTTATGATCCCTGGAGATAAGCTTCTGTTTTCTGATTTCCAAAGAACAGAGCACTAGCAGAAGTGGCCAGGTGTTTCCATAACGTGCTATTATAAAAGGGCAGATACTGGAGTTTGCACATAGGCTGTTTTATTATTTTTACTTATAAAAGGGATGCCATAGACGTTATACCTGTAGGTTGCACCCTCCCATCTGTATTTGCTAATACAGTTGATGTCTCTTGGCAATCTTGAGAAGGGAACCAGAGCAACAGCTGTGAAGTGCTGCTACAACATGCCCTTGGGCAAACCTGTTAAAGTGAACAAAGAAGAGAAAACTTGAGGAGCCACTTTACAACAAAAGCCCTGCAAGGGGGTCATACATTACTTTTTAGCAAGGATCTTGGAGGAGAGGAGAAGAAAGGAGGAAACATGGGAATTAGAAGCCTTGGTGATCTTTACCCAGCTGTAAATTTGTAGATGTTTTCTTCCTCATGTTTTTCTGACTCATGAAACTGTTAATACTTTTTCCCTTTCCAGTTCTAAGTGATGCTTATTCCCTTCCCCTGCCATATCTTCTCAGACAAGTCAGTGCAAGTAAGGAGTTGTTCTGCTTGACTTTGTCATCAGTGCTTGACTAACTTTGCCAAGCCATTCTGTTAATGGGGTATCTGGGAAGATATTTGCCTGAGTAAATTATTCTAGTTTTGAGATCCTATTTTATTTTGTACATATTTTTATTCCTTCTTCTTGTTCTATAAAAATAACATGCGGGGGAAATAGCAATTTATCAGTAAATCAGGCTTTTGATACCCATATTAGTTTTCTTGCTTTCTCTTGAATTGATTCTTGGAATAAGACACTGAGTCATTTCCTCCAAAGGACCAAGCTGGTTCCTGCACTGTCTGTTTTGATGCTCTGCTAGCTACAAAATCACACCAAACCAACTGCCTTGGGGAGCCTGGAGCTCACAGGTGGGAGAAAAATGCCTCTGCGCTGCATGGCTTTCAGCATCGTTTACTGTAAAACACTCAGTGTTAGTTTACCTGCTGGTCTGACTGAAGGTGTACCCATCAAAACCAAAGTAAATATATTTTTGTTGATGTTCTTTGGAAATCTTAAGCTATTTCCCCTGTTTAAATTATAGTTATGTCACTAGGGCCTTACTCTTAAACATGAACTGGACTCGCTGGGTTTGTGTTTAGCTCCTGAAGTTTTGCAGGTTCATGGTCATAATTTAGCATTTGGAGTTGCCCTGAACCTGTCTGTCTGTGAAGAGGCTGTAATAAGTTTGCTGGTACAGTTGTCGCAGTTTAAAATTAAAATAAACGTATGTCATATTCAAATTGATTTTTTCAGCTTTTAAAAAATTAATAATTTATTTTCATTATTTGTTGTTTCTTTGGCTTTCAGTGCATGTTTGTACTCCAGCTGGGCCTGCAGAAGCCAAAATGCCATGAGAAGAGTCTATTATTCTCATATAGTGAAGTATATTGCAGCAATGCCTACAAACTTGGGCAGGGATGAGAGCCTCACTTTACTTCCTTTACTCCTTTTCATGTGGTTTGCTCCCGCTTTTGGGTTTACAAAGGAAAAAAGAAATCTACTCTTGGGTGTGGAAAAGTGAAACTCTGCTGAATTTTTGAAGCTGTTGATTCTGTTACAGCAATTGGGTCTTAAGGGCTATTTTTCCTTATAGTGAGAATTCTTGAAGGGCTGTTCGTCTGCTTCTAGTTTGAAAAGACTTTGTGACCTGCCAAGGAACCCTGTAAGTGTGATCCATGTTCCTGCTGTTGTGAAGGTTTGGCAGATGAATTTAGCCAGTTCCCTTGCCTGCAGAAAGCACTCCTTGTGTAAACAAAAACGTGGGACCCCAAGGTTGCCCATAACGATGATAAGAAGCAGAGAAATGTATAGTCTGTGCATAAATGGGAGAGGGAAAAGAAGTCCTTTTTGGCAAGATGTTGAAGTGTGATGTAAGGTTTGCTGGGCAAAGAGCAACTGGGTAATGAAAAGGCTTTCTGGCAGGTTGCAGTCAGGGTTGCTGACATGAGGGGCTTAGTGAAGTTTCCTACCTAAGCAGAGGTCCTGTGGCAGTCACACGAGGTTTCCTCAAATCCTGGCTGTGCACTTGACCAGCTGGCCAACATTAGGGATGCACATTTCCCCTCTGTCTTCATGGTATTGCCAGGCTGGTGTCACCTGCTCTGTGAACTGTGGGATGCTGATACAAGCTGGATAACACTAATGCTTTGCATTAATTTGGCCTCTTGGAGAAAGCAATCCATCACACTAATTGAGTGCAGTGCTTTGGTGCCAGGTGGCTGTCTTGAGTCCAGAAAGTTGGAGCACATATGGTCTGCACTGACTTCTAATAAAGAAAAGAATTAATGCTGGACTCTGGTTTGGGTTTTTTTCCACTTGCAAAAGTTTAAGAGGGTATGCTGAGCCATTGCCTCTCTGACATGCATCCTTTGGGGGTCACACCCCAACCCTTGCAGTTTGATTTTAAGATGGAGATTTAGGCTGATAGTCCACATCTCCAAAGAAAAGTTACATTTGTGCCAGCTGCCAGCATTAATTAACTGCCCTGATTTCTTTGTCTATTGAACAGCTGGAACAAAGGCATCTGTCCATATCTTTGTGTATTAGCTCAGTCTTCTGTGGTGGAAGGAGAATTTGGGACAGAAGGAGAGACTTTGGGTTTGGGGGTTCTCAACAGTGGTTATGAGCAGCCAGTCTGTGGGACAGAGGCCTCCCAGTGACTTGCATTGTGTTCCCATAGTTGCAGTAGGAAGGGTATGGACTGAGTTTTCTTTCTGAGAATTAAGCAGTTTTTGACTCTGACAGTCACTCTTTCCCTCTCAAATTTCCTGATAATCAGTTTTTTTGTCTCTTAAAAGAGCTTTTATTGGGAAAAGAAAAAGGATTTTTCTTTTTTACTTTTAATAGAAAAACTTCTTCATAAAATAAGATATGAGGAAATTTTGAGCATCTTGTGGCATGTGTGTTTTCAATCCATTCTGTTGTCGGTCGTGGTGTCAGACTCCAGTTTGACCATGGCTGGGAGATTGTTCCACCATCTGGAGCAGGTGGTGGCAGGAGAGGTGGTTGGATCTGACTGTTCCTGGAACCTGTTCCCTATTCTATAGAGGTGCTGACTATTGATGAATGACTTCCATACCTGCCCCTGTGCAATGAGAGTTGAGAAAAACCTACATATAGCAGTGTGGGACATCTGTGAGTGTAAAGTCACTTGGAAGAATCCTGTTTCTTGTGAATATCAGACTCCTAAGTCGGCCATTCCTTGGTGTGTGAAAAGCAGTCAGGCAATTGCAAGCAGCTTGATGTATTTGAAAGATGAATCACCTTTGTGTTATTTTACCATTAGCATTTTAAACCTGACAGAAGAGGGCTGGAGCTGATTGCTTGGGCACAGCAGTTCCCGAGTAAATAAAAGCTAGGAATGTAATTTGTCTCTGCTAAGTAAAACATTTGATTAGAAGGGAATGACAAAGAAAAATGCTTCTAAGCACAGTGGCTGCAGCCAGAATCCACTTCAAGCTTTTATGCTGATATATCTAAATTATTGGACTGAGGACCCTTGGACTGGGATCCACGTTGTTGTTTTGCTACTGTCTCTTTTGGAACTCTGTGTAGCTTGGTATCTTTGTACCTCTGTATCTCACCCTATATATTTTTGTGCAAAATTACTAATGCTTCTTTATTCCCAAAAGCTATTTGGAGGTTTCTTGGGGTTCTCTAATGCCAGTCAGAACAAAATATCAGCAAAGCTGTGACTCAATGCCATCAATACAAGCTTGAGAGGAGCACACCTTTTGCTTGCTGTCATGTCTCTATGGCTGTACAAGAACTTCTCCATGATGGAAGATTCATGGGACAAATGCTGAGCAAATACAAACCAGAAGAGTATAGTTTGGTCATATAAATTGAGTGTCTGTCTCTTCAAATTCATATGCTGACCAGGGCTGGGATTTTGAATGCAGGTGGCTTGGTGTGATGTTAACTCCTTGCTACATTGCCTGTTGCCCCATCTCATAGCAGGGGAAGTGAAACCCTGCACACACATACTGTGTTACTTGGCAGTAAGAGAGATTTCTTATTTTGTACAATTGCTTTCTGAATTCATCTAAACTTTTGGCTCTCATCCCGTGGCAGTGAGTTCCACAACTTTAGAATTAATTGGGGCAAAAAAATGTTTTCTTCTATTTGTTTAAGTTCTTTGGAAGTACAGCAACACAAGAAATATTAGAATTAGCCAAATTGTTCCCCGTGAGCTACCTCCACTCAGAAGCTGACTCATCCCTGCTTGATTACTTGATGCTTGGTCTTTCTCTTCTTCACTAAGTGCCCTATAATATATTGCCAGATACATAACTGGCATTTCTTTTCTTGGGAAGGCATCACTTTGGTTGGCACAATGGTGTGGGTGAGGGGGTGACAGGCTGTGTGATCACAGGTGGGGTGGAGGTTATCTCCAAGTCATCATTTCAGTTGATAACACTTGACAATTGTCTTTCTGTTCTCTCCTTCTGAATAACTATCTGATTAGGGAATAAGCATGAGAAAAGCACAGACTTGTAGATCCTAGATTAAATTCAGCAGATTCTCTCAAAGGCTGCTTCTGCTAATTGAGGGCACTGCATTTCCATGGTTTATGTAAAGGCAGTTCACCTAGAGAGAGAAAGACCCACTTGAAAACAATCAAGTCCATTATTTTGTAGCCTCTATTGCATTGTATTTGCATTCCAGGATCCTTGACCTGGATGGATCAAGCTAGGCATTTTCTGCAAGTGGCTATTTTAACTCTGCTTGTTCTCTTACCTTTCATCTTTTTAAGAAAAGTACATCGAGTGAGACTAGAGAAATAAGAGTTTGGAAATATTTATTACAACGCTGTCCTCTCAGGGTTGAATGCAAGATGATTTCCATCGGTGTATATGCTGATGGCCCATCCAGTCCAGGTTTAACGATTTATATGCTGAGGTGCCTCTAGGGAAGTCAGGGCTGCAGAATGATAGATTGTGATTGACCAAGTGTATTGGTCCTGGCTTCCTTCTGGGAGCTGAAGAAGGGGGTTACTCATTTCAGTAGTTAATGTACAGAAGAAAATGGATGCTAACTTAAATCTGTCATTTTTAACTATTTCAAATTAGTTTAATGCTCATGCCAGATTATCTGTCCTGAAGAGCATCTTTCTTCATCTAGTGACGGGAAGAGTTCCCCATGTGCAGCTGCTGATATTCCTCCACATGGTCCTTCAGTGGCCATCCCAGAACAAACTCAGACTTTGCATATCTGGAGATTTTTTTAGGCGTTTTCACCAAGCTTCCAGCAAAGACTTCAGTTAAGCCACGGTAGGAGTGGCACATAAGGCTGTGGCTGGAGCCCTTTATACGCATTTTTACGTAAATCCATTAATAGCCATAGGATGATAATGATCCCTTGTGGTTACTGATAATCAGGTTCTTGGGTGAAATCTGAAACCTTCCATCTTTTGTGATTTTCTGAGGCTCTTAAAGCCTTCAAGCTGTCTTCTCCCCCTCATATTATATATATTCATAAATGTTTGTCGAGGGGCACATTCTTGCTCCAATTACAAATTATTTGCTCTTTTACAGTGAGGTTACACTAGATACTTCACACAATGAATGGCTAAAGTTAATTGTTGAATCCCAGCGCTGTCTAATTGGAAAAACTTCAGCCAAGTTATTTCCAAGTGCTCATGCATCACTTCAGATGTTTCTATCTCTTGTCATTGATTTTAATACATGAGTGAGTGCCAATTTATCCTAAGAGGATTTAGCAAGTATCTTTGCTACCTCTTCATAAGCATATTTCTAGTGATGACATTGTACGTTCTACGTTACAATTTTGTTTAAAAAAAATAAAATAGACTGTTGCAAGGTTGATTGTCAGGCTTTATGAATGCTCAGTAAATTAATTGCACTTCTGTGTTTCCTAGTTAGGAAAATACTGTGACTTTCAACTTACCCACGTAGAAGATCTGTGATTTGAAGTTTGCATATTTTTCTAAATTCTTAGCCTTATCTCTGAGGAAATAAAATGATCAAAATAAATGTGTCTCCTTTTCTCAGCACTAGAAAACCATCAGTTTAGCTATATTGAAGAATTTTTTTGTGCTACTAATAAATTTCAAGTCAACTCTTGAAACACAAGATGAGGAGTGACAAAGCTCACTGTCCTCTCTCCAGAGCGAGATATCAGTTGCTGCCATTCCAGTTGAAAGGACTTTATGGATCTGTGGTGTGTAAAATGATTTTGGTATTGTATCACAGACAGAGTCATCTACAGGGAGGAATGAAAGTATATTGTTTCTGACATCTTTTTTTCTGACAGTTTTACACTTTGACATTTGGCTATCCCAACTTGTTTTCCTACTCACTGACCCAAAATATCATAATGGTCTGGTTCAAAGGCTGCAAGTAGCCTCAAATTTTGTGCTCTGTTGAGCCTTCATTTCAGTTTAGTTTACTGAATTGTCAAGTATCTACCTATGAGAGTCAGAGAGAGATGGAAAGACACCTTTAGAATTCTGATGACTGAGAAACCATGGCTGGGGCAAAAGGCAAGATGTCACACTGTTGCTGTTGCATTATTCATGAAAAAAATTAAACACAATGTTTTGACCTTGAAATCTTTTTTTTTTTCTTTCTGCATTTAGAGTTAGATATATAGACTGCAGCCACAGAGCCATTGATGGGATTTGAGGAACTGGGTAAAACTGTCTTCCCCAGGCAAAAACTTTGCATAATTTTGGAACTGTCAGTTTTGCTGAGTTCTGAGGTCACCCCTGAACTCGGAGGGGTGGGCATAGCTCTGTCCAGCCCATGTGTTGCCCCTTGAAGGAGAAGTGTGAAGGTCAGAGGAGGAAGTCCTGCAGGGCATAACTGGCTCTGCAGACAGTGGTCTGAATGTACAACTGAAGTATCTTTTTGTCATGGTCTTCTGGTTGTTTTAATAGATTTCCTCTAAAAATGAGTTCTCAGCTCAAGCAGAAGCCTGCGGTAGTAGGGATATTGAAAAATGATACCTGTGCATTGCACTTTTTTTCCCTGGAATTTAACAGAAAGAGATATTGTTGCATTTAAAATCCCTTCACAAAACAATACCTGTGTTTTGAACCACATCCTAGCTGGCCACAGTCACCAGAACCCTACAAGGGTAGGGGTGTAGAGTGGGACCACCCTGTTGTCCTCAGGGCTGCAACATGGTCCCGTGGAAAGAGCGAAAGTGAAAACAAATTGTGGCTTAGAGAGATGTTGGGATTGTAATGGAAGCACATTACACTGTGTAAGGGATGTTAGATAAATGGAACACTTTATCATAGACCTGTACCTGGCTGCCCTTATGCGGCAAATGTCTCGACTAATAAATTTATTGTTTTTTCCAATCGAACGCCGGGACTGTGGCCCAAGAATATGATGCTCCGTCATGGTCAGACAGTTGAGCTCAGAGTTGCAGTTGAAGCTCTGCAATCCCAGCCAGCTGCAGAGTTTGCTTTAGGCCAGCCATACTCTTGGAAGCCAGGCTAAGGAAAACACAGGAGCACACACTCATTGCAATGGGTTCTGTGTGAATCCACAGTAAGATTCTGTATTTGTTTCTTTCCGATGAAGCACAGTTTATTTTCACATGTTGGGGTGCCATACAGGGAACGAAGGTCTCTCCTGAGCCCTTGAAGGTGGGTAGTGGGTGAGCTCTGAGAGGGAGCTCCCCCTTCCCACAAGTGGGCAGGGTCAGCCCAGCCTTGGGAGACATGTAGGCAGCAAGCAAGGAATCCTTGCAATGGTGGGAGGGAGCTTTCTCACCTCCCGGCTTTGCTTTGCTGCTGGCAGGGAAATGTGCTTTCAAAGCACAAGTTACAAAAGAGGAGCAAGAAAACAAGATGCAAATTAGAGGAGAAATAAACTTCAGAAGAGATTCCTTTGTGATTAAGACTCAGTTGTTCAGAGAGGCAGACAGAGTAGCTTTGGGTGCATCAAAGGCATATCCTTTAGTAAATTCTACTTTTTCTGTTCCTTTGGACATATAGGGAGCCCACACATTTGCATGGCATCAGAGCTGCTTGCCTAAACACTAGCCTGCTGTTGTAAGTAAGGAAAATAAAATACAGAAATCTTTTGCTGCTTTTTACACTCTACTGGAGATCGATGCCTTATCGTCACTTCTGTCTCAGTGGTGGATCTGATGAGATGTAGTAGGTTTTTATGCCCAGAGGTACAGTATAACATGCTCACCTGCTCTGATTTTCAACCTAAAATACAAACATGAGCCCTCAGTTACACCCATATCCCAGGAACAAGCAATTATTTCCTTTGGTCAACAAAAATTCCCTCTGATTCTTTCTGTTAATTATACAGGATAGAAGAATTGCTTAATTTCTCCACCTACAGCAGTGTCAAATTGATAGCTCTGGGTTTTTCCAGCATAATGCAACGAGGAAGCTCAAATGCAGATGGTTTCCTCAGGCTTCTCCACCATTTGTTGTTGCTGAATAACCTTTCAGCTGTTGTACAAAGTTGTAACATCAAGTGCTAGAAACTGGTCCGCCAGACTGGTCACCAGGGAGCCAGGACATTGCATAGTGGGAAAGCTGCTCATCATACACTTTTCCTTTCAGTGCTCTGTCATTAACACGTAGACAAACTTGTGTCTGAAGTTGCTCCCAGGCCATTCCACCCTGTTAAATGTTAAAGCTGAAAAGAAAACCCCTGAGGCAAGTTGTAGCGGGTAAACTTTTCCTGAGCTTCCTCCTAGAGCTCATGTGGGGGGATCAAATAGTGCAAATGCATCTCTTGTCTATGGGGAGTGCAGACCTGGAGTCCTGGTTACACAGCAGCTGTGTCACTCTGTGTAGTTTATCACTAGGTGTCGCTTGAAGGAGTGTGTTGAGAAAACTGAGGCTTTTTCAGGTGTTGCTGCTATGACATTTGAACCAACCTGTCAGCAGTTTGTGTGGCATTATAAGTACAGCCAGCCCAGGAGGTAGGAGTGAAAGAAATGCTTGTATTTCTCTTTCCTTCCTATTCTGCCAAAGGCCAAGTCAAAGCACCTATAAAAAGAGTCTTAAGAGCCATGTTTTGAAAGACACTAATTCTGATTGCCTTTACACCTTTGGCCTTTATACCTCTTGTTTTCTGGAATCCCACCAGTCTTCTAGTCAGAGATGTGGAGCCCACTGAGAGAAAGGGGACAGTCCAAACTGTCCTCCTCATCTCTTTGGACAGTCCAAACTGAGGCAGCTTTTCCTTTTGGAAATTTGTGATGCCCAGCACTTTTGTCACATGTTGCTCATTACTTCACTGGCTTAAAAATAGATTGATGCATTCAGTGCTCTTACTTCATTATGCCCAAACCAAGGGAGAAACCAAACTAATAATTTTTACCAGCTGCTATCAGAGTCCTTGTGGCAACCTGCCAGTGTTGTGGCTTGTCGGTTGTTGTGGACAAATGAAAAATGGTAGGAATTCCAATAACTTAGCATTTTGCTTGGGTGGTCCCTGTGTCTTTATTGGCCCTGAGGCTTTGCTGCCCTTATTTTAGCAGAAACCAGCATAGCTCTTGAACGTGCATGGATCTGAAAGACCTTAACAGAGAAGCCTGACTTTGGAGATTGGGAAATTAGAGCACAAAAAGGCAGATTTCCTTGCATAAGGATGCATTGTAGGCCAGTGGCAGGGCTGGGAACAGTAGCTCCATTGCTAGTTCCATGCTGCATCCACTGGATTACATCTGCCTTCCCCTTCTCCCTGCCCAGCAGTGCAGGTCGGGCTTTCCTTGCCCCTATGGAATAACAAGTTCATTGCTATGCATTAACATCAAGTTTAGCAGGGAAGCTGGCAGAGCAATAGAAGAAGGCGGGAATTTGGAGCATCATTTCGTTTAATCCTCCTCATCCCATATGATTTAGTTGAGGTACTTACATAGCAGGAACAGCCCCATGTAAACAGTGTCACCAAGTGATTGCTCTCTCTGCTTTCTATAAATACCCAGTCCTGTGTTAGTGACTCTGCCCTGCAGACCTCCTGTCAGATGAGCCAGCTTTGTACATGCTTTTAAGCACTATATGCATGTATTGTAAATGTTGGCTGTGTATTTTGGTGGTGTAACAGCTGGAGACCATTATGGTGTGACAACACTGCTCTCCTACACCTCATAGGAAATTCAGTTTGGTTGACCTATATTTGTCTCAGCCTCCATGCGAACCTGCTCTGTAATCTCTCGCTTCTGTTATTGCAAATCTGAAATACTGAATCAGGAAACAGAGGCTTGCCAAAATTGTTAAATAAGCAGAGCCTGTGTTGTTTGGAGGCTGCCACTGTGGTTTCGTGCTCACATGGTGCTGGAATGTGTCTCCTGGTAGGGGGAAGGGAGCATTTGTGAATGTAGTTCCAGAATGAGTCATTATGGTAAATATCTTAAAAAAAAAATAAAATTGTGAGTTAGGATTAGATGTTTCTGAAATAATAAGTTAGGACCCGGCAAAAATCCTGGTGTGGCAGCTGATACTGGCCAAGAGGCCTAATGCACATGTGATGTGTAGGCAAGGTAAAAATCATTCTTTTAGGGAAGGCTATTTTTAGAAGTTACAAATCCTACCTCTTCCATGTACTGTCCTATTTTTAACCAGGAGTGCTTCCGAGCTCTCAGCCGTGCTCCCAGCTGTGATTTGCAGGAGCCTCCTGTACAACATGGCTTTGTTAAGAGTTTGTTGCCTGTTATGGAACACGAGCATTGTGGTAATTGGACAGTGTTAACCAGTGACAAAATGGGTACACATCAGTTTCATCTTTCTTTTAATATCCCTTAGTACTGCTCTTGGAGGAGGCAGCTAAGCTGTGAGCAGTGAGCAAATTTGGATTAGCAGGGAGTTAAACACAGACTGGCGTGGCTGAAGCTGCAAGATGTTTGGAGAGTAATAGAAAGGATCAGATACTACACAACCCTCCCCTGCTTCTTCAGCACCCTCAAGAGCTTTCAGCCTCAGCAACAGCCCTGACAGTCCTACCTTTTAGGAGCAGGAAAAAGCATCCCATAGACTATAAGGGCAAGTTTTTGGTAAGCAGGGAGGTGTGGGACAGGACAGCCCATGGCCACGAAGAGGTGTAATGACAGGTGATGTAAGTTCCTTGGCTGTTAGCAAGGGAAGGAAGACAGAGACTGGCAAAACCAATCCGATCTGTAGAAAAGATTTCTGAGCAAAAGGGGAACTGTGTACATAATAACTCCCTTTTACACGTATAAGAGTTGTAGCACAATGATGCACATTTTTCCAGGCAGACAGATGTTGCCTGTTGAGAATTGGGTCAGAAAAGGTTGCATCTGTAATGAATGTGTGATTAGTAATTACTCTGAATGGCCCTGTATGAAAAACTTGATGATTCCCTGCAACTATCTACTGGATGGTATTTAATCCCACTTGTAAGCTTTTGAAAGTCTGGCTGACAGAGCCCTTTGCAGGTGTGATGTACTGAGCACCTTTGTAGAGTTGGGATCTGGAAAGAGGGGATAATCACAGAGCAGGGAGGGGTGTGATATACAGGCAGGTGAACAGTGTGTGTGACAGCTGTGTGTGACAAGGAGGTGGAGAAGAATGAAAGGAGTTTGACCAAAAGCGAGAGAGGAGGGTGTAAGACAATGATCCTCTAGGGGAAAGGAGAGGGTGGTTCAAACAGAACCTGAACAACCTTCTTAAAAGCTGCTGTCACAAATTGCATGATCTGCCTGGGTATCTCTGCTTGAACGTTTTCTGCAGCTGATTCTTCTCACTTTAGGTCTTCTGATTCATCCTTGCCATCTTTACTGAGAGTGCATTTCAGTATGCTCATGCTGACCCCAGAGCATGGTCATCTGGGGCAGCTTGTTGGGCTGCCCCATCTCCTGCCTTTTTTAATCTCATCTTCTACATCACCTCTTACTGTGATACACACACAGTACAACAAGTGATTTTACCAGGACAAACTGGGGCTTTGAGCAACTTGGTCTGGTGGAAGGTGTCCCTGCCCATGGCAGTGGGACTGGAATTAGATGACCTTTAAGGTCTCTTTCAACTCAAACCAGTGTGTGAGTCTATGAAATATCCAATAGCAGTGGGGGTTGTGCCTGAGCAGGAGGTGGCCAAACAAGGTCCAGTGGCTGGAAGCTGAAACTTTTGGCATGAAAAGAAATACAAGCTGCCTTTTTTTTTAATGCTGAGGTTGATTTACTGTTGAAAAAAAATTACCAATTCTCTGTCATAGGAAATCTCTCAGTTCAGGCCTAGCTGTTCATCTAAAAGAAGTGTTGTCATCTGTAGTTCAAGCAGGTGCTCTGGGGGGATGCAAAAATTGCTAGATGATGTTCTCAGTGTTTGCACAGGCTGTCTGGTGTATGTCCATAATGATTCCTTTTGACCTTACATGAATCCCCCAAAGGTGCCATCAACTCTATCTTTTTTTAAGCTGTACTCTTTTTTAATGAGTGAGAGGTAATATTCTAGGAAAGTCTTTAGGGGAAAAAGCGTGGGGAAGAAGGCAGCAGACACAGCTTTTAACTTTGCACTCCTCCATGTGTGGGGAAGAACTGCTCTGTCAGTGTCTGGGTGCTGTTCTGCTCTTCATGATGTGTTTGATGCCCCTCCTTTAGCGGGACTGGATCTCTCCCTCCTGTCCTCCCTGTCCTTTCTCTTGTATTTGCACAGACAAACTGCATCCACAGTTTTCTAGAGAAGAGGAGGAGAGGTGGGGTATTCACCCCAACGTGGATGAATTTCTCAAATTTGATTTCGCTTTTAGGTCCTCTCTGTGAATTTTCCTCAAGAGAAGTGCTCTGAGAATAAAATGGCTGTAAAAAACTTTCAAATGGCTCTATTAGGCCATTTGGACTTTTTTTTTAAAAAAGCAACTCCTACAGTCCTTTTGAGAGTGATAGTGCCAAAGTGTTATGCTTTTTTTTGCTCCATTCAATTCTGCTTTTCCGTTGCTGTGCGGCCTGGGAATACAATATGCTGCTCTGTGATGGCAGAAGCTGTTCTCACAGTGTTTCCATCACATTCAGGAATAGGAAGAACAAGATGTACCATGAACAAAATTATTTTTGTGAGACTTCACTCCAGCTTTGCAATTCCAAGTGCTTCAAAGATACGTCTGATCTTTGGCATGTTTACATATATCAAACAAGCTTTGAGGGTCTGCCCATTGCTGGCTGTGCAATCTTCCACCCTGTTTCCCACCTTCTTGTTCCAAAGGTGTTTTGCTTCTGACTCCCCCCAGGAAGTTTGATTTGTGACTCCCTGCTAAAGTTGGGATGAAGGGTGGCCTTGAGACATCCTCGTGTGGAAGGACAGTCTCAATGTCTGGCACTTTTTTTCTGAGCTAGAAGGCTGTCTGTGGAAAGAAATGGGCATTTGCAGAGGATGGTTTGTGTCTCAGGTGGGCTGATTTGCCTCTGAGCATGTGTCTTAGTCCTTGGAGGATGGAGTAGGTATGGATATATCACTTACATGTCTAAGCAGGAGGGATACTGGAAAGAGGTAGCACATATTTGGCCAATTCACGGGTCAGTTATATCTGTGAATTCAAAGCAGACGAGTTCCCTTCAGCAGCAGTAATTATAAAAGTGCTGTGGGGTTCTTTGTTTTCAAAAGCTCCAAGAATGAGGATCCTGTATATTGGTATCATCACTCAGGACCTGTGGCTGTTGTTCTTTTCGTGCAGCTCCCGTTTTAGTGATACACTTCAGTGACATGTCTCATCAGAGACTCGGACTCAACGTGTTGGGGAAGATGGCCTCTTCTATTTGATTGTTAATTATATGCCTTTAATATAGTTCAGCCACTTGAAGCTTTATTTTTAGAGACTGATTCCTTTTTGTAATTAGATATAATGGCTGAAATGACCCAGTTCTCATCAGGAGTGACACTGACACCGAAATAAATGTTCTTAACCTCCTTCGGGTTTCTGTCTTCCTTTTTCTGAAAGTCTGTGGTGAACAGACAGGTGAGGTTTGTCCGAAAACTGGGGAGCATCAGGGAGGTGGAGCCACATTTCTGTTGGGCTTCTACTGCTCTTGACCTGGTCTTGGCAGCCAAGGTTCATAGTCGTCATCACATCAGAGATTGCCCTTCAGTGCTCCCATCCAAGAAAAGCATGTGTTACTACTGTGCAGTTGCATTGTGTTAATGGTCTTAATTGAAGTGTTGTGAAACTCGTGACCCAAAGATGAAGCCTAAGAAGGGGTTTGTCAGCCCAAATGTTTTCTGACTCTGTCTGGTGACCTAAACCATAAGCAGGAACCTGGCCTCCTTGGTTATAAAACATTGCAAATAATGATGCCAGGAGCTAAGCTTTATCAGCTGCCTCTTCTTAAAAAAGATTTGTTGTATAATGGTGTGTCGGGTGTTATTTTGCTGTGATTTAGGGGTCTGGGTCTGCTTGTTGATTTAAATATTTTCCAAGAGCATTATAAACCTGGATATTGGGTCAAATTTCTGGCTTGGAAACCTTAACGGTTCAGTAACTCACAGGCTCTTTTTAATAAAAGCCCTCAGGAGGAGAGACGTGCCAGGGCGCAGTGAAATATATGCTCTGTTCACAAAGGCGGCAGCAGCTGCATCAGATGATTAATATTTTGTACATCCTGACACTGAAATGCAAGGTTTGGCTGAAGGATCCAGGTATTGTTGTGTCACAACCATATTTTATTACATTTTAAGCTACAGCCACTGAAACAGCACAGTTGCTTCCACATGATAAATAATGGAAATAAAAGCTGATTAAATAACAGCCCTCCAAGAAGGGAGAAACCACCAGGAGCTTTCAGCCTTCTGATCTGCTGGTTTGCTTTGTCTTTGCCTTTTTTTTTTTTTGTTGAGGTAGTTTATAGTATATGGTAAAATGTTCCCTGGGAACTGAATTATATAACTTTTAGCAGAGTTAATGTGTGATGAAATGAACACTGAGCCATTCAATTAACACTGCACTGTTACTTACACTGATAGACACAGACATATTAATGGCATTTGCATTGATACTGGGTGACTGTAAAAATATTGCCGTTGTCAGCAGTAGGAATTGGTGGGTGGATATGCAGAAGGGTCAACATAAGATACAATAAAATCCTGGTGGTGCTGGTGCTCAGCATGAGGTGATCCCTTGCCATCAAGGGACCTGCTCCATGTTCACGGTTCTGCCAGCAGAATAAACCTCGGATGGCAACTTTCTGTGTTGCTGAATAGCTATTTTAGCAACTACCAAGTTCTTCTGCTTGTTTTGGTTTTTTTCCATTTTATTTTTTTAAAAAGGAGGTGTCAAACCCATGATCAGCCCTGTCCAGTGGTCCATCTCTAAAGGCTGCAGTGCTGAGGCTTCAGAGGAAGCACAGAAAGAGCTTGACATTTGTATTACAGAAAGCAGGAACTGCATGGGGAAAGAGAAATCTTTGATTCAGCAGGATAAGTGGAAGAGAACCTCAAACTGCCTTTTCCTCTTCAAATTTCTATGTGTGTGAGGAAAGATGTGAGATGTCTGATAAATACACGAGATAACTTGTCCCTGATGCTTGCTTTTCTAGAATACACAAGGGCTCAAGAACATCTTGAGTTAAATAACCTTTCAACTTTTTTATTTAACATTAAATTCTTATACAAATTTTGTCATGTCTTCCAGTTCCTTCTTACTGAGAACAAGGAACAAATTGTCCTTCTGCATTCAAGCACAAAATCCCAACATCAGAGACATCTGAAGCCCCATCACAAAGGTCTCATATGGTCATAAAATATAGCGCACCAAGTAATATGCTCCCGGAGGCTGCTGGTTTTGCTGGCTGATATCACAAGTGCTTGGCAGATCTAGCGGCTCTTAAACAGCTTTAAAAAAACATACCAGCAGCACTAGGAGATGAACAAGAGGTAGGCTCCCTCCAAGCCTCCCGTTCTGTGTGTCGTGTTTGCATAACTCCCAGCAGCAGTTTACGTTAGCAGATTTATGGAGCTGGCTTAGATTTATGGCAGAGAAACAAAACATGGAAGCCCTGGGGAACAGTGTCCGTTCCTGCCCCTGAGCAAAGTCCAGCCCTTATCAGGGAGCCCCGAGCCAGGTGCTGGGCTGCAGAGAGCACCTGGAGCCCATGTGGACTCAGCTGCTGCTTGTGACTCCTTCAAACACGGGCTTGGTGTGCTCCTGGCTGAGCCCTGTCGAGTTACCTGAGTTACTTTGGGTGCATCCCAGAGGGAGGCCCCATTTCTGCCAGGGATTGCAGTGCTGTTCTTGCAGCCTCACCTGCCCATGATCCTTGGCGCCTTATAGGAAAAATCTGTGGGTTTGTTGTGTTTTGTTTTTTTTCCTTTTGCTTTCTTTTGAAAGTGTTTTTAAAAAAAACAAAGGAAAAGGGAGAGGTTTGCAAGAGAAAGGTGAGTCAGTATAATGTCCAAAGGGCTGGCTTTCATGCTCTCTGATCAATTGTAGGAGTGCTGTTTGTCATATTTGGTAATAACTGCCTTGGCCCCAAATCAGCAGTTTACCCCTGTCAGTAGTTTATGTTGATATCCATCATCTCAGTTTCACAGGTAAGGTATTTTAACCCATGCAGTACATGGATGCTCAGCACGGTGCTTTCTCACCAGTGCAGCTCTAACTGCCCACCCCGTAAACCAGAGACCCCACTCATGGAATTCAGTCACCAGCCATTCAGAAACCTTCCCAGCTTGCATTGACTTCACCTTTGTGTTTGATGACTGGGCTTAAAAGACACCATTCAAATACTTCAGGCTTTGCAGGAGGCTGGGTGGTCTACATGATGTCCTGTTAAATCTGGGCCCTGCAGTGTTGGAGACAGAGCAAGCAGCATTACAGCCAATCACATCACTTTGCACTGTGTTGGTTTTAGTGCTTATAACTTTGTCAGCTTTCAAAACTTGACCCCAAAGTATCTACCTCATGGTTAGATTTTAGGAAGAAATATAATTTTCAGTGCAAACAGCTGTGGCTCAGTGTTTTTGGTTGAACACATGTTATTTTATCATATTCAAATAGCAACATAATTCTTACAGTTATCATGTACTCCCAAGCTACTCTTGGGAAGAGAGATTTTTGTTGCCTTAGAAGAGCATTTTTTCGTTATAAAGTGGGCTGAACTTTGAGATCTGAAAGACTTTCTTTTGTGCTGAACCTCTGAAAGATTTTATTTTGTATATGCTTGGTGGAGGTCTGGGTTACGCACCTGCTCCAGAATCTTCATCTGCAATGGGCATACACATGCCATGGCTGCAGGAGCTGATGCAGAGGGTTCTTGTTCTTAGTGTTTCCACTCATTTCTCAATGGCTGAGGGAGCAGGAGCAGAGTCAAAACCCCATTCATCTCCTCCTACAATTGCTTTAGTTTATAGTTTGCATTTCAACCTAAAAAACACTTGTTTTTCAGATCTTCTGCGTGGTAGGATCAACTCCTTTGAGTGCTGCTTTTTGAACCCAAGCCTGTCTTGTTTAATATCAAATTTGCCTGACATAACCTAGTTCTGACTAAGCTGTGTGTTTTGGGTTTTTTTGTTGTGTATGAATAAAGGTGGATTTATTCATTTTTTCCTGAGAAAATAATGAACTGTAAGCTGATGTGTACGTCTGGACATTGTCTCTGCCATACTATACTTTTTCTTCCAGTACCACTTTGGCATCGTGCCCATGTAATTAAGTCAAAACGAGTAAGCAACACGTGCTTTGACTGTGCCATGTGGCTCCCTATTGTATGTGTTACAATGGAGCTTCTCAGAACATGCGGGTTAATTAACATCTTTTAGGGACCTGAATAATAGATAATGGTGCACAGGGCTTTACCGTGTTGGGCTCTAATCAGTTTATTAGAAGACAGATGAAGACAACACAGCAGGGCTGTATTATTCTTGCTTCTAGCCCTGGAAATTAAATTGCATAGCATTTATTTGAAATTAACCAAATGCGATCTGTTTAAAAATGTACCAGGACCCGTTTTGTTCAGGTCTGTACTTTACTTGTTTGTTTGTTTTCCCTGTTTCTGGAGGGGAAAGACAACCACATTCAGCCCCTTCTAGTGCCATGTAGCACTCGTCAGTATTGCTTTCAAAACGTCCCCCTTAGCTTAATTAACATTACAGTCTGTACCAGGCAGCATTAATTAATCAGTTGCAAATGGCAATTTTGAAGATGGCAGTGGCCACTACTGTTAGCAATCTGCAATCAGCTTGTGCTGCCCACATGACAGGGACAGCACAGAGGAGCTCTGAGTAAGCAGCAGACTTTTTGCTCTTTTTTTGTTTTGTTTTTGATGTCAGAGGTGAAAATCCTGCTTTATTCTGTGCTTCCCTCTCCACAGGGCAGAATCCAGTAGTGGGAAGGACAGGCTCTGGCAGTTTGACACTCCTGCATGCTGATGAGTGAACCTCCTTTTCTTTTTCTCTCCTATCTTGCAGCATGCTCTGCACAAACCAGAGGGCTGTCACATTGCCTGCTCTCCCACATCTGTAGAGCATTTCACAACCAGATGGAAATACCTGAGCACTGACCCACACCACCTGTCATCTTAGGACAGAGGCTGCTCTGCAATGTGACAGGGAGCTGAACCGCCTTTAAACTTGCCTGATGCATGCCAGGACTCACAAGCTGAGAGTCAGGTTTTACTTTCATCACTTAAGTTGCTTTGGAGATGAGTTCTCTGACCCTTTGCAGGCTGCAAGTGCAGGGATACAAGTGCAGGCAGGCTGGAAGCCAGCTGGAGTGACTGTGCCGTAGTCAGAACTTTGTCACAGCCCTGTCTGTGGTGGCAATATCCTGAACTTGTGCCCTTGTCACCCCACCACTGAGATGACTTGCAGAACCTGTGAAGTACGTGGTGGTACCCAACATGTCCTCATTTACAGTGACAGCACTGAAACATGAATCTTTATACTCCTTGGAATCAGAAGGAAAAAGAAGGAAAATTGTTTCCCTGCAATGTTTTGAAGGGCTTTGCTAGTTGACAGTCCATTTTTAGGCCATTTTTTATTTGTTCAGAGCCTCTGTGGATGCCCCAGCCTGGCCAGCTGATGCCTTAGATGGGAAGCTAAAGCTTTTACTCAAAACCCTGGTGCTTGCTGGCTTTACCAGAATGTGGCAGCCTCCATTCTTGAAGGGCTTTAGTGTGTGGAGTGGAAGTGAGATGCCTTGGTCGTGGCAGTGGGATGAAACAGGAGTTTTCATCCAGGAGAGAGAGAGGAAAGCATGGCTGGAGGTAAAGGAAACCTATGTGATAGGGGCAGATGGACCCTCAGCTTGGCTGCTGCTCTTATGTCCTTATAGGAGAAGTAAAGGAAAGATCTAGCACACCAAAAACAACAGTGAAATGGTACCCAAGACAAGGTGTGGGAGATGTTTGATGATGGAATGCTGGGGAGACCTCAAAAAGCTTGGCTTGTATCATCTCCTCTGCTGTTTGCCAGCAGTGGGAAGCAAAGCAGTATTTTGTTTTTTCTGTCTTCAAGGAGAAAAAAGGCAATATTTTGACTTTTTTTTTTTTTTAATAACTTGAGAGCAAGTGCTGTGGAATGTGCAGTCCCTGAAATGAATGTTGTTACTAAACAAAGGCCACAGAGATGGGACCTTTCTAGCCTCTACCGTGTCAGCTGCAGTTTATTCCTCTAGCTGGTATTTAGGAGATGCTGACCTTTAATCCCAGCAGGCAGAGTTACTCCTCGAATTCATCCCTAAACCAAAGTGAGCCAGGTGACTGTGAGCACAGAAACAGGTCTTTGCTAATCTGGTTCCTCTTGACTGGAACGAGGTAGGATACCTTTGCACCAATGGCTCGGCCAACTGGCCTGCCCTGACTGCTAGCAAAAGGAATAGTGAGAAGTAAAAAGGGGTCACAGCTGCACTTAAAAGGGAATATTGGTCCGTGGCTCAAGTCTTACAGCAACATTTGCCCCTGCTGTTGGGCAGCCGTGGTGGTGTAGGCATGGAGAGCCACCCACCAAACTGCTCCTAAGTAGGAAAGGAGGTTTCAGTGTGATTTGTACAGTGTAAATACAGCTCCAGGTAGCTGGAAGCAGAATATGGAACTGTCTCCTCTTTTCTTTATTCAAGCCAGCTCTAATTTGTCTTACAATGACAGGTAAAGGGAGAGGAATTTGCATTCCCTCTGCCCACAAAGATTACACGGGGCCAACAGGCAGCGCAGAGTCACTTTTCAGAAATGACAGTGCCCTGTTCACATATATTAACTTCTTTTGCCTTCTGCCTCTGGATTATTCACGAGCCAGACAGTATGCTGCCTAAATACCAATAGTGAGTAATGAGGATTAAGTGTTACCTCTAATTCCATCGTTATGAATATTTCAGAACTTCCTGTTCAGGCTTAACTGCTATTTTGGTACAAAAAAAAGCAAGTCTTGGGAATTGAGCTGCTGCTGGCCGTGACATCACAGCGCTGTGATTTGGGTCTGGTGTGACACATATTCCAGAGAGTTAAGCTCAGTCAAGCCTCTTATGTAGATGTGTCTGAGAACCTCTGTGTGGAGAGAGAAGCACTCGTTAGTGAAAGAGGTAGATTTTTAGTGAGTAACAAATATGATTTTTCTGACTGCTCCTGCTGATTTTTTTCCCCCAGTTTTCTTCCTGAGCCATAAAATTCAGACCATTGGCCAACATATAATTGGGGAAAAGTTTGGGAACCCTTGGCTTGGTTCCAATTCAGGAATAGTCATATATGAAATATGGGATCAAACAGGGAGCAGTTCACGTACTTCCCCAGCAAGGGAAACAGTTTAGATGTGGTCTTCTGGAGGCAGGTGAGGGAGGAATACTCTAACGCCTGGACTAGTAATGGTAATATTACCTCTTCTTCCTTTGGGCAGGTTATAAAAAAAGTAGTCCTCACTGTGAATTTTTTCTGGAAGTGCTGGGTCAGGAGCACCCAGGAGGTTTGGAAGTGCAGTTGCTCTGTCCAAAGAGTTTTTCAGATCTCATAATCACCCGTAACAAAAGCTGTGAGAACAGTGAAAGGAAAGAAAACTTCCCCATGCAAAGGGATGGGCTTTCAGTGCCCGTCTCTGGGACAGGTGAGGAGATCTGTAGGTGTTGTATCTGTGGTATGTGGCATGGCTCTCTTCAAGTTCCTTTTCCCCCTTTCAAACACATTAAAACCTTTCTCTAACTCCAACAATTCCGTGTAAGCTCAGATTTATTTCAAATGCCAGTATTAAAGGGCTATAAAGGTTTGTGGAATGGCTTGTTTGCTCTGTGTAGCAAGAGGCGACCTGTTTTCCTCCACATTAGCTTTTCTTACTGTGACAGGACCACAAGCACTTTCCTCTGCAAGCCGTGTTGGAGGAGGAATGGCACAAAGTGGTGATTTGGGGGACAGGGCTCTGTTCACTGTCCCTGCCATGGCTAAGGGGGGAGGTTGCAGCACATTTCTTACCCAACGTGTAGAAAGCAGGATCAGTGCTAGCAAGCAGTCAAAAGGCAGGATTTGTTTGCGGCAGTGCCTGTGTAATGTTGTCACTTCAGGATGGATGAAGGGCCCTTTATAAACAGCATCATAGATCTGCGTGTCCCCAGAAGGGTTTTAGAATTTCAGACTATCAGTCGACACCTTTTTTTTGTATTACAGCACCTGCTATTGAAAGGAACGGTGGTTTTCACAGGCAACATTGAGTACATTTTTTTCCTATCTTCATTTTCTCCACCTGTTCACTAGTTCAGTATTAATAATGAGCATGAATGCTCAGTTCTGCATAGTAAAATTGTACATGTGAACACCTGAAAATTATCCCCTTGCAAATGCCAGGAAGAGCAGTCCTACATTGACCAGGGTGATAAAAGAGATGTGACCCAACAGCTTTGCCATGATACTGCTGACTTGCCTGAAGTCATGAACTGGATGGACTCTAATCTGTTTGGACTGTGGAAATTGCATATTTCCAAATTGTCCTTTGTGACATACTTAAATTATCATTCTGAATGGCTACTATCCCTATTAGTATTATGGGCTAATGGTCATTCAGTGTGAAGGAAAACTTTTTTCTAAGTGGAAAGGTGTAATAATTTGCCTGAAGGCTTCAATTAGTGCACTGGAGATGAATACACTCTATGATTTCAGTGCCCAGGTAATTTCCTTTACACACATGCCCTGCTACAGTCTTGTGCATAGTCTTGCCAAAATGCAATGATGTGATGATTAAAACTTTCTGCTACAACCTCCATTTTTAAGGGTGTCCATAAAGGTCACTTCGGGATCAGAAACCCCCTTTGTGATCCCTGCACCTTTCTGCTGGGAAAACAAGACACATCAGGTTTGCACAGTGAACCTTGCAGGGAGATTTTTGGGTTGTGTCTGCTGGATGCTTCTCACTGTGGCAGTTTTCTGTGAGGTCGATTGGTTCAAATGGAGGTGTTTTGAATTAAATTTTATCCAAATATTCAACAGGAGGCTATCAACATTATGTCATTTGGATGGAGGCAAAAGATTTTTTTATATAATGCAATAATGAGATGACACAGACTCTAGGTAGTTGGTTTTCCCCTTTATCAACGTGTAATGTTTCAATAATTTCAGTGAAGCATTTTGGGAATGTTTCTTTTGGCAAAACAAATCACAGGGGCCGATGATTTGTCTCAACTAAAGGAAGTATTTTCACAGGGATGGAAAAATCTTTTCTTTTACTGAGCTGCTTTGCCAAACTTTCCATAGAGCAACATAAGCCTCTAAAGCTGGAAGTGGTGTGCTTTCCTTCTCCTGGCGACTCCACTGAGGAACCTCTGTGCTGTGTGTAGATGTTTATCTCCATGGAGTGCTAACCTGATTAAATCATGGATTGGACCAGGTAAAGGAAAACAAGTAATGAAAAGAGTTAACTTTAAATGCTTTTAGAATTGCAGCTTCATTGAGAATAGGAGCAGAACTAGGATAACGTAAAAAACCAAGTCCACTCCTCCTCCTCCCCGCAGTTCAGGTTACAGTGGCAGAGGCAAAGCACAAAGCTTTCTGGCAGACATATGCCTGCTTTGCAAAGCAGAAATGATCACAATTAATAATCAGTGCCTTCAGTGTGTCCACTCTGGATCCTTATGAACATAGTGCCAGTTTTATTAATAAAAACCTCTAGGAGATGATAAAAGGATGAATGAAAGTGAAGGTGGAATGTTCCCCTGAGATGACCATTTCATTGGTGATGCTTTACCAGAAAACTAAGTTTGTAATTTTCATGTATCCCCTGCAGGATGCAGATTTGGTGACATATGGCAGAGTATCACATTAATTTTTATCAAGATCCTGTGGGTGGTTTTATTGAGGTCTGCTCAGAGGGAAGCTGCAAACCAGCCCTGGCAGCCTGCAGCTGCAGCCTAAGAGGATGGGAGGATGCCATGGAAAACCTGGCTGGAGAAATCCTGATGGCTTTGAAGGAGTGAAATAGTTGTCAGGAAGCTTGATGAACCCTGGACAATATATACTCATGACCAAGTCTACAAAGAAATCTGCCATTCGAGTGGCCCTAAATCAGGATAAGTGGATTTTTTTTTTGGGTTTTACCTTCTATGCAGGACATCAGCAGTGTTGTCAGTCGTGTTTCCTTTAAAATTTTGTACCTGTAGATAATAGAAATTCCTGTTGAGTGTACTTGTGATTACTCTCTTCGGGACTGCTGCTTTGTAAAGGTGCCAGGCGTCTGTGTCCTTTGTGCCTGTGATGTGTGCCAAGCCCTTGACTTGTTTCTGTGCTTGATAACTGAAGATAAAATTAAGACTTGATTATTAAAAGGAGAAGGACATACAGTTAAATGGGTGACTGCACAAACTGTGAGAAGGGATCAGTCAGAGCAGACTGTAAAGTATCTAATGTGGAATCTGGGCATTTCTGGATAGCAGTTCTGAAGAAAAGAGGTATAGGATTAGGATCCTCATTCCCTAAAACCCTGGGAATATCCTTGGTCACATCCCTTAGCTTCTTGGTGCCTCAGTCCTCTGTTATCTGTCGTTTAATAAAGAAAATACCTGAAGTGTGTGATATGCAGTGACAGGAACCTCTTACTTGCCTTCAGCAAGAAAGGGTGTGAGTTGCCTTCATGCAAGGCTTGATCCCCCTCTTCCACTGAACCATCATTTCTTTTTTGAAAAGTAGGAGATGGTAAAAATCAGAAGAGACAAATTAAAGGGTGGAGGAAATGAGAGGTTTTCTTTGCACTGAAAGACCTGTTCTCCTGCCAGGGCAAGCTTGCTACATCCTACGAACCCACAGATGAACTTCTGACTGTGCTTTGAGATCTCTCTGTGATACCACATAGTAAACATCTACAATACCTTTAAATACAGACAACATTTGTGGCCAGGCTGTTGTTACTTTGGAGCTAGCACAGAGCTATTGCTGCTCTCCCTGACCACCATGACCCATATTCATGCCAGTCATAAGAATTTAGTGTGTTTTAAGACCCCTGCTCTCTGTCAGATATAAATGAATCCGTGCAGCCAGAAGGTACCCATACACCTGCAGAAACCCAAGGCTTTCAAGCCTCTCATTTCCCAGAGCCAGCTAGAGCACAAGAAGAAAATGGGATCCTGATATTTGTTGGGTCAAAAAGACCCCAGATTTTTACAAGGAGTTTTATTTCTGATTTTAGATATCATTAGCATCGGGTTGCTCATATCATATCAAAGGTGCTCAATGTGGGAACAGTGGGGACAAGGCAGGTCCCTGCTCACAAAAGCATGTACCGTTGTACAAAATCTCCATGGTTTCAGACCTTCCGAATTTCTGTCTTTCTTGCTTATGGTATTGCCCTGTTCTCCTTTCAAGCCTCCCTCTCCCTGAAGCCAGCCTGGTAGCATAACCAGAAAGGGTGGTTCTTGCAATGGGTTTCAACAGCACATTAATAACTAATCAAGGCTGGAATCATAGCAGGTGGTTAAAAAGGGCCTGTTGGTCATCGTTTTGAGCTCTGGCAGAAAGCCTGCCCTGGAAAATGTAATTACTGTCCAAAAGAATGCGACGAACTCTGCCAAAAATAATGAAAGTAGATCATCGTCCAAAGCCACACCAGCTGAAACATGTGGCAGTTTGTGGGGGCCAGCCAAGCGCGGCCCCGCAGGGCTTGGCAGCGCCAGAGTGGGGCGGGACACAGCAGCTCTGCTTCCTGAGGGGGCCTGGCTTTTCATGAAATGGGTCTTGGTTCCTCTGAGTGGAAGAAAATGGGGCAAATTTTGAAATTTTCCACACAGAATATTTTCAGAACGAAGTGTCTGAGAGATCAGTGTTTTTATTGACTCTTCGTTTTGTATGCGGCTACGTATTGTGCAACGTGAAAGTTTATCACGTAACAGTGACAATGTTTTTTCAGCCCCCAAAACAGCAATGTGTTCCATTTTGAAATTCTGAGGAGGAGAATTTTCAACATCCTGTCCTTTTTTTTTTCCCCTCCTCCCAAAAACTAAACTAAAGATAAGCAGCCATAGTCTCATAAACCCTCTTGACTTCATCTGCTGTATTTTTCCAGTGGCACACTGGTCCATCAAAGGCTTTCTGACCAATTCCACTTACCAGGACCTTGCAATAAAGATAAACCTTGTGAAATGATGATAAAAGAGGCAGCTCTATTTGCTGGTTTGGAAATTGCTGTTTCCAGCCTCCTGTCACATACTTTGTAGAATTCCTCTCTGTAGCAGTTCTTTCAGCTGGATTATTTTAAAAGTATGAGTATCTTAAATTGGACTGCTTTGCAGGATTGGGCTTGAAAATGCCAGCACTGGCAGTTCAGCTGGCAGGACTTGCAGCATATGGGTGCTATAAACCTCTAAATTCAGCTCAGGTCCAGCCAGAATAGCTTGGTTGTCTGAAGCTGGGTTCATTTTCTGAACAGTTGCCTATACAGTCTTAGGGGGTTAATGTCTTCCAGGAGGTGCTTGCTGGAAGTGGGGTAATAAACAGTCAGAGAAATGAGAGAGTGTCCATTAATTAATTAATAGAGCCACACTGCAGATGGGCAGGAGCCAGTGAGTGACAGCACCAGAGTGACTCTTAGGAATACTACTCAGATATTTGCAGTTAGTTTGTTGGTTGCAACCACTTTTTTGTCTAACTAGGATGAAGGGATGCTTACAAAGAGAAGCAGCTTGAAGCCAAAGATTTGGGAATTAAGGGACTTGTATTCATTTTAGAATTAAAATTTAATTTACTTTTTTTAAAATCAAACCAACCAACAAAAAAGTCAGCACAAGCTTGCACCTCCACCCTCTTGAAAACCCAAAGCCCATCAAAAAGTAGCAAATTCAGAGGTGGACATCTCTGAACAAAGTGGAAAAAAAAATGAGGTATTTATCATTAAAGCCATTACCCCGAGGAGAGTGAGTGTGAAGAGCCACACCAGCTCCTGAAAGGTCACTAAGGAGAAGTAATAGGAATAAATTTGGACAACTCGTTTTAGTAACAAGAGGCCATCATGAACCTTCCTATGTTCATCCCACTTGTCCAATTAGGGTTGCTTCCCTAAGGCCGGGGCAACCTCCTATTAAACACCCTTAACTGGGCCATTCTGATGTGATTGATTTTTAATGGGATATTAAGATTCTTTTAATTCACTTCCCAACTTAAAAGGTAATTCCAGGTCTACTGGGGGAGAATTGCTGTCTTCTCTCACAGCCTCCATCCTACCCCTCTCCTGGAGGGCTGGAAAAGGGCTTTGTTTTGTATTTCAGCTGTGGTTGTGGATGCTTAATTAAGAGAGACAAGCCCATAATGATAACAGCAGCTGTTCTCTCCCCTGGGCAGAAAGAGACTCTTCAGGGACAGGGTCCTCCTTGGCACAAAGGAAAATATTCTTATGAAAGCAGCACTGAAGAGGCTGGCAGCTCCCCACGGCTTCTGACTTTGAAAGAAACCTCAGGAAAACATCCACGTGGCCTGTAGTTTTGGCAAGTGGAGGGAAGGATGTGCACTAGGGATTAAATGCTGAATAACATTCTCTCAGGAACATGGTCCTCTGGATCCAGCCTCCAGGGTTTGTGTTTATAGTGCAACTGACTGCTAACAATTATATTGGAAGTAATCTTAGATTGGGGGATTATCCTGCATCCAGCCAGTCTCCCCATCCCCCAGGACAGACTGGCATCTGGCATCCCTCACACTTCCCCACGTGGGCTGAATGGGGGGGGATATTTGGATGTGGTTGTCAGACTGGGCCACCCCCACTGCCTGCCCTGGAAGGTTTTGTGGGAGCATAGTGCTGTCCCTCTGATAAATAGCGCGTATTAAGACTTCCAAAATTTCTCTTGCTGATAAGTTTGCGTAGAGCCTGTCAAGAAGTAACATTGCCATGAAGCAAAGCACAACTGGAGTCACAACCCCACATTTCCCACAGTGATCCCTGCAGATACTTTGGGGACACCTCGGAATACTCTTGTCACTGTCAAAAGAAGCAGGTGGAGCTGTGAGCTGGGCACAGCCGAGGGCTGAGCAGCCCCTGCAGTGAAGGACCTCGAATGGAGGAGGTGGGTGGGAAAGAGGTGCAAGGATGCCTGTGTGAAGCCATGGCTGCTCACTAGTAAAAGTCTGGCAGGTCCCAGGGCAGCACCCTAAATGTCTGGTCATCTGCTGTAAGAAGCAAATGGTAGATTTGACCCAAAGCCAGAGTTCCCATAAACCTCAGTGAGATTTGGGTCAGAATGACTATTGTCAAGAGAAAATGCTTTTTTCTGATGGCGTTTGCAATGTAAGGAAGTGGAGCAACACAAGTTTTGTTTTTAATTTCCTTTCCTTCCTGACAGCTCAGCCATTACCAGAGTAGATTAAATCTATTGTGCAGAGGAAAGCACAGCACTTTTCTAAATGGTTGGTACAGATAAATGTTATCAGCACTGGGTTCCCAGCATCTTGCCTGATGTCATGAGATGATTCCCAGGCCTCTCCTTGCTTCAGCACTTTAAGATGGGCTTACCCAGTGCTAGTTGCCTGTGAGTTATCCTCCACTGTGCAGCATGGTCTGTACCTGAGCAGCAGCCAAGCAAAGGGAGATCTGAAGAGACACCACAAAATATATGAAAACTGCTCTTGCTAAAAGTGGTAGCCTTGCTTGTGGCTTTTGGGAGGGCAGGAGGTTTCCAGACAGTGCTGTTGCTTTTTGGACACTCTCCCTGCTCTCCTTCACAGAGGAACAAACCATTTATTACATTGCTCTTTAATTGTCCTGAGTTTTTCTTCCCAGACTTTAAAAAAAACCATTAAATAAAGGAGAAAAAGAAATTAGAATTGCTTATGTTCCCAGGGAGCCATCGGCTAAGCTGGAAGCACTGGAGCAGGAGTGATTGGGACTGTGGGGCAATGGGAGGTTTTCCTTGGCACGGAAATGCCTGAACAGCAGGAATATGAACTTTCCACCCATTGTTCAGAATGAGATTCTGTGGCAGGTGCTGTGTTTGGGCTGGAGAACTACACATGTATGTGTGTGTAATAGCTTGATCAGTTGGGAGGAGAGGGGGATTTGGGGAACTTTTGGGGTAACCAGCACCATACCAGGCTGAATGAGTCTCTGTACTCTAACCCTGGAAAATCCCTCCTCTGGATGATGCTAAGAGGAAAGATGTTGAAATCCCAGATGCTGTCAGCACAAGGAAGAAATGGCAAGCACTGTTAGAGGCATTAAAAGGACTGGAAATGCAGCAGTGGCCCTCTGCTGCTGTCAGGTGAGATGTGGGAAGGAGCAGTGGGGAATTTTGTGGGGAAAATTTAAACAGTGAGACAGGCATGTAGGAGGTCCGGTAGAGAGGGAACAGAGCTGAACTTTTCTCCCTGACTCATCATTGCTTAGAAAAGCAGCAAGCTGTCTGTATAACATAAAACCTCAGTTAGAAATGGAACTTGCTGGGTTCTCATTTAAAGTATGTGGGATGGGAAGGAATACCCCCAAGACTGAGGTTAAAGAGAGAGGGAGGCAGTCCTGGCAGCCTTATCTTCAAACGAATGTGTTACATCTGTGCCAAACTCATACACAGCTTAAAGAAATAAATAAATAAAAAGGGAAGGCGGTGTTGCACCAACCTCCAAACTGACAAATGCCAAAATTCGCATTTTGCAGGCTCTTGAGGATCATGTGTGGGAATAGCTCATTGTACTCTCAGTCATATGAGACTAGTGTATTTTAGAGTATAAGGAGGATGAGCGGTGCTGACTGTTACAGAATTCAAGTGATGGAGATTAAAGTGTGCAAGAGCCTCAGAAGGGGCTCATGTCTTTTGGGCAAGCAGAGGTTGCGCTCGCAGGTGACGTGGACTGCTTGTCCAAGCAGAGGAGAGAGATGGGAAGAATTTTGTGCAGATCTTTAATGTATCCATATACTTCTGATCCTCTGTAAGATCAAAACCACCCAGTGTTATATGGGACATCAGTCGGCAAACTCAGAGGAGAGTTGCAGTCCTGTAGAGAGGGAAAAGTGCCCTGAAAGTACATTTCCATACAAACCTACAGTTGGCACGATTCCTGGGAAACAACACAAGGAAATGTGCCTGCGTGTAGCTACAGCACCATCACGGATTTGATGAAACAGGTGTTTGTGTTTAGCAGCTGGGAGGAGATGAGCACAGCTCGAAGGCATGCGACTTCAGCCCTTCAAAAAACTGTACTTGGCGTTGGAGCATGTGGGGTTTTTTTCTTCCAAAGTCTCTTTGGTGGCTGCTTCCCAAGGCAATTAGCACGGAGAAAAATTGCTTGAAAGGTGGAAATTGCTGGTTCAAGCCCACGGCTACGGCTGTTGTATTTGCACCGTATGTTGAAGGTGTGGAATCTGCAGCTCGTGGGCTCGTGCATCGGGGTGTGCACAGCCTGCCCTGGATTTGCACGCTATAGTTAGGTATGTGCTCATACCCACTTCTTAAACTGAGTTGGCTTCTTCTGAGGTGATAACAAGCAAATTTCAGGGACAGGAATGTGAGCCAGCAGGGTAGGTGGAGCAAGTGCCTTGTCCTTACATTTGAGAGATCTCTCAGCATCGACTTTTTGCGACACACCTGACTAGGCAGGACATGGGTTCGGGCACGTTTTTCTTTCTTTGTTTGCTTTTTGCAGAAAGTGGCAGAAAAATGGCCTATTAGGGCTTTTTTTCAAGAGTTCTCCTAACCCAGCCCGAGTCTCTAATCTTTTGCAATGCGTGTCCAAACTACCTGTAAATCCTTTGGAGAAAGAGACATATCTTTTGTGAGCATTAAGCAATATGTATATCTTCAAGGATGCTTGCTTTATAGAAATAACCCCCATGAAGATGAGCATTTTGGCAGAGGGTGATGGAGGCAGCATTGGGTGCAGGGTGATGTATTAAACCACCACATGATGTGTGGGGGTTTGTAGGCAGTGTCTGACCAGGATGCTTGCATGTGGTTCTGCAGGCTGTTTGTATGTAGAGTGTATGTAAATATTAGGAGACAGGGCATCAGAGTGATGGCAGCTTAAGTAGGAAAACACTGCTACAACAATGCCACTGCGTTCATAATCCTCCATGAGCGTTCAGTGCTTTAGTTAAATATGCAGAGACTGATGGAGGTTGCCAGTGGATTAGCTCTTGTGTGACTGGTGCCAGGGATTGATTAGCATAAGCAAATTTCTTCTCCAGCTTCCCATCAGTAAGGAGAGGAATGCAGCAAGCGGTCCCTCCACTGCCTGGAAGGGTGCTGGGATGCTGGGGAGGAAAACTGGAGTGTGGAACAGTTTGCTCCCAGTGTTAACTGGTGGGACCAAAGTAATCCCAAGAGTTCATCCCCATAGTTTACCTTGCAGAGCTCACAAATTGGCTGCTTATTTTTTGTTGTGCTTGCAAATGCAGTTTTTAGGGTTGTGGAGCTTTTATTTTGCGTGATTTGTGTCTGTGCCATCTTTTCAGTGATCGTATTTCAGCAACTGACTAAAGCAGGGACCTAAAGGCCAATAGAAATAGGGCTCCAGGATGGGTTTTTGGTTGGTTTGGGATTGGTTGGTTGGTTTGGTTTTTTGCTTGAGTGTTCCTTATTTCTGTTCTCATCAGAATGAGGGCACAAGCCAGCTAATGGGTGTGGTTTTGAGTGGCCACAAGTGTACCTAGTAATTATGGAAAATACAGGGCTGGACGCTGAGCTTGTGCTCCTAATCCAAAAGTCCAGTCCCCTTTTTGTGCCTCTCCACAAACTTTCTGTGTCTGCATCAGGATCCCCTGGGACTGTCAATTGGTGGTATAACATTGATCCTTTCAAATGTAGCCTTGATGGTGCTGGGGACAGGGATTTCCTGACAAAACAAACTTAAGGCTTGGTAATAATTGAAAATGCTGGGTGGTTGACCAGGCAAAACACCTGCTTATAGGAATCAGATTTCATCTCAAAGTCAGCAGACATTTCCTTGGAGAAATCCTGAATTCTGATGGAAATCAATATTTAAAGGGACACTGATAGTCTGGGGAGAAACCTCTACGTAAGGTGCTTTCGAGTCCTAGCAACCTCTTTAGGAATAACATCTGAATGCTAAATATAGACCAGAACAAAGAACTGTGCTGTGAAGTAGTGAAATAGTCTTTCCCAGCAGGCAGGAGGAAGGGCACTGTCATGGGCTCTCTCTGCAGCCCTGGAAGAATGACATTAGAAACTTATTATATCCGTAGCCTGCATGCATTTTTTTATTGCCCCTTGATAAGTAAATGAAAGCCCCCAACTAGCTTTAGATACAGTCAATTCTTACTAAACACAGGGGTAAATAAGTCATTCTGCAGCATTTCCATACAGTGGTGAGTAGCTTGCATTAAAAACACAAATCTTCATGAAGCAAGAGCTGATTTTACAGGGTGCAGAAAGTGATTTGGTATTTCTACTGAAAGGTTTGATCAGAGAAGAGGGGAAGAAGCTGACAGGAGATGTCCAAGGATGCCTGATTTCAAACTCAGTAATAATTTCTTTCACTGACTAAAGGCAGGGCAATCAAATAGAGAATCCCTGTATGGCTCTCCCATCACAAGTGATCCCATGGAAATGGGAGAGGTCAGATTCAATCCAACACTTCTGCTTTGTAGGCTTGCTGTTTGCTGGAGCTGTTCCACTGGCCAAAAGCACCCACAGGTCAGTCAGTGAGAAATAGGATGTCTTGGGACAGCACTGTCAGATCTTTCTCCAGGTGTTGTACTGCACACACAGATGCAAGTGATGAGCTGTTACAGTGGAATCAATGAGAAGAGCTCAGAACCAAAGCTCAGTTTGTTCTAATGCATTTTGTGTCCCTGATTGCTCAAGCAGTGCATAATATTTGTGCATCTTGCAGCACTTCACAAGGAGGGACTAGCTTTTGTTAAAATGTGGAAAAGTAATGAGATGCAGTGAATGGTCCATGGCAAGGTGATGGCTGAGCAGGGAATTCAGGCTCTCACTACCTGGGGAGTGCCAGGACATCCTTCCTTGTGTTTGGCATCACTTGAGCAACCCTAAAGAGATGTCTGAGGGGTCTACTGGTTTTGAGCTCCTAAAGGCAAAACTAATAAATGATATATGTGCCTCTGTACAGATGGGATGAACCCCCCAAACTCTTCCCTCTTCCCCACTCCATCTCATACCAATACAGGTCTGGAACTGCTTTGATCCCCACCAGAACAAAGATTAAACATTACAGTGAATTATCCCAAGGTTGCTCCTCATTAATTGACAACTGCAGGCACTTGGAAACATCTGTCCAGATTGTCTGAACATTCCCTTCGCTTCAGTGGTTGCCCTGAGGGAGCAGAACAACTGGACACACACCAGCACCACCCATTCACCTTCCCTACAGTCAGTCACAGTGGTGTGAGAGAGCAGGAGCCATAAGGGAGCAGGAGGTGGGGATGGTTGTGTAGACAAGGAGTCAAATGGAAAAACAATGTTTTTCTGTGGCAAATGGGGAAAGCTGGGAAGGAGAGACCAAGGGGCTGAGTGGGTGTGCGGGCATCCTTGCACTCATATGGGCACAGGGGGGCTCGTAGATACACTGTCTGCCACAGAGGAGGGGCAGGGCTGGAGGACTCCAGTGGGTTGTGCTGTGGGAGGAAACCATCTGGCTGAGAAACAGCCTCCCTCTCTCTACCCTTACTGTGCATTTTTGAGGTTACATCAAATGATAGAAATCAGAGAAAACCCACTGAAACAACAAGCTCTGGCCACTGCATGAGAGTGTGGAAGCTTTTATCCCAAGCCCTTGAGGGCCAGTGCCTGGTGGGCAGGAGGATACAGCATCTCCAATCTGTACCAGCATGCCTTCGGTTCCCACAGGCTGTGCTGGGGTGGTGTCTCTTTAAGGGCAGGTTACAGAGCACATGAATTACGATATTCCAGTAATCCCTTCACATTGGCCTGCCCAGTCCTCCACACAGCAGGAAATGTGGGACAAGCAGGGTTTTGAGATTATCTCGTGCTTTGCAAAGCCAGTTCCCTTTGTGCTTTTAGAAAGAGCTTGTTCCTGCAGCAGGCAGGGGGCTGGGGGTGATGATCCCAGCGGGATGCTGTCCCATGTCCACAGCAGCACCACCAGGGCCATGGCAGCATGTGTGTGTGCTCTGTCCTCCTCCACATATCCCACTGCCTGTGTTTTGTGATGGCTGCTGAACCACCCAGTTCCTGTCATCCTTGACAGAGATCACATTTACCTCCCACCCTTCCTCCATGGGGATGTAGTTAATTGATGCAAGCACAACACTACCTTTGCACTGGAGTTTCCCACATCTTCCAAACTGGTTGGCTTTTTGCCCACCAAAGCTGACCCTTGGGGTGGTGCAAGGGGGAAGAGGTATTGCTCTGGCCATGTGCTTTGCTGAAGATTTGCTGATCCTTAGGAGCACAGTGAATAATCTCCTACACTCTTTAATTTCGTGCAAATGCCAAGGCAGGAGCAACCGGGGTCGAGAGAACCCAGGAGATACCAGTGGCATCTCCATAGCTAAATAAAACAGGATCCTCTGCAACACCAGGGATTTGTCCATGGTTGGGAAACGCTGTATGATTCACTGCTGATGGTTGCTGCTCTGATAGCCCTGTCTGCAGTCCTGCTGTGGGAGATGCTGCTTTTCCTCCTCCTGTCTCACCTACCCAGCTCACCTTTGCCTGGCACATGTTGGCAGCTCTCCAAAATAACTTTCTTCGTGTCCTCAGCCCCTGGTGAGGCTGAGATTTGAAGCGAAATGACTTGGTATTCTTTAGCTGCTCACGTATTTTTTTCTCAGCCCATGACTGTGCACTGAACCTGCTCTTATTCCTCAGTGAACTGTACCTGAGATGCCCCCTCACTGCACCTTGGTGAGACTGGCAAGCCTTGCTGCATCTCCCTCAATGCCTTATTTCCAGCCAGGAGGTTTTCTCCTGGGAGTTACTATCCCCAGTTAATTCATTACAGGGATTGAGTTGATGCTTCACCTGTTTCACCCTGCACACAACACAGGTTTGCTCATGTTTCAGGATCCTGTTGCTGCTGGAAAGCAACAGGGATCACAAAGGGACAGCTCTGAATTACTGAAATACTGACATCCTTTATCCCTGTCTTTGCAATTTGGTTCTTGAGCACTTTGCATGACTCACTGAGCACCTCTGTGCCACCATCTCCCCACAGATGTGGTACCTGCTGCTGCTCCTTCCCTTTGCACTAATGGAAAACTGCGTTATCAGTCTTGGGCCTTGCTAGTGATAAAATCTCATCACAAAATGTCAGATCTAATACTCCCCTCTGTCCCAATCCTTTCCTCAGCCCCTGGAAAATGTTAGTTGACAAGACAAAGTAGGATTTGGCAAATTGTTCTATTTGAGAAGATGGGAAGAAAATATTTCTGATTTCTCAGTCCAGCCTGGCTTGCTGCCCTTTTTTCTCTGCCTTTTTGGGAGGCAGGGAGATTGACGAAGGGAATAGAGCAAGTAGGCTGAAAATTACTAGTTGTTTTGAAATTAAAATGTAATTGTGTTTTTAAAGGACCCAAACTGAAAGGAAGTATCTGTGAGTTATGAAACAAAATGTTTCAATTGTCCTAAGGCAGAGTCAGTTTGCTTTTTAATTTGCATCTCTAGAGTATTTCTAAGAATTACCATTATTCGTTCAGAATTAAAGAAAATACTGTAAGATTAAAAATAAAAATACCACCAAATTGCTGTACCTATACTGATTACTGGTTTTATTGGCATCAGTGGGAGTTTCCCAAGAGGCTGGTGGAACTGGGATTGGATCTTTGATCTGTTTGCTCCTGGTATTATTGACCTCTGGCTCTATCAAATCTGGTTGATCTAAAAAAGTTAGAGGGAAACATGGGAAAAGATCAAGCAAGTGGTATTAAAGCTGGCTCCAAATGTAGCCCATCTTTATCCTTAGCAGCAACCTCAAGACTGGGAAGAGAGGTTTTGTGAGACCTCTTTCTCTACTAAGCAGCAGCTTTGTGGTTGCATGACTAGGTGGATGATGTGGAAAGTGTTTTCCCAATAAGGGGGAGTGACTAGCCATTGTGCAGAATTTCTGGAAAGAGGAAGGATGTCTTAAGCTAATTCTAACTTTCTTAATTTCCCCTTGAGTCCTCAATTCCACATAAATGTTCAACCACAGGCACTATCCCAATTGCCTAATAGCCTAATTCTCGTGCCCAGTAGCATGCTCTGTTGATCCTTGAGCATAGTCCTGCTATGTACAGACTGTCCATTGGTTTTCTACAATCTACTTGATTTGTGAATTAAAGTGTAAAATACTAATATTGCAACAGTAGGATTTTGTTGGAGTCTCAAAAAAGATAAAACAAAGGGCATGGGGTGAGACAGTTATTTTCTTGATTTTAGGACAAACTATAGAATAAGAAAAAACACAATTAACATGAGGGGTTTTTAAGCTAGCCTAGAGATTAATAATAATTTAATAGCTTTTAAAAGATCTTAGATAGGTGTTTTGCTGGATCCTCTATCCCACATTGCCCTCTAGTGAGGACATTTCAGAGCAAATCATGCCTTCTTGCAGCCACCAGGATATGAAATGTGGTATTTTAATAACTGAGCTTGTTTCTCAAGCCTTGTAACAGCTCGTTTCTGATGTGGTGGTGTTGTGATACAACAGTGTGAGGAGGGGCAGAATTCATCTGTCACCTGTGCTGTCACCTGTATGTGCACTGGCCGCAGCTTTATCTATATAATAAAGCACATTTGCTTTATCTGAGCTATCTGCCTCTGCAAGCATCTTCCTGCTGCTGCTGGACCACCAACCACAGGTCTCTGCTCTCTTCTGCTTTGGGAAAAGGGGAAAATATTCCCTGGGGATGGTTTGGTGAAGGATGATCTTTTTTCATACTTGTCTTACTCTTTGCTCCATGAACATACTCCAGTTCTGTGGTTTTACCTGTGTGTACATATGGTCAGACAGCCCTGCCTGTGGTTTGGAGATCATCACGGGAGAAACTTCCATCCCTCTTTAACCCAGCACTGGGGCATCCAAAAGTGACGTGTAGAGGATTAGAATTGGCCTTGTCCTTCTGCCTACGTACCTGTGTGACAAGACACATTGGTGCCACAAATCAATTTCGGTGTGTTCCCAGTTTTATAGAGCTGTTAAACACAGAAAGTCATCAACCAGTAACAGGTTTTTAAAACTAAACTAAACTAAACAAACAAACAAAAAAATCAAATCAGGGAAACAAATATCTGCTGCCTGTGTAGTGCAGGTCATGCAAGGTCTCACCTAAACCTGCCCTGTGGGCCCCAGAGCTGGCCACTCCTGGAGTGTGGGTGCCCCAGATCAGCTGTCTGATGGCCACACAGTCCTTTTACTCACACACAGGTCCCATCAGGGCAGTGGCACAGCAGCTCAGCAGCCCCCTTGGTTCCTTGGTGCCTGTGGGAACCCGTTGCAGCCCAGGGTGCTTTGAAGTGCCATCCCTGTGGATGTGAACCCTCAGACAGCTCTGGGTGCTGGATGCCAGGGTCTGGGCTGAGGATCTGGGTCTGGGAAAGAGGAGATGCTCAGGTGTGCCTGAACTTTCCTTTCCTTTATACATTCTAGGGCAGAGAAATAAGAGCAAAGCAATGTCAAGAGTCCTGAAGTCCAAGGGCTCTTCATCCAAAACATGGGCTCTGTTTGTCACTGCCCCAACCGATATGTGTCCTTATGTGCTTGACCATAATTATGTAGAAATTCATAACTAATCTTCAGCCATCAAAGATTAACCTGCTCTTTGATTGCTGGCTTGTTCATCAGGGTAGTAGCCATGGCCATCTCTGCTAGATGCTGTCTGTTCAAGCTCTTTGACTAAAAACTTAACAGTTTTAGAACAGTTCAAAAACCTGTGATTTCCTGCTTGCAGACAGGGAAATGGCACAACCTGATTGTGCATGTGGCAAATATGTGGGTGATGACAGTACCCTGTTGTCATTGCCATCCTCCCAGGGGCTGTGGGACCCCCAGGAACACCGTCATGTCGGGCGAGCCGGGGTGAGCAGCGCTGTCACCCACCCTGCTCCGCATGGCACTTGTGGGCTGAATGACAAACACTAATGCCATCTAGTGACCAAAAAAAAGGTGACAATTTTTTGTTTTGTTATTTTGGTTTGGATATTTTATAAAATGCCATTGGAAATCTTGTAGCCCCAAGTGAGGCTGCCCTTGGGGTTTGGGAAGGAGGGAAATGATGCTGGGTGTGCTGGGAAAAAAAAAATCCCTTTTTCTCTTCTCTCTCCAGCAGTCTCTTCCCTCATTTCACATTCCATGAAGTGCTTCTGCATGTAACCAGGGACTGGGATCTCCCATATAAGGCTTTATAGATACCCAAGGGAACAAGGCACAGGCTTCCTAACCAGCTCTGATGCTCAAGGAGCACAAATTCCCCAATTTACTGCTGGATCATGGGGCACAAACCCAACATCCCAGGACAAGGTGACTGCAGATGGCTGGTTCACTAGTGACATGGGCATCATGGGCAGAGACTCTGGGGACTAATTTAAGCTGGCAGCACGGCTGCCACACAGTGCCATTGCTGCAGCTTTGAGCTTGGCTGAAATAGGGCAGGGGATGGCAGCTCTTGCTGCTGCACTGACAGTGACTCCTTACTGTGGCTCATACAACCTGTCACTTTTTTTCCTTCCAGCACCTTTGTTTCCCCCTCTTGCTGCTGTAGGTGATGAGAGCTAGGAAGGCATTAACACACTGGGTTTCTGTGTGAGCAGCTGGCTGGAGGCACTGCTGCTTTGTACCTAGTGCCAACAACCTGGAGGAATTAATTTGCACCCTGCATTTTATAAATGAAGGTGCAGTTGTTTCTGACCATACCAGTTTATTCTGCTTGACTAAACCGTCACCAGCAGGTGTGGTTTGCCTTGTGTGGGGCTGGTGGTCTCCTGGGAATATTTTGCAGTTCTGGTAATTTCTCCAGCTCCTGAGAAATGCAGAGAGAGAACTTGGGAATTAAAAGTTTCCAGATAAGGAAGCTGAAGGCTGAGATAGCTGCAATGAAGTGCATTATGGATGCACTGAGATGCCAGGCAGCACCCCCGGAGAGATTTGGAGGGAGATGTGGGATGTACCCCGAAGGAGAGTGAGAAAAGCACCCAGATGCAAATAAGCTCCTTCATGGGCCGTTTCTGAAGTGCAGTGACACCAAGACTGGTGCCAGCACAGGCTGCCCCCCTCGCCAGGCACATGGGTCCATCAGCACTGTCTTGCCCCAGAGGGAACAAGCAGGCTTGTGCTCTGCACTGGCCAGACCTTGTCCCTGCTTCCTTCAGAAAGCCATTTACAAGGGTCCTTGGGGACTTTCTGTTGTTTTTCCTAGATGTTGTTGTTATCCCAAATGTAAAGGTATCAAATATGTTCTTATTGTCTAATTTACAAATGTTTTGTGTTATTTTTGCTGCTTCTGTTTCTGGATTATCTTTGTGTCCCCCTGCCTTTCTGCCCTGGATAATTGAGAGCTGGCAGTGTGCCTGTAACGTTCCTGTTTCAAGGCCAAAATGGGAGTGAGAATAAATGCTTCTAAATACTGTATTGAAACAAATAACTAATTTACTCATAATAGCTCTTCTTTTGGCGTTACACTGGTAATTTCATGCTGGTTTTGCAGGGGGAGTGAGCAGTTGTAAGAGGTTGGAGGAGCCACGTGCCTTGGGGAATATTTGCCATGTGGGTATGATGGGGAGAAGGGATTCATGGATTTGGAAAAGTGCTCCTACTTCTGTAAAGGGACTTTATCTAGCCAGCTGTGACAATGCTCATTTCATAGATTTGCCGGCCCTAAAGTCTGAAACTTCTGCCTACCAGGAGTTTAGCTGGAGACGGCAAAGGCAAAGATTTCCCCATGGGGAGAAGGCAGGTCTGCTTTATCTCATGCTTTTGGGTAAGACAGACACCTTTTAGAGTAACCAGCTGACCAAAACACAGCATTATGTCCACACTGTCTCCTCAGCTCAATAGAAATCCTTAAGCATTATCACACCTCCATCTGTTGTTTTTTCTGAAGAGATATGGAAAAGCAGAAGACATTTATGGTGCTCTTTTGCCTGAAGCACTCAATACAGAGACATAGCCCTATCTATTTGGCATCCTGCATCTTGCAGGAGTCAAGCAGAACCACTTGCAATGAATAACCAGTGCCTAGTACTAATTTTTTCTTTTCTCTCTCCTTTAGGGATCCTGTTTACGATGCTGGTATTTGGACCAGCCTGTGGATTTATCTTGGGCTCCTTCTGTACCAAAATCTATGTGGATGCTGTCTTCATTGACACAAGTAAGGAGAAATGGGTTTGATTTCAAATCAAATACACTGAAGTTGTGCCAGCAGGATGTTGATGCTCACAAGCAGGAAACTGCCTGTTGTTCCATCTTGAGTGCCTCCTGCATGTGTGGGTGTCACTTTTAGAGGGGTTTTATGACTGAGATTCAAAAGTTTTCAGTTCTCTTCTGATAAACAGATTTGTAGCCATTAAAAATTGTTCTCTTCCTTTGGTTTTTCTACGGTGAGATGAGGTTCACCCAGCGCTTAGAGGACACCTTGAAATATCACTGTGGCAGGGCAGACAGCTACCCATGCACATAGTCATACAGGGGAGCTGTATCCAGGGCACAGGATGAAATCTGGAGAGCTGCCACCCCAGAACCTGTGGGAACCATCCAGGTTCTGGTGGAGGTACACCAGTAAGACCCACACCCAGCACCTTCTGCCAATGACCCTGCTTCAGTCCCACAGCATTATTCCTTCTTCCTAAAGCTGTGCTAATTATTGCTCACCTTCACTGCACTTGGGTTAAATCAGATTGTTTGTAAATTGACTTTTTGTTCATTAAGACAAAAATCTGCAAATTCTGCTTTTACTTGTACCTGCACTATGTGTTCTTTGCCATGAGAGGGCAATATATAACAGGCAGTTCTCCACTGCTCCCTCAGCCCTCTGGCTGCAAACCTGATGCTTTTCTTTTCCCTCAGTTATTCAGATGCTTTTTCACAGCTCTATCGAATCCTCCAGACCCTTCTGCATGGGTATTGTCCCCTTTGAGGGTGCATTTCAGCTCTGTGATGTTGCAAATACATGATCACAGGACTCAGAACAGAATTGTGCAAATCTGGGAAAGAGTTTTTCTTTTCTGCCTTTTCTTGGTCTCACATAGACATGGCAGCTGAAGAAATCTAAATAATATGAAATGAAAAAGAAGTATCTTCTTTTGATGGCTGAGACTTTCAGCTGCAGTTTGATTCAAACACCACTGGCCCCTTTTCATTCCTTGGCTTTTCCAAAGCCTCTTTTGGTTCTGTAGGCAGAGAGGTTTGTTTGAACCCTGTGAGATATTTAACCATTATATAAGTATGTAAGTATAATTTACACTAAAATATGAATCTACAGAAGAAAATATTTCCTCTCCCAGGAGGTGAAGTTGTGGAACTCCTCACCATGAAGTGTTAAAAATTTACAAATGGATTCAAAAGCAATAGGACAAGTTTATAGAAGAAAAAATGAACATGATAAAATCCAGATTATAAAGCCCCCAAGCCACAAATCACAAGAACAATATCAAGTATGTGCTGACTTTATTCTTGTGGACTTTCTGGACAGCTGCAACTGGTTACCATCAGAGCAAGATGCTGGCCTAGATAAAAAGTTAATTTGATGTCTTCTGGTCATTTTTAATATGAGACATTGCTCTGTATTTACACCTCAAAAAGCCCCAGACAAATATGGAACTACAGAGGAGAGCAGTGGAATGTTTATCACTGAGAACACAGAGGGGCTGTGGCTCAGCCACCTACAGGGTGGATGTAGTGCTTTCCAGTTGCAGGTCCAGCTGGCATTGGCCATGGTCCATTGCTGTCATGCAAAGGCTGGGGCACACATGGCCTCTGTCTGGTTTTGTATGGGAGCTTCCATGTTGCAGCTGGATCTGCTTTGCAGCTCAAGGTGTCACGAGGTTGAGCCTCATTCTGCTCCCTGTTTTGGGCAGGTGTGGGATGCCAGGGTATGCTGGTGTACTGGCCTCCATACAGGAGCTATTTTAGGAAGGGAATATGAAGAACACCCTGATTTACCTGGCTCTTCGCAGTGCTATGTTCCCAAGATCCTGAAAAAAATGCACTTCAGGCAGGAGAAAATAATAGCAGAAGAATCCAGTCCCTCCACAACACTATTTTTCAAACTTTATCTGTATTTGAGAGCTACATGTTATTTTCCCTTAGGAGAAAAGAGTTTCCTTCTATCTCTGCTTGAGAGACAACTTGATTGCCTCACTTGAGACAGATTTTTCAGTGGCAGTAACCAGACAGACATCGTGAACAGAGGAGCTCGTTATTCCAGCCACGTGGACCTGGGTCTCCCCCAGGAGTCAGCTCAGGCACTGGGCACCCTTGTGGCTGTGGCAGCGAGGCACCTGTTGGGGACACAGCTTTTTGTGTCCTGTTGTTTATTTTTATTCCCCTAAACTGACTCCAGACTCTTCTTATGCCTTATCTCTGCTGAGTGATGGTCTACAGGATACTCTTGCCTTTTACTTTGCTTTTCTTCATTTTCTGATTAGTTCTCTACATTCCCGAGCCCATTTCATACAGTGGGTGAGTTTTTTTTCAATATTTAGGATTGTTTCACCCTCCACAGGTGCCCCTAAAGCCCATCTTAATGCCCATCTGTCTTTTGTTGAAAAGGGCTGTGAATTCAAAGCTGGGAGAGCATTGACCTCCTGGGAAAAAGGGGTAAACCAGGATGGAGATGCAACATCCTTGTCTGTGCTGCTGCTTCTCTGTGCAGATCAGTAGGTGTGTCAGCTGTGTGTGCACAGGTGACATGCTGGGACAGGCATGTCCGAAACCTTGGTGCCAGCACAGGAGACACTGATGTGTATGTGGTATCTTCCTAGAGCTGGCAGAGCCAAGACGCTGGAGAGGAGCTCTGATTACAGGGTGTTGCAGAAGCTGGTGATGCAGAAAAGGTGATGGGAGCTTGTCCTAAGGATCTCTTGGACCTGGAGGTCATTACACAGTGGTGGCTCACACAATACAGGCGTGGGGTGGACTGCAGGCCCCCACCTTGTGTCTTGTATCCCTTAACAGCCAACAAAGCCCCCAGCAACTGTCTTCCTACAGGATCATCACACTGTTGTCTTCCCCTCCCCATGGCCAAGCCACTGACCCGTGTGTGCCCTCACAGGTAAGCTGGACATAACCCCGGACGACCCTCGGTGGATCGGTGCGTGGTGGGGAGGCTTCCTGCTGTGTGGTGCCTTACTCTTCTTCTCGTCCCTGCCGATGTTCGGGTTCCCGCAGTCGCTGCCCCCACGGCCGGAGCACGCCGGGGAGAGCGAGCAGGCCATGCTTCCCGAGCGGGAATACGAGAGGCCCAAGCCGAGCAACGGGGTCCTGCGGCACCCGCTGGATGGGGAGAGCAGCACGACCTGCTTCCAGCAGCTGCGAGGTGAGGCACCGGCTCTCGTCGTGTTTTCCGTGGGGATCAGCAACAGGTTAACAGCTGTTCGGGTTTATAATTGGTCTCTGATATTTGGGCTGTCTACCTCTATCTCTGAAATTCCAAAAAAAAATTGCCATCCTGAAATTTCAATCCTTTGCTTGTAATTATCTCTGGCATTGTCCTCATTTGAAAGAGAGACTTTGTTCCACTTGAAAGCTTTGTGGGTTTTTTTTTAACTGCAAAGCTTCAGAAATGCACGATAGTCCTGTAGAGTTGATAAAAAAATGAAGGGGAATACAGTTGCCAGAGCAATTTGTGATCTTCTTTCCAGTCTACTGTCCTGCTCCCCTCTGCCTCCCGAAGTGGAGAGCGAGCCAGCAAGGGCAATAAAAAGAAATTGGGAGCTCCCAGCATCTGAGCTACAGATTAGTGCAATCCCAGATACAAAGCAATCAGTGCTGGGCATCACCACAGCTCTTAAAATGGGATGGGGAAGAGGTAGATATCAGCCCAGAATAGCAGCAATATGACAGGGCAGAGCATCACTTGTAGCAAATTAGAGAGAAAATCCCACATCATGTCCTGCAGTGATGGAAATGGAGCTGACTCTAATTAAAGTCAGCTGAGGATCCAGCATTTCATGGGAGAGTGTGGGCAGATCTCCTTTCTGTAGGCTGCACTAGAAAATCCTTCATCTGAGAGGGTGGTTCTGTAGCACTGGTGGCTGCTTCCCACTCCCTGTTGCTGTGGCAGAGCGGGTTTCATTACTGCCTGATGTGTTCAGATAAACTGGGAGTTGAAGGAGGTACAAGTGGGAAGGAAGAAGAGACTTTGGGGAAAAAACTATTTTCTAAACATAAAAGTGCCTTGAATAGTTGATGTAGTTGTTCATTAATGGAAGGTCAAAGATGTGAAATTTTGACTTGTTGAGAAAATTCAAAAGAAAGGTAAAGGGATAAATTGTTTTAAACTTTGTCAGTAAAATTAATTTCTTCGTCCTTTCATCCTTGTTGCAAGGATTTTCTCTATTTTGAGGAAGGGACTTTTCCCATGGTATGTCCATATGGATAATTCTGTGGCTTTTGTTGTGTATGCACCAGAGTGTCTGCTTCTGGCCACTGAGCTTTTGGAGGGGGCACTGGAAATTTTTGCAGGTTTTCATATAGAAAAAGGAAAGTATGACATATCCCTGCTGCATGGAGGGGCAGCAGTTCAGCCTGAGGATGGTGCTGAGCATCTTGCACACAGGGAGGCCATGACGGGGTTCATTGAGCATCTGTTGCTCATTGAAGTAGAGAAATTAAGCTGCCACATCCATATGCTTCAAGTATTGATTACATCAGGAGGCACCACAGTCTTCCACATTAGTACTCTCATTGCAGGTAACCCCATTTTGGATCTGTCAGTATTCCGGGAGTCTCTTTGTAGATGGACTTTGAAATATAATTTATATCACATCAAATAAGACAAGGAATGACCTTTTTAGTTATTCCTTTGAGGCTGTCACAGGTAACACGGTGTTGGTAGCTGACACCTCCTTTTAAGTCCCTTGCCACTATTGTCACAGTTGGAATGTGGTCAAGAGTTGTGTTCCTAAAGTGCCTGCCTGGAAGTGTTCAGACGTTCCACAAGGGAAGGCAAACACACCTCATCATTCCTGATGAACAGTGTTTCAGGTGATGGTTTAATCTTTCTGTGGATATACATTGTTTTGCTAGCACCTGAGATATCTATGTGCATTCCTGTGTGGTGGGACCTAATATCCTTAATCTATTTGTCAATTGCATGTATTTTCCTTTGGGGAAAGTTAGACTGTTTAGTCTTTTTCCTAGGATAAGAAGGACTCTTAATTATATACAGAGGCTAAAAATATGTATTGTGCATGCATAGTCATGACTTCTGTCCTAATATGGGCCTTGGGCTTTACGTGAATTTGGGATGCTGAACAGAATCATAGAGTCACAAAATGACATGAGTTGGAAGGGACCTTAAAGATCATCTAGTTTCAACCCCACTGCCATGGGCAGGGACACCTTTCACTAGACCAGGTTGCTCAGAGCCACATCCAACCTGGCCTGGAACACTTTCAGGGATGGGACATCCAGAGCTTCTCTGGGCAACAGCAGAGGATTTACCTGTGCATGGGTTTGGGGGTGGAGATGCTCATTGGGGTTAGTATGGCTGTAACTGACTTCATTTCTATCAGGCATTGTGTCTGTAGCTTGTCCTGCGTGGGGCTGTGCCTGCTGTAAGTCTGTGTCTCAATGGAGGTGTGGATTGTCCATTTCTTGGGCAAGTGTGGGGAGGAAGAGTTCTTTCTCTGGACTGATTGTGTGAATACCCCTTGTATCAACAACACATCCTTAGAGGCTGAACTGCATCTCCTTTTGGGCTATTGAAGGGATTTTATTGCTTTTTTCTATATTTTTTCCAAGCCTTGCAGTGACTGCCACAAGAGGGAGGACATGGTGGGAGAGGGAGCAGGGCGGTGTCAGCTGGGGACATGCTCCGAGCCGGGTCACGGCTGTCAGCCAGCGACACGGCACGGCTGGCACGTGGGAGGATGCTCCAGACACTACAAGATCTGCTGAAAGTCAGTGAGATGCAGGGCTGGCTGAGATTCCTTGGCTTTCTCTAGCCTTAGCATGCAGAAAACTCCAGGACTTATATAAAAAGAACTCTCTCAAAGTATCAATCTTTTACATCTCTGTCAAGGTCTAAGCAGGAGGGAGGGCCCAGCTTTGGGGGAGGCATGGCATCTCTTCCTGTGGGGTATTTTCATGCCAGGGAAAGTAGCATCCTTAAGAGGAGCTTCAAACTTGAAAGGAAAGCGGTGCCTTTGAACAGCACGAGGTGAAGAGGCAATCAAAGGCAGTGGAGGCGGTGGGGGGCTGCCACGGCTGCTCTGCACAGGGGCGCTGCAGCTTGGGAAGGAAAGCTTTGGGACAGTCCTGGGAGCTGCTTCCCATTGTTAAATTGGCATGAGAATGCTGCACTGCTTTGCCTGACTAGTATTTCAGTTAAGCAAAGCAAATCCATTTGGGAGCTCAGGGAAGCAAAGGATTAATAGCAGGGAAAGGATGGATAAATGCTGCCATTGCTCTCTGCTCTTGCCTGGCAGCCTGGAAGGGTTGTTCCAGCCCTGGACTCTTTGTATGGTCTGTGAAAGCACTTCAGGCATGGACTCTAGTAGTCCTGGGGGCCACAGCTTTGCTTTCTTACCTCTGGTCTGCCTTGGGGACCTCTCTGCTGTTTGGGGTCGGAGATGATGCTCGATGTCAGGGCACCTGTGCCCTCTGCTTGTGTCTGTCCAACATCTGCCCTCTTACTCGGTGTTAACATGCTGCCTCTAACCCACCACCTGCTCTACAACGTGCTTGGAAATATTTTGTTAAAATCCTTTCTTTTCGTACAGAAATGTCACATCTACTGAATTGAGCGGTCAGTTCTGATGACATTTGATTTCAGAATGCTTCCTTGGCTTGATCTTTAACACCCCTGAAATGTTCTACTATAAATACATTTTGTTTTGCAATTATTTAAACTAGAAATTTTTTACATTCTGCCTGTCTGTCTAGCAAGAGAGATTAAAACCCTAAAAGGATTGAAATTGATATGGAATACTTCAGGTTTCAAGAGAGAAGCTCATTCACAAGGAATTAAAAGAAAGCTCACTGTGGAATTAAATGCATTTCAAAACTGCAAATTCCCTAGATTTGGAAACATTTTGGTTTCTCTTCAGCTTCGTTTTGAAGAGTGTAGGAGAGCTGGGATGTACAGCTGACAGCTGTCTTGTCTTCTGTTCAGTTCCTTCCTGCTCTGTGTACCAAGCTGCTGAATACCTAGGGAGGGAGCTGCTCTGAATCCAGGATTTCTCTCCCAAAAAGTGCTCTCTGGGAGCAGACATGTAGTGCTGGGCCAGAGGCTCCCAACTGTGCAGGGAGGGCCTGGGCCATGGAGAGCCTGTAGTCCTCTGTGAGAATTCATAGGACTGGGTGGGATAAAGGGTAACAGGAGCAGTTTAAACTTGTTACTAATGAGTGATAGCAGCAACCTTTTGGAAAGGGCTCCCTCTGTGCCTTCATTCAGTGATGAGTCTTTGGCCCAGATCTAGGCAGGTACCAAGATTGTAATGCCTTCTTGGATTTGGGTCTTGTTGCTCTACCAACATCAAAAAAGCTTGCTGAGAAATCCAAGGCCTAGGTGAGAGGGTGGCAGGTGATCATAAAACATATCAACTCCCATCAGTCTCTGAGTTTCCTTTGGCTTGCTTTTCATGAGGGTGTGGGCATTGTTGTCCACTTCTTCTGGGCTGTTTCCAAGCCAGCGTCCTTGTTTTCAGCACCTTTGATTAATTCAGAAAGGCCTTCAGCCTGCACACCTTGGGACCAAACCTGAGCAGCAGCCAAAGTCAGGCAGAGTGTGTCTCTGAAAAGATACTGTGCCTTGCCATGACCTCTGTGTCACAGGTGAGGCAGGTTTATGTCCTCCTCTGAAGTGGAGCAAAGGTGGTTGCTGGAGGCAGGTTGATGGACTATGAGGATCTGCTTTCCAGGGTTACTGCTGCTTCAAGCTTGTGTCTTTCAGGAAGGCTTTTTGACATAGGTGTCATCCTTTTCCTTCATATGCTTCATGATAACAATTTTGCCTAGGCCATGTGGACTTCAGCATATTAAACTGACCTGAGATACCTTCAGCACCTCTTGCCTTACTCAATCTTCTCTTCTACAGGAGCTACCTCTTTCCAGAATGTATTTTCGTCTTGTTGCCTACGCTATTTTGCTTCATCCCTTTTCCTCAAGTCAGGTGGAGATTTTGCCTTTTGTTTTGTATTCAGACCTGAGGCTTGCTGTTGACATTGGTAGTAGAAAGTTGTATTTTGGCTCAATGCTACATTTTGCCATTCTGTCACCGCACTGTCCTATGTGGACTGGGCTGTAAACCTCTTTCTAATTTATTACTTTGCTTTCTGTGTTCCTCATCTTTACTGCAAATTGAAAACACGTCTCTGTAGGGTGCTCCAACCAGAAACAGGGGCCTTGGTGATTGTAATGTTCCAAACAATTCATTTCAAGCACCAACGTGATGATTATAGTTTGTCGTTTCTGGAGAGTAGTTAAACCTCATGTAATGAGGTTGCCAATTATCCCCGGTACTCCCCGATGTGCAGTGACAAATCAGAGCTACTTGGTGCACATAAGTGTGTGTGTTTGTCAAGCCTGTGGCCTGTCACCCACAGCAGCCCCACTGTGGGAGACGGGGAGGATGCTTGATGCCTTGGCATGGGTGTTGAGTGTTAAAAGGTGGGATTGGTGGGAGTGTTGCAGACCTTTGGGACGTCTGCCTGGGTCCCTTCCAATCTGTGGATGATCCTATGACCGATGCTGCACGTGAATGGTCTGAAGAGTTGGGTTTAAAGTACTTCAGCGGTAAAAAGAGGTGTCACGTTCTTTTCAGTGTATCTTGCCATGCCAGTAAGAATTGCTTTTCTGCTGTCATTTCTGGAGTGTATCAAGTGCATTAAGATAAGGATGTTAAATGAGCTGGTCCTTCCAAGAGTGGGAGGGTGAGTCTACCTGTGCCTTGTCTGGCACAGTTTGTGGGTTCTCCAAGTAGATTTTTGAGACTCTTTTGGCTCCAGAAGACCTTTTTTCCTCACTGGAGCTGATCCCAGAAGATGTCCTTCAAATGTTTATCATGACTTCTGCTGGGATCGGCTCCAGTGAGGAAGTGGCATCCTTAGCTGTTGTGTTCCCCAGGGCTTCACTGTCCCCCATCAGACATTTTCCATTCCCCCTCTATACCCAGCACCATATGCCAGGCAGCTGAAAGTGTGTCACTCTAGTCTATTGAGAGATTTTTAAACTTCACTGCTGACTTTTAATCTTGTTCCCAGAGGTATTTCACCCCAAGAACTGAGACAGATAAGGCAGCAGCAGGTGTCAGATGATTGATCTTAACAAATGACAGCGGCAAGATGAAAGTATGTTCATTTCTATGGGGAACCTCCTGTCATTTCCCTTAGAAGATGAAAGGGAATGAGCTGGCCCTGGCTGAGGAGATGGTGGAGGCTGCCAGGCATTGCTTGAGTTGTCTGTGCACTGGGTTTTGTGTTACACCTACCTGCTGGCACAGAGACCTGTTGCAGTAGACAGTGGTCAAACAGGCAGTGGAGGACAGGTTCTGTCCCAGAAAACTCACAGGGAGGAGGTGCAATGATCATGGAATCACAGAATCACAGAATATTTTGGGTTGGAAGAGACCTTAAAGGTCATCTCATTGCAGCCCCTCTGCCATGGGCAGGAACACCTTCCACTAGACCAGGTTGCTCAAAGCCCTGTCCCACCTGGCTCTGAACACTTCCAGAGGGATCTACAGCATCTCTGGGCAACCTGTTCCGGTGTCTCACCACCCTCACAGTAAAGAATTTCTTCCTTATACCTAATCAAATTTCTCCCTCTTTCAGTTTAAAGCCATTACTCCTTGTCCTATCACTACATGCCCTTGTCAAAAGTCCCTGTCCAGCTCTCTTGTAGCCCGTTTAGGTGATGAAGTGATGTGACTCGTAGCCAGCACTGCCAGGCAAGGCAGTCACAAGGGGCTCCTCTCTTGTGTGAGATGGTGCAATAACTCTGCAAAATTTTCGCTGTCCACCCCAAGCACAGAAGATGGATTTTGACCTTGGTAGTGCATGATGGCTGGGTACCAGCCTTGCCAACTTCAGAAATAAATGTGCGTGATCTTTAACTCCCTCCTGCAAAAGGCAGGCTGTCATCACTATTATTTGGTGGATAAAGTTAGAAGTAGACCTTTGTGTCTTTGGAGTTGAATTGGCACAAAGCTACATCTTGAGGAATCCATTAATCTTGAACAAACTGAACTCTAGAGGCACAACAGGCATTAATACCTTAAATATGGCTTTTCAAGCTCAGCACTGCCAAGTCTACCTTTGCATTTTCTATCTTTTTCCTGGAAAGAAGGGAAAATTCTGTAGGTGGCCACCAAAGAACTGAAGGAGGCAGCAGGTGGCTTCTGAAATTTATCCATATCTGAATTCCCCCATCCCCATTCCTCCCACAGAGTATTTTTTCCTTCCTCCCCCCCGTACCCCCGGTTCTACTAAAAATTGCTATGCCTCTTGTACCTTCATTATGTTCAGCAAATCCTCAGGAAGCAAGAATTTTATACAGCGTGGAAAAACATTTGTGATATAAAGAGACCAGAAACTGTGGAGTGGCCCCTTCCAAAAATGTTAGATCTAACCTAATTATAACCCTTTTTTCCCCTTTCCCCAAGAAAGAACCGTGGGCACCCAAGCAGAGCCTTGACAGTGAGCTGTGCATTGTCTTGCTGAGGCCAATGCAAAAAAAGCCCTAAGGGAAAACAGAAGCCAACACCAGGGAAATGTCATCTACCAGACCCTGGTACACCGTAGGGGATGTGGGGGATGGATTTTCAAAATGCAAATAGGGGTCCGTTGAGGCTTCACTACACTTCAGCAAGGTAATTTTCAAACTTAATGATTTTCACATTTAATTCAGGGAGAAATTAGTCATCAGGTATGGAGACAAAGCAAGGCTCTCTTCTGTACTGGGATCCTCTCCTCTTCAAGCTGTGTTATCTCGACAATAATTAAAATGTTCGCTGAAGTAGAAAATGTGCGATCTGATTCATTAGCCTGATTTCCCTTTGTAAGGTAACTCGTGTTTGCTTATCAGAAATTGAGACAGGCTTGGAGGAGAGAGGACTCTGGACGCTAATGATTTGGGAGGGGGTAGCCAAGGGATCATGAGACCAAAGCCACGTGTGTGTTCATCCTACACAGTGAACAGCTCAGCATGTCCTCTTCCCTCTCGGGTGTCCTTCTTGGGGCTGTCCTGTGCAGGGCAAGGAGTTGGACTTCGATGATCCTTGTGGATCCCTTGCAACTCAGGATATTCCATGACAACAACAGGTTACTTCCTTTTTCACCATTCTGATGTCTGAATCTTTAGATGGCACTGTTAGGGTGTTTCCTTTTGTTCTGGTGTTGCCACATTTTAACCAGCTTGTCTGTGCAGACAGTAAATTCCTCCTGATTTGAAGTGAGTTTGCCCTTCAGGAGAGCAGAAGGGCACCTCCAGCACCTCAAGTAAAGTCTACACAAACACATCTCTCCCTTTTTCCTCTCTTCTAGTGATCCCCAAAGTAACTAAGCACTTGCTCTCCAATCCCGTCTTCACCTGTATCATCCTGGCAGCCTGCATGGAGATCGCGGTGGTGGCTGGATTCGCCGCCTTCCTTGGAAAGTACTTGGAGCAGCAGTTCAACCTCACCACCTCATCTGCCAACCAGCTCCTGGGTGAGTAACCACAGGGGCCACCAAATCTCCAGCATCCAAAGGTATTTAAAAGTGTTCAGCACGGCTGGTAACTGCACCCAGTTTCTCTGGTTAGGCTGCCCAAAAAGTGACTTTTCTGACATCTGGAAATGTGTCTGTGAGCGGGAAGGGTGGGATCCAGCTGTGCAGTGGCTGCAGAGCACAGAGTAGACCTCCAGCATCCTTCCTTTGCGACTGTGCTCTCCACTGCATCCTGTTGCCATGCCCATCATGTCGGAAGTGGTATGGGACAGCCAGGATATGAAAGTCTCTGATAGCCTTGAATGCAGCAGAATTGGGCCATTTGGTTGCCCAAGGCTGCAGTTGCTCTCTGAGTGAGCAGCTCATTGAACTGCTTGTTCAGGTACCAACCCACCTCTATTCAGGTTAGGAAGCCCAGTTTCTCCTCTTAGTCACTCCTTTCCCCTTGGCCTGGAAATGATGGGATTGCCATCAGCAGTTAAAGTTCCTGAGCTAGTGCAGCTTGGTTGTCTTTCAAATGCCCCTTTTCTCTGACCATTCCATGCTGCTGTAGTTTCCCATTTATATATTTCTCAACGTTCATTTGTTCCCTGTCAGGACACTGATGGCAGAATCTTCATTTATTTGCTGCTCCTGCTCATTCCCAAGCAGGCCCAGCCATTTGTTTATGACAACCCTTCTCTCAGCAGCACCCAATTAAGATATCTGCAAGTTGATCTTGGATGATCTGCAACCACAGCTCGCCAGATGGGCAGCTGGCAGTGATCTGTCAAAAACTGGGACATCAGGAAATGGGTGGATCTTAATATCAAAATAAGGAGTTTGCAAGCTGCTCTCCTGACAGTTATTTATTTTCCTATTAAACTCATCAATATCTTCTGGTTTTGGCCTGGTTTTCCAAAAGAAACAATCCTCTGCAGTCAGCCTTGCCTCCCCCAGCAATACCGGAACTCGCTAGTGAATTTTAATACGATTTGACAGAAGGCCAGAGGTCTCAAAGATGTTAGGCTCTTCCATCTTTTCTGAAAATTAAAGGCTTGGCAAAGGAAAGCAACTTCACTGTTGATACACTGGAAGAAGGAAAAAAGCTGTTTGGTGGGAGTTGCCTGGGCAGTCAACATGTGAGTACAGCTGGGTGGGCGCCAAAGAGGGGATCACCCGGGAGCCAGAGCACATACTGCTTCTGCCCTGACAGTGGGAAAGGAGACTTTGATACCTCTGTGTTTCTCACAGCAACTTAATTAAAAAAAGTTGTTACCACCTTTCCCACGTGACATCTAGGAGAGTCCAGAAATGCCAGGATTGGGATGCTCTTCTAAGCTTAGTTTAGGTAGGTGAGCTCTAGAGTATAACTGGTAGCAAAGGTATAAAAATGAACCCAAACAAACGTAGTGTGATAATGCCTGTCTGTGTCTGGAAACAGAGTCACTTCTGGCTGTGATTTTGCATCTTACAGTTTAAAATTCTTTAAGGGAGACTTCATATTTTCAAATGCCACTCTTGCCTAGTCTCTGAAGTTCAGACTGCTGTGAATTATACAAAGCGGGGCTAATCCAAAGCTTCTAGACAGCTTGGAAGATTCTTTATTTTGCTGCCAACTGTTGCAGGAAGCATTAGAGATGCTGTTGGTTAGGTTAGGTTGGGCCAATCTCAGCAAGTTTGGCATTTCCCTCCAATATGGATGAGAACTGGAAGAAGGTCCTGGTTCTTCTGTTCAAAGCAGCATACACATTTTTATCCATTTCTCCTTTATTGGGCAAGCCCAGCTTGGTGCTACTCCAGCAGTTGGTCATTGCAAGGTTTCCCCATGCACAGATCTTGCTGCTGGAGAGTAAAACCCTGTCATAGTGTAGTTCACTGAGCCTTACTCATTCTTCTTGCTAACTGATTTTTCCTCTTGCAGGGATGACAGCAATCCCATGTGCGTGTCTGGGCATATTCCTGGGTGGCCTCTTGGTGAAGAAGCTCAGCCTGTCTGCTCTGGGAGCCATCAGGATGGCCATGCTGGTGAACCTGGTGTCCACAGCTTGCTACGTGTCTTTCCTGTTCCTGGGATGTGACACAGGGCCTGTGGCAGGGGTTACTGTTCCCTATGGAAACAAGTGAGTCCCCAGGCAGTTTCAAGGTCTCACAGAGCTTTGCCAACATAAATCCATGTTATTGTCCTCGACAGGCAGTGCTGGCCCTCAGACAACCACAGAGCAGGCATGCAGAAGGCAGTGTGATATAGGGCTCTTACTTAGGGATGTTCCCATGCCACTCATTGCTGTGAGAGTTGAGTACCTGCAACTGACAACAGAGTTTTACTAAAATCGGTCAAAATGAATCAAAAGGCGCCAGACTTGCTTCTGTGCCCTTGGCCACCTGTGTAGCACTTGGTCCATCGCACCCTCTGGTTTCCCCTGGCAGTGAGGGACATGCACTGCTTTGTACATTGATTTAAATTCCTGAGGGGAATTTGTAGAATCAGGTTTTGGATGCCTGGAAATACAGATATGGTGAAAGAGAGACCGTTTGTGGCTCTAGGTCTATTTTTATGTGAGAAATGAGGCCCATGGTGCCCTGTAGCACTCACAGGATTTGGAGACAGGTATTCTGTGTTTTCTTTTCGAGTGCTCCTCAGTATGCAGTGGCGACTCTTTAGAAGATGAAAACTTCAGCCTCTCAACTCCTCACGGTATTATAGAAAAATACAGAGCAATCTCTAGATCATCTCTTTGGGCTTCCTTGGGGCTTCTTGTTGGGGTAACAAGGCAGCTGAAGTCTTGCATTAGATTCCCTGTTGCAGAGGGATAGTGGCCATGGCATTTCAGTCCCCAGGGGGAAGCTGTAGCCTGGATTTCTTAAAGCTGGAACCCAGCTAGCCTGCCCACTGCTTTTTTGTAATGTGTTAACTCCCCCCCTCAAAGCCATCTTTGTGAGGCAGCGATTGGAAAAGCTGGCTGATATCATCACACTGTCCATTAATTTCCCTTTCTGTTTCTCTTACAGCTCAACTCCAACCTCATCTCTGGACCCATATTCCCCCTGCAATAACAACTGTGAATGCCAAACTGATTCCTTCACTCCAGTCTGTGGGGCAGATGGGGTCACATACTTATCTGCCTGCTTTGCTGGCTGCAGCAGCACGGTGAGTGGGCTTTCCTCGGGACCTCTTGCCTGTAGGAACAATTCTGAGAGCTCAAGTGAGTGAGGTTAGTGCGTATCTGGTAGAGTAGCTCACCCACAGCCATCAGTGGTTGCACCCCCAAAAGCTGACCTCACACCTCAGGTGGGCATGAGTCCTTGTCATTTTTCACTCTGTTGCATAAATGCCCACTCTCTCTAGCAGCAGTCTGCCAGGGTTACCCATGGAGCAGGATGGGATTTCACATCCTTCTCCTCTGGTCTTCCTCCTCAGCATGGAAGCAAGGAACATGAAGATCTGCACGGTTGTCCAGTGGCAGAACCCAGATCCTCTGTGAGAGCTTCCTGGCCCAGGCTGTGGGACCAGCTTCTCTTTTGTCCTGCAGCTCCTCATCTCCCCTCTTCTCCACCTGCCCTTGTTTGCCCTGCCCAACACTTTTATTCTTTTTCCTCTTGCTCTTTCCCTGAATCTGGTTCCTAGACACCTATGAGCAGATTCTGGTTTTATTCACCCTTTTTTAAGCTTTCCTTTCTTTCCTCTCACTTCTCTCTGTTTCCTTGCTTTGCTCTGAGGCAGCAGCAAGAGCAGTTGTCAGGGGAGCAGAGACTCCATCCAAAGGCATTCTGCATTTTTCAGTTCTCTATATCTAAGAGTTTATTTCCCTTAGAAAAGTCTTAAAGACCAAACCATCTCTATATAAAGAAGATGTGGGGAATTTTTAACAATATCTTAAAAGCCAGCTTTTTCATTTTTGCTGCTGAAATGTTAATGTCTTCTGGGTTATGCTGAAAATGAGTGCCTGCTGCTCCCGGGGGTAGGGACTGGTGAGATTCCTGCATCCTGGGGCTGTGCCAGGCATGGTGATTGCTGCCTCACTGCCTGTGTGGAGTCTATTGGAGGTCAGCCTGGTCACAGGGACTGTTTGTGGCTGCAGGGACATTAGTGATCACCACATGCAATTATCCCTCCATGGCTTCATCCTTGCTTTTTGAGGAGGCATCAGACCTCCCTTCCTGCCCCAAAGAGACAAAGCACATGCCAGTGCCACTGAGCAGAGGTGCACACTCACTGCTGGCAGTGCAGCCTCACAGCCCAGATCACCCAGGAGCTTGTCCTGCTTAAACCTCTTCTCTCCTCCCTTCCCTCTACAGCCTCAGAGACACAGGCATCCCTTTGAAATACCACAGTTTCAAGGTGCTTTCAAAACCCCACAAGGATCTCCATGAGTGCGTGACACATGTGAAGGTGTTACCTCCTGCCCTCTTCTTCCTCCTCCTCCCAACAGGTCAACACCTGAGGCGGCAGCAAGATGATTTTAACAGGACGCCAGCTTGTTTCAGATACACAGAATTGTGTCTCACCAGTTCACCAAGCCTTTAGCAAGAATACAGCTGGTGTGGTCCGTGGCTGGAGTGTGGGAGTGACCTCCTCACTGTGCAGTTCAGGTCAAAGCTCTGGCTCCTCTGGAAGGAGCATGGTAATGAAAATTCAGCTCTGCCCCTTCAGTCTGCAGCTGCCTGACCTCATGTTCTGCAAGAGAAAACCTCTCAGCAAAAAACTCACTGATACTCACCCTCTCTCTTACTCATTCCTTCTTATTTTGCCTTTTTGTCATCATCCCGGAGTTCTTTTCATCGCTTTGTTTTGTGGGGTTTTTTGCAGTAACGTTTTGAACACAAATTAGTGAAGCAATATAGCATCCTCTGGAAAGGGCATTATCAAAAATTATGGACCAGTTTGGCCATGCAATGGCCTTGAGGCAAAGCCAAATTGCCAAACCAAGTTTTAAACCCATAATCCAGGTAATGACCTGTCTAGAGGGTCTTGTGAATGTTATATGCTTGTGATGAGCCAAGGGTTGCTTTTTACTGGGACATAAAATTCTCTGAATGCTTTATTTAACTTTACTACATTGGATGTTTCTGAGTGCCTCGCTCCACTTTTCCTCTGTGAACAATTCTAAAAGCGATATGTAGCTCAGTTAGTTTTTTCTTTTTCATTTCTTCTCTCTTACTGAGCTGGTTCCAGAGGTGCACTTGTCTAAAAAGCCATAGGAATATTGGTGCTGATAGGCAGAGCTCTGGCAACCTCAGGAGTGTTTCTTTCAAGCCATTCCTGGAAGTGACGCTTGCATCTTGCTTGTTTGATGCCATTGATTCTCTCAGCCTTTTGGTTGGAGACACACGAATTCCAGCCTGGCATTACTGTGCTGGCATCTCACAGCTTTGCATTGAAGTACCAGCCTGTCCCTTCCCTGTCAGAGCCAGGGCTTAAGGAATGAGTAATTAAAAACATGTAATTCGCATAGATAATCACACCAAACTCAGCATGCTGTTAAAGGTGTAAACTCTGCATCTGTGTAGCCTCACATGCACACAGAAATCTGGGTGTGCAAGCTGCTGGGCAGCAGAGGGTTGTGATAATATGTGGTTGAATGCAGTGGGGTTGCTGACAAGGGAATCTATAGCAATTTTGGCACAGGTAGCAAAAAGTTGCCTCTCCACAGGACAAAGTTATAACTCCATCTTTGATGTTTCCTTGTTTGATGTCTGAGAGTTGTGTAGTGTGTGAGTAATAAAAGATCAAAGATCTCCCAGGTAAGAATGAGGTGCAGTGCTAAGGAAGCACATGTAGTTGGTTCAAACTACTGGCACTGCTTCGGGCCAGAACCTTGATGCAAAATGGTTGAAAAAGTGGATCGAGAGGCAAATTTTCAGGCAATCCAGGTGGGGATCTGCCTTGTGGTTTGTAAAAAATCACAGCAATAGGAGGAGAATCTGCCCCACCATTGCCAGAAACAGGTGGGGCAGATCTGTCCCTCGATAAGAACCCATGGAAAACAAGCACCCAGTTCTACATGTCTGCTGTGATGGGAATTTTGTCCGAGGATTTTTCAGTGCAGGTATATACTTTTCTAGACTTAGATGGGTTTTGATCCGCGGGGCTGTGTCCAGCTGGTTGCTAGCAATGCACTACAGTAAGAGCCAGGATCTACAAATTCCTGTTGTCTGTGCAAACACCACATCAGTGGTGCTAATTGTCACCATTCTGAAGCCTTCGGGTGTCAGCTTCTAACTCACAGCACAATAATTTGTTATGTTAATTACTGCTTGCCAGCCGGAAAGGCACTGCATGCCTGCTCCAGCTCTCCTGGAGTTCTGCACAGCAGTCTCTCTTGCCCTCTATGCACTTAGTTGGAAAAAATCATTTGACTCCTGTGCAGAAGAAAGAGATTAGTGTCAGAAAGGTTGGAGTAGTATCCTTGCCGATCCTTATCTTTGGAGGCAGTGAACCAGTAAGTGTGCTTTTGTATGGTCCTAAGGGGACGCCCTTTGCGGAAAAGCAAAGGAATTTCTGCTCAAACATGGTAGAGGGAAAGGGGAGGAGATTTAGCTGGTTTTCAGTATGTTTTATTTTATGGTGTTACTCCTCATACAAGCACGTGACCTGCAAACCCAGCGGGCTGATGAAGACAAGCCATGAATCATTTATGACCGTTTCATTCTGTATTCGTTAAGGGATTTCTTGGTGGTATTGTGCGCCTTAATTGCGCTGCCATCCCCCACTCAGAAATTCAGGAGGGCAAGTCGGAAAATAAGGAAAAAAAAGTAAAGCCTTAAATCTGTGACTGGCAAACAAAGCTTCTTTTCACATCCTGCACTTGCCAGAGAGATCAAAGCAAAATGCAGTCATTCCACCCTCCTTCTGATCACATATTGATAAAGTTTATCTCGCTTGACTTCAGCTCTTAGCTCAACACAAATCCCTCTGAACCAGATGTCATTTATTAGCCCTGGAGTGCTTTAAAGTCCAGCAGCGTCTGTGGTGCCAAGCGGTGGTAGTTCAGCCCTCGGTGAGCTGCAGCACCCATCCTGGGTGGCTCCTTCCCAGGATTCAGGGTGCTGGAAGCAGGCACCGAACCTGCAGCCAAGAACAGGGCTGCAGATTTACCTGCATTTAATGTACTTCAGTTTAATTGCAACAGCCAAGAGGACGGAAGTAAATAAGCAAGTAATTAGAACCATAATTGGGGGATCTTCCTTGTCGCAGAGACACAGATTGTTTCTTTATTCCCCTCCAAAGAGGTATAACTTGGTAATAATTTTGTTGCAGTGACATTTATGGGAGAGACTTGAAAGGAGCAGAAGAAAAGAAACAAGCCAAGGGACAAATTTCCCTTGCTGGTAACATGCGTCAGAGCTGGCGCTCCTGAAATTCTTTCCAAACCCCCTCCAAACAAGCACTTAGGAGTTACTTAATTGAACATTGGAGTATTAGGAGTTGATGTTGACAAGCCCTCATTACAGAGGTCAATGGTGGGGATCACAGCTCTCCTTTCTCCTGACTCCTTGTGCTCCTCTGCAGAACCTCAGTGGCTGTTCGTGCCTCACCTCGGTCCCTGCCGAAAATGCCACCGTGGTTCCTGGCAAATGCCCCAGCCCCGGCTGCGAAGAGGCCTTCCTGACATTCCTCTGCGTGATGTGTGTTTGCAGTATGATCGGGGCCATGGCCCAGACGCCGTCAGTCATCATCCTCATCAGGTAGGACCACGGCTGGGGATCCTGGAGGGTTCCCACAGTGATCCCAGAGGGGCTGCTCAGGGGGTGGGAGCAGGGCTGGAGGGGCCATGGGAACCACTGGGAGCTGCACAGAGCTGAGGGTCCCATACGGCCTGGAGACCATAGAAACCACGGAAAAGTGAAAAGCTCTGGCAAAGGCTAGCTTTGGTCAATACCCACCTGTCCAGAGTTTTAACTTCTGTCACCCTGGACCAAGTCCAAGGACACAAAGAACTTGGAAGTCTGAAGGACATGTCTTGAGTTGAGCCAGTGTGAATAGGTGGGCAAAAGTAGCTTACTCAAATAACTGACCTTGTGTTATTTCCAGACACATGGAACACTTCACCTTACAATATACATATATATCTAAGCCCACATTTATCCAGAATTACTTAGCTGTCCAGGCTGTCACTTACTGAGAATAATAACCAGGGGCATAAATAGCAGATCCATTCTGCTGCCTGGAAAATTCCAATAAAATTCAATCAATAAGGTCTGTATTAGAAACACACTCTTGAGTGGATTTTGGACAGAACAGCTCTGTGAGGGCATGTCTCCCTGCAGGATACAAAATGAGATATTCCACCTACTAGTTCACTTCTCTCTTTGCATCTCTGGTAGCTGAAGGGAAATCAAATTTCTCATGATAAATATTGTGGCAAAAGTAATTTGAAGTTTGAAGAGTTCTTTGTTCAAGGAAGCTGCCAGAACCTTTAGGATCCTGCATGGAGACATCTTAGTGTTGCCTTCAAATGAGATAAGCCTGGCACCAACCGGGAAGAAGAATGCAAGGGAATAAGAAAACCGAAGGGAATGTTAAACATACTCAGTTCACAGCTGTAGGAAATAAACAATTCACACATCCAGATTAGTAACTTCACTCAGAATCACTGATAGCTACCAAAATGTACAGGGAAGAGCTCTTAGCCAAGAGAGCACCTCTTGCATCGCCTAAAGGAAGTTTTGTGTACATGTGTGTCCCTGGTGTCCAGGGCAGGACAAGTGGCATTGGCAGCTCCTATGATTATTTAAAAATGAACTCAGTGTATACAAAGTGGATGTCTTGTCTAGGTGAGTCATTTGTTCAGTGAGAAAAGGAGATGTCTCCAGGTGGCACCTTTTACTCCACTCTAAGGTATGTGGGTTGACTTTGGTATTAAATACAGAAAAGTGGATGGAAGGACACCACCACCAATTAAAAACCCACTGTGAATATTTCACACAATAATTTATTTTTTCCATAAAATAAACTTTTAATACTCCATTTCCTTCATTTCCCACCCAACTGTAGAATCCTATTTGAGCCAAGCCATTAACCACTGGAACATTTTTCCAAGGTCAGATATTTCCTGGCATAAAGGCTTTCTATAGAGCCTGAGGATTGCCTGAAAACTGCTGAAATTCATCCAGAGGTCACAGGCTTCATGTAGGAGTCATGGTATGGTGTTACGTGGCCTGTGAATATGTGAAAGGAGGGCAGGTGATCAGAAGGGTGATCTTAACATAAAAGCACTTGGTGGTTCTAACTGTTTTATCAGTTTTGTCTTATGCCCCCACGGTGTATTTATATAGAGGACCATGTCTGCCACCATGGATGCCACTAGCAGTGATGCCTGCAGACCTCTGTAAGGAGCTAAAGGAAAAAGCAACTTAAATCTTTGAAGTTCCCCTGTGTGATGAATCTGTTCCCATGGGGATTGCTGTCCTGCCTTCCCAGCCTTTATATTCTGTAGGAAATAAAATGCTGCTATAAGACTCAAGACCAAATTAATGGCTTCTAAAGTTCCAAAGGCTTTGCTGAGCCTACCCCAAGAGGACGATGCCAGTAGCATCCTTGAGCTGAGCGAATTAGAAAGCTGTGAATGTTTTTTTTAAAGCACCTTCGAAGGATAACCCTAATACAACAGTGGGTCGTGTTCATAGCAAAAGACACTGCAAACACTGTCTTCCCAGTATAAAAAAATTGCATGCTAAATTCACACCTATGAAAACTAGTCCTGAGCACTTTCTCACTGAAAGACTTGAATTAACAGGCTGACTGAACCTTTTGGTCTGTCATGCTCCCTTTCCTCTCTTGTTCCCAGTAGTCTGGGGAGTTTCAGAACCAAAAGTTTTCTTTCCCTCCAATTTTGAACATCTGGAGCCTTGAAAACATGACGGGGAGCTTGTAAACAATGATTTAATGGGATGGGAATTACATTTTTCCCCATCCAATGACAAGATTAGCTGCTGTTATTAATGACTTAGCTAATTCCTGGACCTATCACATAGGCAATTACTTTTGGGGCTGTAGGCAGTTCAGGCGAAGGCAGAAGAAAAACTCCATTAATGACTTTTTGAAAAGGTGGTGGTGGCATCCTGGCTGACAGCACAGAATGTCCAGGGGGTGTGTTAATCAAAGCAGAACAACAGGAATTGATTTCACTCTCTCCCTCCCTCCTCCCTGCAGAACCGTGAGCCCCGAACTCAAATCTTACGCTCTGGGGGTGCTTTTCCTACTGCTCCGGTTGCTGGGTAGGTACAAAAATCAGATATCCTTCTCTCCTGTCCTTTCCTCCCTCATGGTAAACTCTATTTTTAACATGCAGAAGTTGATTTCTCTTCCATGTAGTACTGTGGTTGTCATCAGTGTGGTTTGACACACTGGGGTCCAAGCCCTCTCCATGAAGGATATCACATCAAGGCTCCTGAAGGCACTTTTCCTGCCATTTGTATTGTACTAATGGAAGAAAATGCAGTGTTGCATGAGAAATGACTGTTTCTCCCATGGTCCCACACAAACAGTTTCTCTTCTATAGCTGTTATTAACGTGTCAGCAGCTTGCAAAATTACTGCTGTATTGCATATTGCTGAAGTAGAGGGATATGTATTTTCACCCTCCTTTGAGGGACAGGACCTGTGTTACATAGTGGTTTTGTCCCTTCCTTCAGGTCTCTCGGAAAGGAAAACAGAAAAATGAGACAGGCTGAGTCCTTGTATCCTCCTGTGGGTTAATATCCCATTAAAATGCATATGGCTGCTCCTCTGGACCAGTATGTGCTTCTCATGTATGAATTAAAAGGAACACACCAGGCTGTTGTTTGCCTGCGGTTTGTTTCTGGGTGGAATTTTTTTCCCCTTTGGAAGAGATGGCTCCTATTTTAAAGCTCTTCTATTTCAGCTCATTAATCTCAGTGATTCAGGACAAAATCCTCTGATCCATCATTGTGTGGGACCATCTCACGCCCAGGGTTTCTGCATGTTGTGGGAGTGGAATTTCCTTTTTTTTGATCAGGGTACAGGCAGCACCTTCCCTGCATGGCTCCCCCAGTCCCAAAGGAATGAGCAAAGTGCCATCACTGAGGCTACAGCAAGACACTGGGAAGTACAGGACAGAAAATCCAGCAGTACCATACATTGCTTTGAATAAATTACCTCATTTATTTACTTATTTTTTTAATACCTTATTCCCCATTAGCTGAAGGGGAAATGGTGCTCCCAGACCAACTTACAGTAAAGCCAGTTAGATTTCCATTGTTTTTGGTAAAGTAGCTGCAGTAATACAAAAAGCTCCATCAAGTAAACTTATCCAGAGCTCAGATAACTCAAAGGGAAGCTTCTGGGATGACTTGGGTCAGCTCTGGTTCAAGCCTTGCAAACACAGCATTTTCTTTAGCTGCTGGTGCTGCTCGTGGGTTTTGACCTGTCTTCAGCTCTGGCTGAATGTGGAGAGTCAGCAGGCAAGTGTGGGAGGAGGATGGCTGTGGGCTGTTGTTTCCAAAGGAAAAAGTACTTAAGGGGAGAGATTATTCTCTTTTCTTTGTTCCTTTTGAAAGAGAGAAGCCTCCTGAGATAGCAGCATCCTGAATTCCTCTAAAACCAGGCTCAGACATATATGCTTAAGTTGAACAGATTTCTTCTTTTCGTAGCAGTAAAGAAGCCATAGTAAGAATTTTAAACTCAAATCTTTATATGTTGCTCTGTCACTAAGAGATTCTCGTGTAATAAGACAATACATCCTGAAGCATAGCAGCAATGTAGCTTAGAACACGCAGAAAATGAAGAGAAAGGTACTTTTCAATATGAGCAAGGGTATCCAAATTGTGCCCTTAACAACCTGAGGTTTGAGAATAGCTTTACTGATTTATTTTAAAAGCTTTTCAGTTCACCTTTAAGCTTTGACTTAAGAAGACAGTGATGATAGCTGTTTCTTGAACCAAAGGAGAGTATTAAATACAGGAGGTATGAGACCCAAAGGTGCTATCGTAGCTAATAGATTTCAATAAGACAGAAGCAGCTTTTTTATGCAGCTCTACAGTTTCAACAAAGAAATATATATATATATGAAATTTTTGCAACACTTTGCAGTAAGAGGTAAGACATGATTGACTCTCTTTAATATTCACTGTAATAACATGAAACGTGACTGAATTCTCCTGGTATCCTCCTGCATGTGTTATCTTATTTCATAGGAATTCTGCTGTGAGAGGGCAGCGGAACAGTGTCTTCATATAAAAGCGTTACTGCAGTTTCTCAGAGAAGAGAGTAAAGCAATGCCATTGGAGCCAAAGGTGTGGAATGGAGTTGTCTGGAATGGCAAAGAGTTTCAGACTTGTAAGATCCTGGATGCATCCTTTCTGGATGGTGTTCACCATGCATCCTAGCCAAGCCTCCAGGGCACTTCCTTTGATTTTTTCCTGCAAGCCCATGTTGTTGTTTGCTTCTTCTTCTAACATGACAAAACCCCACAGTCTTTCTCTCTCAGGAGTTTCCAATCTATGGTGCAACCCCTCAGCTCCCTTGTCTCAGGGAGTCTTGCCCTCTCCTCTGCTAAAAACAACCCAAAACACTCACTGGTTGATAAAAGTTTTCCATATCCACATCCATGCCTGCATTCACTGAGGAGTAGCTTTGGAGTTAAGTGAAAACAGGCCCTTTCTCAAGTCTTATGAGGAGGAATTTCCAGGCCAAATTATTGTGGAAAGCAGGCAAGCCAGCTGAAGCCAGCATATGTGGATGGTAGCTCTCTCTGAAGTTCAGTCTGTACATCTCCAAAGCTTTGTATCAACATCTCTCAACATGTTCACAAGCAGGGGCTCACACCTCAAAATTATGATCCCAATCCAGTCTTCTCTTGTTCCAGAAAGCACGAGGCTCCTCACTGCCACATGTGAATGTTGCCCCCTGAGGTGCCATCCAGCAGCAGTAGGCACACAGACTGCAGTCAGCAGCACATCCTCTTGCTTTTCTGTGGCAAAAGCCCAGTTGAATTTTTAAAATCCAGGTTCAGTGTGTGGTTGTTCACAGGTTTCAACAATAAGAGTCTTTTAACTTAGAATAACTGGAATTTCCAGTCATTGAAATGACAAACTGAGAGCTAGCACTGACATTTTTTCCAGAACATAACCAGGTTTTTAGATGTGATGTTTAAAAACTAGTGTTTCTAACAAACAGATTGTCTTGCTTTCATATCATCTGGTTTTATTTACTACATTTGTGCTATTAATGACTGGTTAAAATGAGTACGAAAAGCCCATATAGCCTTTCTTAATTCCTGCATTTATTAACATAGAAGGAAGATCAAGCAAAATCTGCAGAGCTCTAGTCATCGACAAAATAAAATAAAGAGATCTTAGTTACCACAGGGAACAGTGAAGACAACCAATTTATTTGTAGTCTTAGGATACATGTCATGAATGTCACTACTTTGCTCATGACAAGCTGAAGGAAAGTATCTTTTTTAAGCCTGGAAATCCAGGTTAATGATGAAACTGGATCCGAGATTAAACACTTTCCTGTCTAAAAACTGCAATCCTTGTGTCTGTTTTCATATATATTTATAGAGTCTCAGGCATCACAGCACCTATGGAGGAAGTGATACCATCACAGGGGTATGTTGTGCCTACCTGCTGTTGGATTTCAGTAGATACGTTGCTCTCCTTTGCTTGCTGTCTTAACCCACAGCAGTGACTTTATCAATCAGGGTCTTTTCCCAAGGGTTGTCTGCTTCCAGCCTCCCCCCATAAATACAGCAGAAGGAAGAGAGATGGTTACATTATGTAGAACGTTCACGTTTTCTTCTGAGTGCTGCACTCCTGGCTCACATGTGCTGCCTGGGGAGTGCAGAGCTGGAACGTGGATGTCCTAATCACCATCAGGGTAATGTGAAATGGGGGGGCTGCTACAGTGTCCCAGTAGGATGAGGAAAAGTAGAGAAGAAAAACATTGACTTTATTAGTTAAATGAGATTGGAGTGATTACTTTGCTTTAAGATTGCAGCTCTGCTGCAAGCTATGATTGAGAAACACTCATTGGTAGTTAGCTGCAGTGGCTGTGGGAGAATCCTGCTGTGATATTTCATTTAATGGCACTCTGAAATTTTCCCTTCATTGCAGAATACATCTTTGACATCTTTTAGAGGTCATTGTTTCTTTTCCTTAGACCCAGAGAAAACCTTTCCCTGTGTCAGGGAAAGGTCCAAAACTCTGTGTCCCAGCCGATTTCAGGCTCTGAACTGGAGAGCTGTGACATCCTTCAGGTGAACACCCTAAAGTGCAGAATTGCCAGTATCTAAACAGAGAGCATAGTTGCAAGGCTGTCCTCCTCCTCTTTCATTTACCCCTCCTCAGTCTCATTAGGCAAACGAGAAGCTTAATAAAAGCCACTTAAACTTGAGTAAAATCCTTGCTGCATGTTGATATCAGCAGGAATTCTTCCGTAGACATCGAGTCCAAGCTAAAAACTCATCCACAGACTTGGTTTAGGTTGATTTAGAACTTTAAAAATTAAAATCACAGGCTGCAGCTGGGACCATTAACCTTGATAAAGTGCCCTCTTTCCATTCACTGCAGTCACGTCCTCTCTCTCTATCATAAGGATCATAAAAGCCTAATTTGTCTCTCTTATTTTGACAGGTTTTATCCCACCTCCGCTGATCTTTGGGGCTGGAATTGACTCCACGTGTCTGTTCTGGAGCACGTTCTGCGGCGAGCAAGGAGCCTGCGCCCTGTACGACAACGTGGTCTATAGATACCTGTATGTTAGCATTGCTATAGCCCTGAAGTCTTTTGCATTCATCTTATACACAACCACCTGGCAGTGCTTGAGGAAAAACTATAAAAGATACATCAAGAACCACGAAGGTGGTCTCAGCACTAGTGAGTTTTTTGCCTCTACTCTCACCCTAGACAATCTGGGGCGGGACTCGGTGCCCCAAAGTCAACCACATAGGACAAAATTTATCTATAACCTTGAAGATCATGAGTGGTGTGAAAACATGGAGTCTGTTTTATAGTGACTGTGGAGGGGTGAACTATATTAATAATACAAGGGTCCTTTTTAATAAAAACAAGGAGAGAGCACGAATGAAGATACACAACTGCAGAACAACAACGGCAACACAGGAAACTTTTGTCTTTTTCTCAAAGTCAGACCCAGCCATGATTCTTGAGAACAGCATCTTCTAATGGGATCACTTGTGACATCCTGCAGGGTGATGGAGAAAGCAGGGAGCCATTTGTGGCTGGGTACCAGCCCCCTTGATGACAGTACGAGCTCCCAAGGAGGGCATCTGCAGAAGTTCACTGGAGAGCTCAGCACACGGACAGGCTTGGGCACGAGGCATAGAGAAAGCGAGGTGATAATGGCAATAGGTGTTTGCGTTTGAAAACGGGGTCCTGGGGTAGTGTGGAGCACCCACAGCATGGGCTGGAGGGTTGGCCAGTCTGGGTGCTGCTGCTCAAACCTGCTGTGCTCTGCAGTGGCAAAGAGGGAGCGATGCTGGAGTCGTTCCACCAGTCACACTCTGTCACCAGCCACGAGTCCACGATAAATACCTTGAAAGCTGCTGGAAACCTTCCCGGTGGCGAGCAATGCTGTCAGGGGTATCCAAGTCCTTCCAGCCCAGGCTTATTCGCAGATTGCAGCTCTGTGGCTGTCTGTGAATAGCTGCGCTCAGATCTCAAACCCAGTAGAGTTCAAGACATTTGCTCACACTTGCCAAATGTGCTGTCATTTTTAAAGGGGGACGAGTTCCAAATACTTATCTGTGTAGTCCCCTAATAAGATGTTTTTTAAAATTATTTTCAGATCTATGTTAACCCTTAAATCACTGACACTTTTCCATAAGGAGGATTTATTTATGCTAGTTTGGGGAAGGATCCTGTTTAATTCACCCAAACGTAATGTGACTCAAGGGGTTTGTTTAATCCTCTGCGTTTTTTATCCATACGCCTTCATTCTAATATGCTACCAAGCCAATGAAGACACATAATATGTTTTTAAATAAGAGAACGAATGCACTGTGTCTCTATAAAAACAATTGTCAGTTGGAAAATTATAGCTAATATGATGATTTACATAATATAGTTTTTTTCATATTCTATGTGACTCAGTGAATACATATATATGTGGAGAGGCTGTTTATGTTCTCTCCGGTTTTTAAAGATATATATATATATAATTTGCAATCTAGAAATTGTGTGGTGGATGTTTTCTTTAAAGTGTGTGTGTGTGTGTGTGTGTGTGTGTGTGTGTGTGTGTGTATGTGTACAAGATGAGAGGAATACTGACCTTAATCCTTCAACCCTCACAACTGGTATTTTATTTTTCACCTGAGAAATTCCACTGATTTCAGTGGAAGCCGTGTGAGGAAGATGGAGTAGCCTCCCCTCCTGGATGCCACGTTTTGCCCTTAGATGTGGAAATAGTGTTCCTCTGGAAGGCTGGGTTATGGGAGCAGAGGCTGGCCAGCATTGAGCAACTCAAACTTTCATTCAGCTCCCCGGGAAGCATCCATGCAGGAGCAGATTTGGCTTTGCTCTTGCAATGCAGTCTTACCTAAGCCTGTAAAAATCATGGGGGAGCTTTCATCTGATTACAAGAAGCGTGGGGGTCAGGCTTATTTTGTATGCATATTTTTGTTTTCCAAAACATTCCTGCTGGGAAGGAATATAAATTGGTGGTGTTTGATGAATCTTTCCCCAGGAACCAGACCCATTTCCAATGGACTAAATGTCAGAAGGGTTTTAAGGGTTAGCATCATAACAAAAAGCTCCTTTGTTTGTTTGAGTTTTGAAGCTGTTGTGAACTTGAGGATGTTTAGAAAAGTAACCTGGCATGTTGAGTCAAATGCTGGATGTCACTTCCATGCAGCTGTTGGAGGGGCTGATCTTCCCCAAGTCCTTGTCCATTGCTGGCAATGGACACCCCAGAGTTGGCACAATTACAGAGGGTTGATAACTTGCCACTCTTGTTCAACACCTTTTTAGCAGACTTTACTTTTATCGAGGCATTGCAACATGGGTGTGGGGTATCAAACTGCTTCCACTTGACTGACTTTACGTGTGTCTTTGTAATTTATGCACAGCATTATATGTTCAGCAACAATAAGGGCAGGAAAAAAGGGTGTATCAAATAAACTCCACTGTGCCAAATACTCCACAAATATTGTAACTGCAGATATTTGATTCTTGGGTTTCAGCCATGTTAAGAATCACTTGATTGATGAAGGAGTTTAAGGAAAAAAAAAGGTTATTAAGCTATGCAGTGCCATTGTTACGCTGGGTGGTAAATGATGCTTTTTAGATCATTAGATTGGTTTAGTGTATCCTGTCTGCTAAAATAGAGATACTGCATCCATAAAACAATGAATTTACAAAAGGCACAGGGTGCATAACTGTCTCATAGAATATATATAATTGTCAAGTATAAGCCTTTGAAATCATTCTGTACAGTTCTCTTCCTTCTGCAGATTTATTACTTAGACTGCTGTCTTTTCAAATGTTAGCTCATAATTTTATACTATACACACACATTCAGACTCAAACACAAATGTCACAGAATAGAACCTTTCTAAAAGCCTGATTGCTTGAAATTCCATAACCCCTTTCACAATTTCATTATTTTCCCCTCTGAAAGTCCAAGGTGAAGGACAATAGCATGCTGACATGATGCAAAACAAACTCCCAGTGTTCACAAGCTGTGGTTTGTCGGTGCAGTTGAAAGTCCCCCTTGACCGGAGTTATAGAAGCAGGATTCCAGGGCACAGAATGTTTTAGTTTTTATTTTTGTTTGTTTTTTTTTTCATTTGATCTCTTCTCTTAGTATATATGGGAGATGCAGTTGAATGGGGTTACTTACATTATTTTTAAGCTGTAACTTGAAATTCCTATGTGATTGTTATTTTATTTCTTTTGATAATGCAGCTTTTGAAAAGCTTTCTCCTCATCCCACTCTTTTTTTTTCCCAAGGTTGTATCCAATGCCTGCATCGCGAAGGGCTTTGCTGTCAGTGCTTTGGTATAGATTTAAGAACAGAGCTTTAGTTTTAAGAAAATACACAGACCAAAACTTTCATCCATCTCAGCAGGCATTTTGGGTTTTTTTGATTTCAAAACCACAAGCCAGTTTTTCCTGCAACCCAATTTTTGTTATAGAATAACAAATTAAGAGTGTCACACATCCTCCTGCTTCCTAAATTGCAAGTATGAGCCTTTGCCTGTCAGCACTTCACTTCCATCCCTCAACTGCCTTAACAATGCAGGAAACTTAAGAGCAAGGATGGAGTTAGAATGGAATGGTGGAATTTTTTCCCCATATTCACAGGCATTGAAATTCAGGGGTTTGTTGAGACCTCAGTCTCAGCAGAAATGTTGTTTTGACATTTCCAAGCACTGTGTTCCCTGTGTGGCTGTCTGCTAAGCAATGGAATGTTTGAAAAAATAAACTACTTGAGAATCCCAGTCTCTCTGGGATTGCCCAATGGCCTTGTGTGACTTCAGGTTGGGGTTTCCTTTCCCTTGCACAGATCCCACCTTGGTGTAGCCCTGGTGGAATCAGAAAGGGACCCCAATCTAAAATTGGTGCAGATGACACTAGAATCATTTTCTTTGCACCCTTGTTAAAAAGGTGATGCATTTACAGAACCTTCTTTTTATACATACAGAAATCATCAATTTTTCTGACTTTGCCCAGCACATCTTGGATGTAGGATGGGCCCAAAAAGGCCATCACTTGAATTATCACTTGAATATCACAAACCTTCCATTCCTTGGGAATTCAGCTAACAGGGACCTCCCACTGCCATACCCCTGCAAGATGCACTGAACTCCTCTGTGCTGCTACAGTTCCTCTTGATTGGGTCTCACCTTGCTCAGAAGGTGAGAAGGGAAAGATGCAGAGAGGAATTAGCTTCCATTAGCTGAGTTAGCTATACTTCAAAATGCTTCTGAATTGAACTGATGGTCTGCAGACATTTGGAAAGTGATTGGAGTATTTCCAAATGGCTGAGATGCATTGACTTCTTTTTTCTTGAAAAAAAAAGAAAATTAAAATTAAGGGAATGAAAGAGATTTGGAGTCCCTCCTATCCCCATGAGAGTTTTAAGTTCATCACATTGCTGTTGGAGGCAATGTACTTAAGGTTCACCTTTGTGTCTCAGACAGACACACGTTTTTTCTCAGTAAAGGTGGTCCTAGGACACAGAAAGGCAACTCCATCTCACAATGAGCAGTTTCACTACAAAGCCAACCCAAGACAACCTAAAGGTTACCAGCTCTGTGAAGCTTTAGCCCCTGAGCCAGCCTTGGCTGTTGCTGCCATGTGAGTTTTCACAGCTCAGTGTGCTGGGCCTGGTATTTTCTTAAGACTTGGACATTCTTGCTTTGATATTGTTTTTATTCTTGGCAGGTGATGTGGGGAATTGTCAGTATAAAACATACATGTAAATGCTTCACTGAACTCATGTGATAACAGCTTTGTGTCTTTATTGACAAGGGTTTCCAGACTTATTCCTGCTTTGCCTTTGGACACAGCCATGCTCATCTATCCCCCTAATTTCATGTGAACTGTGTTTGCAGACAGAAGCAGTTTTTGTTGTTGTTCTCTCTCTAGATCTGATTAATACATGCAAAGCTCACAGGTTTTCTGTGCATAGGGCAGAGCACCCCTGTGTATAAGCAGTAATACTGACCTCCCATCTGCATTAGGAGTTCTGGCTTTTCTTACCTAAATCTGAGTTCACCTCTCCCAACATCCCATACTGCTGCTGGGACTCACCTGTTTTGTTGGAAGCAACTCCAGGAGACAGGTAGCCAAGACATAATTGGTGGGAACATAGGCAGCAGTTTATTAATATGGACAATCATGTGATGGGAGCCTTTGGCATGAGCCAGGCCCAGCTGCAGTTTTCTGATGGTTGAGATTGATCCAAGGAAAAAAAGACATTGTAACTGAGCCCTTTGGTGTCTCTGAAAGGATTATCCACCCTTCCATGCTCCTGGATAGCCCTGCCTCCCCCAGACCCATGGTTGGTGGGCATTTCTTCCAAACTGACCATCAGCTTCCTTTCTCCAGCCACAGTTCTTCCTTCCCCCGATGGCAAACCACAGCTCAGCAATACCAAGTCAATACAAGGCATTCAGAGTTACTGAGTGGCATTTACATTTACCTGGGATGCCAGCAGGTCTCAGTGTTACAGATGCTCAAAATATTATAGTTTGTTCTGCTTATATACACTACATCTATTTCTTCTAGGCTGCAAATTGTGTTTTCTATCATTCCATTGACATTTCTAGCCAATCTGAGTCTTAATACAATTACTTTGCTGAAAAATGGCCTTTCAGCAGATCTTAGACATGAGGTACTAGTGATGCCAAGTAAAATCTTTGGCCACTGTCTGTTCCCTGAATCCAGTGGAGCAGGAGGAAGCTCTGCCTGCTCAGAAGCAATACTGGTATTTTCTGTGGCAGAGTATGAAAATGGACAGCTTTTCTTTCAGCTTTAGTCTTGTCACAGCTGCTCGTCTATGAGCATCCCTTGGTCCCAGGACACAGGGAATTCAGGAGAAGCCACGTGGACAGAGGAATCCATTTAGATGGCTGAACAAGGAGGACCATAGGATGTTTGTAGTGTTCATGCTGTTTTGCTTGTCAGAACCTTTTTTCAGTCTCTGTTTGTTTGATGAATGGAGTGACCCCAGGAATGGGGTCTTTGGAGTACAATGAATTTGTGATATTTACCCCACTTTATTCAGATTAAGTGTGGCAGAGAAGGGTGTCCCACCCTAGGAAGGAAAAGATTAGCCATGCCCTGACAGTTTGTAATGCTGGGCTTGTTCTACACAAAGTTGGTGTCTGCAAATTGCAGAAAGCAATAAGAAACTTGTCAGCTCCAACTCAGCAAATAATCTATAGCAACTTCATAAATGAATTTTCCCTTTTATTTTTTTCTTGTGAATTGCCGAGAGAACCAAGAAAATGCTTCCAAGTGTATTTGCAAGGTCATTTCTGCATATCATCTGTGGTCTGGAGGGGTTGGAAAAGCTTTCTTGTAATTCATACACGTTGGTTTGTTCTGGCTGGACATAGAAATCACACGGGATATTTCTGCTCCCTGAGTTCCCTATACAGGAATTTTCTCATCTGTACAAATGTTTAGTTCAGAAGTATGGGATCAGGAATTGAGTAGGAGGATCCTTGCTCAGTGCCAGTGGGCAGGGTGCCACTGGACACATACTAGTTCCAGGACAGCCAAAGTGCTGGCTTCCAACTCACAGTCCACTTCCCAGGAATATTCTCTCACAGATGCTTGAAATTCTCAGCCTTTCCTACTGTTCCTACCACTTAACACATTCATTTGAGTAATTACTGAGAGCAAACACCAGAAGGGTATGAACCCAGATGAAACCAAATTGGTATTGAGGTGAAGCAGGTGGTGTAAATTTTATTTGCAATGTTTGCACAGCTCTTGGATCAGAAGCAAAAACCTCTTGGGAATTAAGAGAGTTGCATATGGCCTAACATCTTAGTTCTTCCCAACTGAATTGCCCACTGGTGGGACAGCAAAAAGGCGTCTTTCCCTGCCACATATATCTTAGCCCTTGAAACCCCTTTTCTTTTGCAGTATGGCATCGCACAAATACCAGTGCATTTACCCCTCAGTGCAAACTGCATCTCAGTGCTATGTTTTTGGTGCCTCACAACTCTTAACTGTGAACTTGAAGGGAAGAAATGACCCCTGTTCTTCGCCCACAACGCTTCCTGCCTGATCAGAGGAGGATGGTGATCCCTCTGGACGACTCACAGCCGTTTCCCTGAAGTCTTAACAAACGGTGCTCTGTGTTTGCAGGTGGCCTGTTCGCTGTGCTCAGGGGTCTGTAACTTGTCTACAGCCCCACATTGCCTTCATGATGTTCTTGGTGCAAAGCACGGTGAGGAGGTTGTGCGTGAGTGCCCCCGACAGGTGCTAAGGGCTGCCAGTGGTCTGGGACCACCAGGGTTTGGGAGTCTCCATGTTAGCACATGAAAGCAGCTTCCCTCACCTACTTTTGGGAAGGAGCTGTCTCAGAGCAGGTTCTGTGGGAAGCTGGAGCAGCGCTGGGACCGCACAACAGGGGGCTCTCAGTTCACTTGGTACCACATCTGGAGGGAGGAGGGGTGGGGACGGAGCAGGGGAAGAGCTGTGACCTTTTAAAACCCATAGTGCCTACCACTGCAAATGGAACGCTGTATTGTATTATATTATACGTGACTACCATGTAAATAAAGTACAATAAATGTGGTGTTCGTTAGGATTTTGATACAAGTCAAATGCAGTCTGCAGAAATGTTTTTTTTTTCCCTGCTCTATGTACTTATATCACATTCCAGGCACGGGGATGTTTGGAGTCGTGTGAGCTAGCAATGCATAAATGGCATTAGATGGGGAATGTTTGCAGTAAGACTGTTTTAAAATTCCTTCTGCCCTGTATAGATGAGACCCGAGCACCATCTGAAAACCAGCCAGAAGGGAGGGAGTGGGGGCAGCTTAAACAGGCAGAAGGAGAACAGCTCATGACGTGAAGTGATTTTGAGCAGAAGCAACTGCTGTCCAGCCAGTCCTTGGCCGTGCTTCATTCATGGTGGAGGGAAAGCAAAGTTTCAGTTTGGCTAATTTCTCCTTGCTTTGTTTTCCTGCTGCAGAGGCTGACCAGCAGCATATGCCCTACCTGTGTAACCTGGTTAACCTCCACCCCTGAGATCCCTTAGCGGCAGCTATAGCTGAGCAAACTTGACAGCTTAAAATTCACAGCAGATTGAGAAAGAAGTTCTGCTCTAAACCAGCTGGCTTCTCTGTGTCTCTGGCAGAGATTGAGGGGCTTGTGTTTTTGGCTAATAAGAATATCGGGAACTTACTTTGTTCCTTAACCCACTCCCTTCTCCATCCTTCTGTTTCTCCATGGTATAATAAATAACACATTTCTGTGAGGCAGGTCTGCCATGTGCCCTCCAAATCCTGATGCATCTCTAACTAAGTTGGAGGTGGGAGTTTCTCCAGGCTTCAGAAGCTCAGGACTTCTCTGACAAGTGTTTGTAGCCGGTGTGTGGCCGTAATCTTCCATTGGTGCTTGGAGGATGCTTCCACATGATTGTCTTGTTGGAGAACAAGACCACCCCATGCAGTTTGTCACACCTATGGCTCAAAACTACCCTGCAGAGCTCTCTGCAGGGTCCACAACACTGGAGGAGTATCTACCTACCTCTGTACCAGACCAGTCCGTGACGTTTGTCCCTCATACCGTTGCTGTCCTTTACAGTCACCTGGGCAGAGCAGCATTTGTGGGTGGTTGGTTGTGGAGAAGGTTCATCCTGCACAGCACATCTCCCACAGATGGTCTGTAGCAGCTTGTGTGGGACCTGGATGAGCCCACGTGCCATTGCCCCTGCCTCAGGCTGTGGGTGCCCAAGGAAAAGCAGTCCTTGAAAAGGTCTTTGAAGTGTGCTGGTTTGACTGCTGGTAATTTTGCAGGTGTTTAGCAGCACTTCCAAAACAAAGCAAAACTTGGTTTGGAAAAGGAAATGTTTCACTGTACAATTGATTTAAAGAAAAAAAAAAAGAAAGAAAGAAAGAGAAACCACATGCTCGATATATTTTGAGTACTGTGTTCTGTATTTTTGCAGCTTATATTTTCCAGATGAGCAGTTTAGAAATAATGTGATGTGAAATACATACTGTAAGTTTGCTGTAAATTATATTAAAATCACTATTTTCATTCTTCTCCTGTCTCACTGGATGATGTCTTTGGTTCTCCCAGGTTGGCTGGCTGGGCTCATGCTCAGACTGTGCCAGAAAGTTTTCCATTTCAGTAAAAGTAGGATTTTTCTATCCAACCCAATAGAAAGTTCGGTTGCATGTTGAGGTTGCATGTTGAGGTTGAAAGTTTGCTGGAAATGACAGTGGGGGTGAACATGTTCCTATGCATGTGCTGCCTTCAGAGGAGAGGTCCTGCTGAAGAAGTGGTTGTGACAGATTTTTGGGAAAGGACAAGATGAAGTTTAATTAATGGAGAAAGGAAAGGGAAAACGAGGACATCCTAGATGGTTGCAGAATGGAGGAACTCGAACGCCTGGAAGTCAGTAAAATGAGGAGGAGCTCAGAGGGTACATGAGTTGAGCAGTTGGGAAAAATGCTGGATGTCTCCGTGGTGATGAATGTGTCTGACACTCTTTGTGTCAGTTCAGCTGTGGAGGAAAAAAAAGAAAATGAGCTTTTAGCTGAAATAGCAACAGCTCAGTGAAGTGGCTGAGCCCTACAAAGCACCCTGAGCCCCTGCAGCTGTAGGGACTTCATCAACATGCCCTGTGATGTAGGATCAGGCCACATTCCTGAGAATTCAGGATATCCACTTCCATTTGCTCTAGCTGCTGCGTTGGTCAGAATAAAAGTAAGCACTTTTTTGACCCATTATTTTTAAATGTTTCAAATCTGTTGTATGAAAAGAGTAGTTTTCTCCTGAGCTTCTACAAAATGATGCTAAACAAGGCAATTACATTCCAACGAATATTCAGTTATTCCTTGTTTGTTCCATTTTTTGTCTTTCCCTGTTCTAATTCCCTCTTCTGGAAGGCAGAGAGCAAAACAAAGATTAAAAGTCAGAAAAAAAGCCCCCAAACATTTTACTTCAAATGAGTTGAATCCAACCACTGCTGCTTTGAATTCACTTTCTAACAGCAGAAGCTTTGGAGAACAGTTCCTGAGTGAGGGAGGAAGGCTGGGAAAAAACGTTTTGTTAAATGTTGACAGCAAAGAATCTTTTATTTATTTCACTTTATTGCTTTTCCTCAGCCCAGCTACTGCTGATGTTGGAGCCTGCACAGGCTCCCTCTAAAGGCATCATTCCTACTTGCTCCACTGGTCCTTCCAGGCAGGTCCCCACTGTCCCCCACAGTGGGTGAGCACATCAGCACACATCACACCCAGCATTTTAGGACCTCCCTTCAGCTGCCATAGACCTTGCATTTTGGCTACTACATCTGACAGAACTGGGCTAATTGGGTATTTACTGAGCTGAATTCTGTTGTGGATGCAGATTATTAACCTTTATGTCACCTAGAAGATATTACACCTGGTAAAGTTAATGTTTTGAGACTGGGAGGTTAATGTGTCAGTGCTCAGCCCTCCCTAATTAGCAACAGGGCTGTGTATGGTTGTGCTTTAATTAGAAAGGACTGAAAGATGGGTCACATCAGCAGCATCAGTTTATTGCCTCCTTCAGCACTCTCTGATCCATCCCTTCCTTGCTGTTCCAGGACCTTGGGTAAGTCTTGATGTTATGGTACCTATCATAGGGAGGATGTGTGCTAGAATCCTTCCCAAGGCTAACCTGAGCCTGAGCTGGGTCTAAGGCAGCAATTGGTGATGATGTCTGGGGAGCTCCAAGCTGAGGAGGTTGTGGTGTTCCTATCAGTGTGCTTAGCTGAGTGTCTTAGTTCTGCACCAGTTTTGCTCAGCTCCTGAAGCCTTGGGTGCTCTTTAGGGTGCCCCTGAGCTGACTGAATGGCATGGAGTGGTTGTTGGGGCTTGGAAGAACTTGTTTTAGTTTTGCATTCTGGTGTTCCATCTGCTTGCAGCCAGAGCATGCCCTGGGATGTGTGTGTACTGGAGTGAGGACCGTGCAAAGAGCAGTCTGGTGGTCAGGAGTGGGGAATGTTGGAAGGATGAAATATGCCATTAGAATTGTGAACTTCTGAACCCCAAACATTATTTGAAGAGCCTTGCTCAGCCGTCAGAGAGACAGCTCCAATGCTGTTCATGGCAGGGCAAAGTTAGGTATTTATCCCTTGTTTCTGGTTTCCCATCACTCTTGTGACAAATATGTGCCGGGCAGGAACATGGGTTTGTGCCTTGCAAGACCAGGAATTTCCTGCCTGCAGAAAGCTGTTTGCAGCTTGTGTCCAGGCTGACCCTAAGCAGCCAGAACTGTGCTCTCTTCTCACTGCACATCCATGGAGGTCTCCTGAACAGGAGAAAAGATTTGTTCTAAAAGATGCAGCTGCCTCTTGATCCACAACTCTTCCATTTGTGCCTCCTGCTGCTTATCTCTCAGCTCTGTAGGGGTGGATTCTGCCTCATGTGGCAAGTGTCAGGCAATGACACCAGGCATCCTCCCATTCACTGCTCCCAAATGGGCTCCCTGTGTCCTGCACGGCAAAGGACACCTTATGTCATGCAAGTAGCTGGGAGAGATGCACACAGAGCTCAGTAAATACAGGCATCTGGTGTAAGGCTGCTACTGTACAGGGCAGAAGGAAAGTGCTTGGCACATTCCCAGGTGATGCTGTTCTCCATGAGCTGCAGCAGAACCTCCAGTCCCTGACACTGCATGAGCCGAAACTGAGGCAAGTGCTCTGCATCTTTGACAACAGGAGTGCCTGTGATCCACACTAAAGGTGACCAGATGCAGGCTGATTAATGACAGATAGAAGGAAAAATTACTAATCTTTTTAGCCTGATTGGAGGAGGTGTTGCAAGTCAAGACCTCCCTTGGTTTTGTGAGCCAAACTTCAGCAGCACGAGGAGGAGCCTCAGGTGTCTCCTCCATGACATGGTGGGTCTCAGCTCCTTCGTGAGGTAACAATTGTCCTTCCACACAAGTGCCTTTGGGCTGTGCAAGCAAGGTGCAAAACCAAACTGCTAAATACAACCAGTCAGAATATTCTCTGTGAGTTAAAAAACCAAAATTTCCTCAAAACTACTGCTTTTTGTGGGAATATCTCCATTTCAGTGGCATTTCATTCAAACAAAAGCTGATGAGCTTGCACTGTCTTGTTGGAATTGGAACACTTAGTTTTCTTTGGGAAACTGTAGCTTGAATTCTCTCAGCATATAAAATAAATAAGAGTATTTGGACCTTTATCAAAATGAAATGTTTCTATTGCCTACAAGCAATATTTTCTGCTTAACATTATGCTTATGTGGAAATTCTGAAATTCAGTGTTTTCTTCTATTTTGAAACGCAAGTGCACAAAAACCTTCTGGAATTTTTCACAGATGCCTCTTGCCAATCCAGACCCCACCAGAAAAGTACATGACCAGCCTGGTGGTCACCTGGGATGTGGGAGCAGACACAGCTGCTGTCAGGGAATTGCAAGAGCACACAGTCACCCAGCAGCAGGCCATGCTCTTGGCAGGCAGTGTGAGGATAAATCCTGCTTGTAAGCAAGTAAAGGTTTATCCATCTCTCAGTTTCTTTTTTCCATTGATCCAGCCTTTGATAGAATAACTAATGTGTTTAGAAGTCAAAGCTAATGGTGCATTTTTCCTGTTAGCTTAAGGCCAACATTGGTTTTAAAATTGGCTTTGTGTCTGTTCTTTTGCAAATTTGCATCTTCCCTCTCTGGCCCTCCCAGCAGGGGATGGGAAGATGCTGCCATTGTGGTGCTCTAGCTGGGCTCACCCTCAGACTGGGAGTATTGTTCAGGGACTGAGCTTGCTCATGTCCCACTGCCTTTGAGCACAGGCTGTATAGCTTTAGCCTGAATTTTTTAGAATGTAGAATTCTCAGTAGGAGAATGCAGCTGTAGAAACAGAGGTTTTACTGGCCTTGTAGATATGAAAGAGCTGCTTGAGGAAGACAAAGTGCAGCTCAGGGGAGTTTGCTCCCTGCCTGAGGTCTGTGGGGCTGGCTGGCTGTCGTGAACATTAGCTCAGCACAGGGACCTTGCTGCCACAGTGCTTTTCTGCAGAGCCATTCCTCCATCTCTCAGGCTGTTTAGTCCATTAGTCACCTCAGTGGCCTTAGATAAAGGAATTTGAGGTTTTCATTAAAAGCCTTGAGCCTGGGATGCTGATGCTCAGCAGAGGTCCCATTTTCACCTTTAGGAGGTAGCCAGAAAGAATAAAAATGGTCTCATTATACAGCAAATTAGGAAAATTTCTGCTGAGAGGCGGGAGAGCAAAAGAGATGGAAACTTTTATCTTATTTTTGGACGGACTTAGGAAGGCAGTGAGGAGTGAATGTGTCCCAGAAGGCTGCAGGATGGCCTGTGCAAAGTGAACAGGGGTCCTCAGACTGCTGCCAAGCAGACAAACACAGAAATTCAGCAACCAGAAATCCAGGAGGCTAAGAAATGCTTGGGATGGAGTGGAGCCTCATCCTGCTTTTCTCTCTTAGAGATGGCTTCTGGAATTAAACTTGTTATCTCTCCAACCCTCCCCTCACATGCAGGAAGAAAGGGACTGCTGAGCCGATGATATGAATGATTGATACCATGATGTTGTTGTGGCAGCCCTTGGAGGATGCTGAATGCTACCCTGCCCCTCAGATTAATTAGGAATGCTTTTACCTGAAGTCCTGGAGACCTTTTCCTGCAAGCCTTGGGTGTATACAAAGCATATCTTCTCAATTCAGGGCATGTACTAATTCCCCACTGAAATCAGCACTCATCCAGTGCTAACACCCACACAAGTTCCAAATGCCTCTGGAGAGGAGCAGAGCAGCTTGAGAAACATCTAGATTTCTGGATGAAGCCAGAACATAACCCAGCCTTTGTTGACATGACATTTGAACAAAAAAGTGCTTGATTTATTTAATTTTTTTCCAATATTGTGGAAACATGCTGCTGAACCACCTTCTGGAGATGCAGAAGAGGGTGCTGAGCTGCCAGTCAAAACCTGCTCAGCACAGGAATGCTCTTTGGAGGAGAAGATGAGGTTTGAGGGGACTCTGCCCTTCCATTACTTCTAATCTGTTTCACTGTGGGTCATAAAGCCTGGTGTGCCAAGTTTTTCAAGTGCCATTAGTTTATGGGCTTGTTAACAGAAAGGATTTTGTTACCTTTCATGCTCTGAATCTCATTGAACTAGAGATCCCTTGGTGTAATTTTGATAGCAGAGAAGAATCAGGTTAATAACATTTAGGATCACCTTTCAGAAAATATTACTTGTGCTGATTCCTTTTTCCCCTCCCTCCTTCCCCTGCTCTGTTATTGCCATCACTGGAATTAGCTACCCAGTATTACTGTAGCTCTGTTTATTTGTATGTGGTCATTGCTTGGGTTAAAGCTTTAGAAACAAGTAGGGCAGCCACCTTTTCGGGGCTGTATTCAGAAGAGGGTGAAGCAGTCTTCAAGATGCATGTTTGTTTTTGTATGTATATCCCTATTAAAAGCCTCAAATGGGAATGCAAAGGTATTTAAAAGCCAGGAGAGACAAAACAAGTAAGAATTTTAAAGCATTGTTAAAGCACAGCAGGCCCAGTAATAGTGGAGATGTGAGACAATAAAAGGGTGAATCAGTTAATTAGGATGTTTAGTTAATATACTGCTACAGTCAAAACTCTTCTAGTGGCAGTGCTGCCTTCCAGCATGAACGGAGGGATTGTTAGACACACCTGAGGAGAACAGGTGTGTTGTGTGGGTTAGAAATAAAACTGTGCGTTTCAGCAAGAGCAGGAAAAAATATCCCGAGGAAAGTCTTTCACAGAGAGTATAGCTTCCAGAAGGGCTGGAGTTTGTAGGTTACTCTTGATCCACATCATACGTGCTGGCTTGGACTTTTCATGATGCTACTTCTGCTAAAGAAGCCTTTTGATGGTTGAAACTCAGACACAGCCTGGCCTGGCATCATTCACCTTTCAGCTCTTCTTTTCCAGTTTTCTAGTTAAGTGCAAACAAGACTGCAATGCACCAAGAAGAAAAGTTTTGGGTTATTTCTGGGGAAAGCTTTCTGAGAACCTACTGCCTGCTTTCATTCATCGCCTTTCTTATATGAGAGAGGAGCAGAGACCTTGCTGATTTCAGTGAGACATTTCTCTTAGAAGGTAACAACCTTTACAGCAGTCTGTGTTTTGATGGGACATTCTTAAGATCTAATGCACAGATACCCAAGACCTTTCCTTTCTTTAGAGAGGTGAAAATGAGGTTTTGCCTTCTAGAAGCTCAGTATTAACTAAACAACCTATTGACTTCCCGCTACAAGGTGTCTTCCTTCTCAGGATGTATTAAACATGACAGACACTCCTCTAGTCCCAGCAGTGCAGCATTAACCATGTCTGTGCACTGCCTCTGCTTCAGGATGCTCTTCCCAATGACCAAATTGGCATGAAGGAACAGAGAGACACTGTAGCTACAACACTGGAGAAATAGGTCAAAAATAAATGCTTTTGAGAACAGAGTAAATGACTTCACTCTCATCTGTGCTCCCTCACACACCACTAACTCATCAATATCTTCCTCTCTATGACAACCCTGAGAAAAACAAGGCAATTGAGGAGTAAGAGAGGTTATTTAAACAAGTATGCCGAGTGGCTTTCTGAAGTAACTCTTGTTCATTATAGATCTGCTGGGATTTTTTTGGAAGTTCTCTAGAGGGTAACAGGTTTTAAAAAAAAAAAGGAAACCAAGAAACAAAAGATTACAAATCCTGAGCAGCTCTGTTCTTTTCTAACTCAGGTTGCACAGAGCTGCACATCACCATGGAGGAGCCAACTGAGGTGAGATGCTGGGAACAGGCTGGGGTAGGCATGTAAGGGTGAGTCCAGAACCCTTAGAAATGTCTTTCAGACTTCTTCTATTGCAGATTTTATTAGATCTTTAAAAATTGCTATAGCTGGGCACGAAGGTGCTGTGTTCATAAGAGCTGCTGTCTCATCAGGGTGAGGTCAGACTGGCTTTGGCAGATGTGTCCTGCAGAGCTGCTCTCCATCCCATGTAGGATGTGCCTCTGCAAATCAAGACATCTCTGCCCTGAGCTCATAACTGTTCTGCATTGTTACAATCTCACTGAGCCTAAACCCGAACTCCTCTCTGAAGGAGGGTCATGCTGTTGCCTCCTGGCACTTTGGCAATCCTGCTGGTGGGTTCAGGAGTCTGGGATACTTTGGCATCCCTTTGGTGGCCTCGTCCCAAACTTGGGCCCATGGACAGACTCATCACTGGCCTCACCAGCAGAACAAAGTGAAAAGCCCCCTGAAGATGCTCTTCAGTTTAATAACAGGGAGGGCTCAGCCCAGGGGAGGACCCATCCATAGTCACACATCTGTGCATAAGGGCAGAGTGCGCTACTCGACAGTAGCAAGGAAATTCCTCTTCAGTTTAATCAACTTTATCTTTGCTTTTTTTTTATTTAAAGGGTTGTAGTTCAAATGCTGCCACAAGCCCAGACAGGTGCCCATTTCATAGTTACAGTAAATAATTTACATGACAAATTCGGACCTGTCCCTTGGTCCTGTATTATTCATGAATGAACAGGCTTGTTTTTTGTGACAACGTTCCTTATTCAAACACAGTGTGTGATATATCTCAGTCCTTGAGTTCATTTCCATGGCATCTGGCTGTTTGCCAGCCCTTTGTTGCTGTTTTCTGGTTTGCAAAATGTATTACCTAGATTGTATTTCTTCAATTCGGTCGCTGAGGGACTGAAACTTTTATACACCACAAAGATTTCTGTGTGGCTGTATAAGCCCCTTTGTAGTGAAACTTCACTCGAATGCATATTTCCAAGCATTTCCCTTTGCACAATTATTCTTGCACACAAAAATATCATTTATATGAAGATTCATGGCAAAGGGCAGAAATATCGCCGAGGAAAACACTCAAGAATCATTTATATAAATCTTCACAAACACTTCACCATTGTTTGCTCATTTTGGCTTGCACAGATCTCACCCACAGGGTTTATATATGTGAGGTTTTGGCTCCCTGGTGACCTCTGGGCCACCTGTTATCTCTGAGCATCTCTAATCTCATTCATTTTGTTGAAGGTGGGGAGGGCAGAGCTGCAGTTTCCCAGCTGCTCGCTGAATTTCTGAGGTGTAGAGCTTCTTGAGAAGACATACACCTTGTGGCTTGAGCACAGGATTCACCTCTCAGTCCTTTATACACTTCCCCTTGGCCTTGTTTCCTCAGACCTTCACTCTTCACCCATAGAAGGAGTTGTTATTACTCCCATTTTTTCTCAGGTACCGTTTCCTTGTCATATCAGCTCAGCCCGCAAATGCTACAAGACGCAGATCCAGCGTCATCTTTACACCCACTCATACAAATGAACCCTCATCCCAACAATGATAAATAAACATGTGGTATCTACGTGACACCAGGCAATGTGAGAGCACTGAAACACAAATCCATCCCTTTGTATTCATTTATATACTGCTGAAATACCTTATGTAGGGTCACAATGGACCCTGGTGCTCATAGGAGCGGTTTGCTCATACCCAGCTGATTTTCTGCCTCTGTGCTTGATTGAATAATTGATGGTGCTTACTGTTTGCATTCATCCCATGAAATAGAAGTGTGTATAAAAAATAAATTATATCTGCTTCTCCCTGTGAAAATAAGCCCATTATAAATTAGTGAGAAATTAAAGATAACATTATCTATTTCTTCTGCTGGGAATGTGTGGTCACAGCCTTGAAAAAGTTGCAATCCAGGTGAGAAAACTGACCGAGCGTGTTATTAATACCCTCCATGTCTTGAAAAACCACATTGATTAATTCACTACTAAGCTCCCTTTGGATGAAAAGGGTCATGGGTTATTTACAAACAAGTGTTATTTCTGCAGCTGTCATTACTCAGAAGTGGGGTGGGGGGAAGATCTTTATTGTCTTTACATTTCTTTCTGTATTCAAGGAGGCTCCAATTTGTCAGATCTCTGCTTTTGATACAGAATTCCTTTAAAAGACAGAGGATATACCAATCCCTCTCAGGAGGTGATGAGACTGCTGATCTAATTAGGAAAGGATTCGGAGCATTGCAGCCTCCTCAGATGACTTCACTAGAAGTTGTGGGTGCAGAGATGCTTTTGAAATTTAATCTGCTCATCCTTTATGTATCTCTGGTCCAAAGACCTCCGAGGAAGCCCCAGGACTCTGCAGAAAGTGGTGGCATCAGCACAGGATTAGCAGAATGTATGGTTTCTGAAGATAGTTTCGGCTTTCACATGAGACCGAAGGAAGTGCCTTGATCATTTAAGATCTTGAGCCATCCTCTGCCATTTCTGACAAGTGCCAGGTGCTAATTCTGGCTTAAAATGCCCTGCAGTGGAATCTGAATAATTTATCTCAGTGTACACGTTCTTTTTTGTGCTTTTGGGCAGTGAAGCTACTTTGGTTACAATGGTGCCAATTTTTTTTTATTTTTTTTTTTTTGGCCTGTGTAGCTACTTCCCAGCAGTGGATTGAGGAATGTGGGTTTGAAAGCTTTGGGTCCTTGGAGGAAAGACTTTATGTAAATACCAAATCCCAGCTGCAGAAGTCAGATAGGGCATCCTACCCAAATAGATATTGTGCAGATCTGTACTGCCATGCAGCTCAGCTGAGCTCAGCAGCACTCTCCTTTTGGGCTGTGAAGGATGGAAAGGATAATAAGGACAATGCAAGTCAGGTTCGAAGGGTATCAGTAGAGACTTGAAGAATCAGGTACGAAGCAAAACTGAGGTGTGTTGGTAGAGTTGTTTTGGGATCTTAGAGTTGAATAAATGCAGCAAATAATTTTGCTTTAAATTAATGAATGATCAGAGCTCTATAGTGCTCCAGGACAGGAGGAAAAAGGTGACGTGGGCCTTCCCAGACCAGAGAGCAGGACAATAGCAGGGACAGCCAGAGGGTGCACGTTGGGAGCAAAGTACATTTGCAAGCTGTGGCAAGTGGGTGATTTTACACAGAAATTTATATACTCCAGCCCGTGCTATTTCTCCCTTCATAAGCAGCATCCAAGCAGCAAACTCAGCAGGCATGTGTGTTTGCCCAAGGCCAAATTCAGCTCCACTCTCATCACCGGCAGTAGGGACTACCTGCCTAATTCATACCCAACTGTTTATCCACAAAACCACTGAAGTTTCGGGAGCCTTGAGTCCTTTCAGTGCTCCTGTGGATTCAGCACGGGAAATCAAAACCCAACACTGTACACAAACATCTTGTGCTTCTGCTGCTGCTCTGCTAACCAGATTAGGTTCCCCTGCTGCCTTATTCATTTTGCACTCATTAAAGCTAAATTTAGAAATGAAGGCAACTCTTCTCCCCTCTGGGAAAGGTAGTAGGGAGAGTCTTTGTTGCAACAAGCCATGAGGAGGCAAAAATAGCATCTAGATTTTCTCTCCTGTGAGATGAAAACGTGCATCTTTCTGCTGAGACAGAGAAAGAAACTTGAGCCCATTTCCCTTCTGCACAGAACATTTGTTGGACCCTGGGTCTAAAGGAGTTTGTGCAAATCGTTGCAAGCATGTAACAAGAGGTTTATTTGACACAAATCACTGGCATGTAGCAGTGGAAAGAGATGCTACTTGCTCTGGCCAGGTCTAGAGGAGTTTCAGCTCGCTGCTGAGTTTGGACCCTGGCAGACAGGCAGTAGCTCCCAGATTTCAGCTAAAGAGACTAATGCAAAGAGATTTCTTCCTCTCACTGACCTTTAATAGTCAATGATGTCAGCTCTTTATGAAAAAAATAATTGTGGTGTAAAATCTGCCTTCAGGTTCTTGGGAGCAAGAATTGGTGGGCAAGAGGCCCAAAGAGAGCTGAGCTCCAATATCCATACCAACTGGGCATCCCTCCAGCTGTGCCTTTGCTCACAACACAGCTGGAGTGAGGGGGAAGAGCTCAGGCCTTCTGGGCAGTCAAATGCCATCCCAATGGTGGGGAACCTCAGAAGGACTTTGGAAATCTGTGTGAGTAGGTAAATCTGAGCTTCAGTGTAACTGACCATAATGAATGTGGGGAGAAACAATCTGAGCCATCTCTGCATTTGCTGAGCTTGGACTGGGCATAGCTGGATTTAATTCTGACAGCTCTCCAATATCATTAGCTCAATGTGCAGTGGAGCCAAAAACCTCCTTGCAAAATATCAGGGAGGCCACTGAAAATGAGAGTCATTTTGCTTCCATGTGAGACCTTGGGATACCCCTACACTGGGGTGGGATACCCCTCACTGGGGGTACAGACTCCAGGTACTTAGCTGTGCCTTGCAGCTCTGGACAGCTGCTGAGTGCTGCTTTCACACAGCAAATTAGAAAAAGGATGGGTTAATCTTGGCTTTAAGAGAGAGGGCAGCCAAGCCTGAGATGATGGCACAGCTTACAGCATTCGCAGAGGCTCTGACCAGGAGAGACGGGCTGTCACTAGCTGTTAAACCCAGAAGGTGGAAGAAACTTGTCAAAAGGAAGGCTCTGTCTCTGCATCTGTACGAGATCCTGGAGGGCTCTTAGGAAGCACTGCTCCTTGCCCCAAAGATACAGGCTGAGCACCAGACCCTCTGCCACCGCTGGGGCCTGTGCGAAGCAGCTGTGCTGTGCAGGATTGCAGGCAGCATCTCTCAGGAGCAAAAATTACGTTTGACCATCATAGGGAAAAAAACAGTGAGGAGGTCTGTCAGCACTTGATTAATGAAGTATTCCCCTGTGGAGAGGTCTGTGCACAGCTTTTTGCCAGGGATCCTGGCAATGCCAAGAATGAGGCATGGGATCAGCACCTCTTCCAGAGCTGAGAAATACAAATCCAGCAAATAAACAGTCAGCCAAGGGAAACTGCACTTATCAGCACAACTTGTTGGGTAGCAAAAGTTAGAGGAAAGAATATTGTTGGCTGAAGAGTGTCTTAAGGTTTTAATAATTTCAGGTTTATTTTATGGCTGGGGTGAGGAGACCTGTGCAGATCCCCCATTCAGCTTGTTGCAGATCAGCCTGAAGGTGCTCATTTTGACAGATGTGTAGCAGAAGACTTAAATCAAAGGCAGCAACTGGGATCCCCTGAGCCTTGTGCTTGTCCTCCATGGAGAGCTGTATCTCTCCAGGCAGGGACAGCAGTTCCACGTGTGACTCATCTCCCAGCACACCATGGCTTTTGGCCACATGCTGATCACAGCTGCAGTTCACCCTCACAGAGAGGTAGAAAGTTTCCCTGGCTCAGGAGCTGGTTCACAAGAGGATGGGCATCCCTGGCTTGGCTCTTGATGGCTGGAGAAGTAGCAGCTTCCCACCATCTGGTTTGGATCTGCTGCTGTATGTTGCCTGGAGCCTTTCAACAGCCTGTTTCCTCTTAGTGTGATGAACTTCCTCCTGGTTCGTTTACACTTGGTTAGCACTGGGCTGCAGGATGGGTTGAGAGTGCCAATGTAATTCCTTTGGGAAAATAAAATCTGCTTTGACTTTCAGGAAGACATAGTGATTTTATTTCTAGAAAATAGAGCTATAAATTCAGCTGATGCCAAGCAAACACTATGCAATGTCTGTATTAAGGTGGGGTGGGGGAGTAATGTCAGAAGAGGATGATATTTGTCACTCACCTGTCTGAGTGCTGAAAATGCTCTTGTCTCTATGTACTGACTGCTTGATTTTCACCCTGCCTGCATCTCGGCCTCCCTTTTTGCTCAGATGAATTCTGATCTCAAGACTGCAGAGCTCAGAAAAATATTTCCCTTTCAGCTCAGCACATAGGTCTCAAGCAAGAAGTTGTGGACAAAGTTGCCAAAGAGGAACGTGCTTGGGGTAGTCTGTGCCTTCAATAGACCGTACAGCAAGAAAGAGTAAGCTAAAAAATCATATCTTGAAATGTCCATCTACCTGACAGACACCTAGATGAGGATATTAGAAACCTGATGGATAAAACAGATGAGGCAAGAGTAGCGGGCTGCTGAATTATATAAAGTGCAGCCACAAATTGCAGGCACGAAAAAAAAAAGGAAGGACAGCTTAAAAAAATTATAGCTGAAGTATCCATTTCTAGACCAGTACTCGTGGTGCTTGCAAACAGATATATCATTTGAGTCCGAAAGAGATGGACTATTTATTTAGCTTGAAGATTGCCCCCAGCAATTGTGAATCGAAGGTTATCTAATGTCTTTGCCATAGGCTGTAAATGTCTGGACAGTTAGCATATGCAAGGGAATTACTCACAGATAAGCATCCAGTAATTTATACAGAGCATTCCAGATAGAAACCTCTCCCATATCAATTTCTGCCTGCTCTGTAAACTGCTCCCATTTATCAAGCCGGATAAATTCACAGGCGGGCTATGAGGGTGTGCTGAGACCTGTGGATGCTTTATCAGTTAATATTCACTGAGGTCCCTTTGACATGATTGGAGTAAATCTTTCTCTCCTTTTCTTTGGTTATGACCACTCTATAATCTTGGAGGCTAAACGCCATTCCCATGAATGAAGAATAATACTGGGAAATAGGGGAAAAAATAATACGTAGAGAGAATGCATTTCGTCTCAGTTTGGAGGTAATGAGGCAGTTTAGTATGACATGTCATTTAAAACCAGGCTTTTCTTTTTTATAGATTCCATATCCCTGAAGAAATGACTGACAGATCAGTGCATGACATATTTCTCCCAGGAAAAAAAAATTGAGGTTGACACAGAGGGAAGGCAGCAGAGTCGTGATGATGTTCAGGAAGACAAAGGGACAAGTCTTTCTCCATCAGGTAAATAACACAGACCTGAAGTTATGCAAATTAAGCTAAAAGCTTTACAACCAGTGTCTGTTAGATCAGGAGGTTCCTGTGTCCTTTAGCTGTCACCTCTAAGAAGTTCTCTGTCCAGTTCTGCAGTGGAGGCAGCCCCATCCATGAGCTCTGAGCAGTAAAATCACAGATTCGTAGGATGGATAAGGTTGGAAGGGACAACTGGAGGTCACCTGGTCCAACCTCCCAGCTCAAGCAGAGTCCTTGAGAGCACGTTACTCAGGATTGTGCCCAGACAGCTTTTGAATCTCCCCAAGGAAGGAGGTGATAAGGCTCTGTTTGCCCTTTTTATAGGCATTCTCTGCAACCTGCTGCTGTTTGCCAGAAAATTCCTACTCTGTGCCCCATATTCACTGTGCTATGGCTGCCCCAGAAATATCGGCTGGGGGAGTGTTTGAGGTTTTCTTTGGCTGGGAAAATCTACTGAGACTGGGAGTGTACTGAGGACTGGATGGATCCCAGTAGCTCTATTTTGTGTAGGCTGCCAGCAGCCCACTCCAGGCTATCCAAAAGGAATGCACAGCTGTTTACTCCAACCAGACAGATGCTTCACTCCCTCTGAGTGTGAGTGAGGACTTGGGAGCGCATCACAGACAAGACGCACCTTTGTTTTACAAGGAAGGAGCTACTGCCATGATCCCAGATGTGAAAGATGTTGCCACATACTTGGACAGAGTCCACACACAGCTCTTAAAAAAAGAAAAAAAAGAGGTGCATAATGAGTCCTGGCAAGCATGTACCCAAGGCCATCTGTTAATGTGATCCGCTGCCAATTTGTAGAGCTAGGAACCAGTCTCTGCAGGTCATGCATGCCAAGATGAGACAGGCTTAGAAAAGGCACTTGCAGAATGTGCTAATGGCCACTGTTTATCAGAAAAATCTTCTTAGCAATGAACACCATCAAAAGAGACCATGGTGCACCTTGGTATTTGGGACCATATCGGCTGATATGGGTGGAGCATTCCTGCCATTTCCTGATGTCTCTGCCCCTGCAGTGAAAACAGGAAAGTTGTAAACCTTTGTAAACACAGCAAGAAGAACTTAAAACCAATCTATTCTATAAGTTATTTCAGTATTTATCCTTCTGCTGCATGACTAGTGTATGGGGGGAGGCTGGAGGGGAATTGATGTACAGCTGAGCATCCTTAGGAGCGGGACACAGAGATTACAGGATGCATAAAGAGCCATTTCACCTGTGGCAAGCATAAAAACCACCCTGAGCTGTTCATCAGTCATGCCTGGAGTATCCCTTGCAGGACACCCTGAGAGCTGGAGCCTTCCTTCCTCTACAAATCTCCAAAGTGCTGAAACAAACCTCAGCAGGCAGCCAAATAAGGAGGAAGGAACCAAGGTTACAGCCACAAGATATCTTTAAAAAACAGAGGATTGTGGATAAAAAGAGCCCTAAGCAAATCAGATTTATTTTCTAATCAGTGCCTGGTAATGTCATCATCATACATTTGCATAAGGAGGATGTTTTATGCATTGTTTTTCTTTGAGCAGGTACCTTTTCATTTGTGTGCATTTGCTGATGTGCTCTCACTGATGTGCTCTCTTAACCTGCCACAGGCTTCCCCAAAGCTACTATCTGTGAATGCTTCCTAGATAATAATTAGTTATATTCACCCTGTCTACATCCTTTTTCCAACAAAGACTTGAAAAACACAACATGATTTTGATACTTTTTTTTTTTTAATTTTATCTCTTTCCGTTCTTGTTCAGGTAGTGGCTGCATGGAGGGCAGGTGCCTTTTATCAAAAGACAAGGAGTCATCTTCTCCTTAGGAAATGTTTATGTGCCTTCCACAGCACCAAATTGAGAAAACAGATTACCTCTCAGAAAGCCATCTGTTCCAGCACCATGTGAGCTCTCAGGTTGGTTCTTGCATTTTATAAGACATTTGAATCCTCCTGTGATTTCTCCCTTTCACCTGTCTGCCTGTCATAAAAATTGTTCTGAAGGCTCAGCACACCCATTCAGACATGTCAGCACCTGGTTTCCAAGTGTTGTTTTGGGGTTTTATTATAAAAAACTGAAATCCACCCAAAAGATGGATGAGACTAACAGGAACTGGATGAGAAAATGAGAAGATGTGGGAATCTGGGGAAACTTTTTTATTATTTTATATTAAACCAACATTTTCCATCCCTAAACCATAAATTATGAGGAGAAATTGATTTCCATAGATAAATCCATAGCTTCCAATGAAAATTTGAAATCTTGGGAAGATGGCTGATGTATTGTATGGAAGGAGATGTTTTGCTTGGAGTAGGTTGTTATTGGGGAATGTGGAGATTCTCCAGACTCTAGAATGGTTCTTCTTACAGTCTTCCTTGAGTCTTGAAAAGTTCATCTACTTCAATTACACTTTATTCCATTTGCTCACCCTCCTCTACCCCTGTCAGAGCCACTTAGTCTCTCCTTAAAATCCAAGTGGACATGAGATGGACTAATGCCAAAAAAGCACTCATTGTATACCAAAAATACCCAAATAAATAGCTTTCCCAGCTTTAACACAATACATTTTCTGCATAAAAATTCAGAACATTTAAGGACCCTATGCTGGAAATAGAGTTGTCGCAAAGCACGTAGAAATTACTATTAATTTAAACATGTTGTTTATTTTTTGAGTCATTAGTTGATGCAAGGGATATGATAATGGGATACAAAACTTTTCCCTTCTGGAGCATGGGTTATACTGTGATACAGAGAATTAGCAACTAAAGTAATTAACAGCCACTATCTGTTTGGTAGCATAACTGAAATTGGATTAAGCTTTGTCCCTCCAACTCCAAACAGACCAGTGTCTCCATTACCAAAGCCACCAGCACATTTAGCATTAATGGACATCTCCTCCTGAAGAGATATGGCATGTCTGCTGGAATTTTCTCTGTAGAAAAGTTACTTAACGGGTAAATTTTCATCCTGGGATCTAATTGGGTTGCTTTTTGCTGTGAGGGAGGCTCAGAGTAATGCTCTGTAGTGCTGTGAGGAATAAGATTGTGGGTGGGGAGATGTAAAGAGGTTCTGTGTTCTGGGGTGGTCTGTCCTACCAGGAGGGATGGACATTGTTCCTACCCACAGTGCACAACCCTGGGCAAGCTCCATCATCCCTCTGGGGCTCCTTCCCTTTGTAGCCTTGCTCTCCTCACATCACACTGGCCACTATTTGCAAAGAAGCCCCTCACACCCTGAACACCCTTACTCCCAACATGAGATCTTTGCAGTTCACCTTCATCCTGCCCAATGCAGCAATGACCGCCTAATGGGGCCATTATTTTCATCTCTAATTGAACCATTTCTCTCTCTCTCCTTTCCTCATTTATTTTTTGAGAAATGTCAGTGAAATCAGCACTTAAAAAAAAAAGGAAAGAAAAAATAGATGAACTGCAGCATCCGGAGCAGAGGTGCCAGGACTGCTATTTTTAGCAGGGTCTCCCATGGCTCAGAGCCACAGCAAGTGGGAAGGTCTGGGAGGTGACCCAGCAAATCCTGGGGGTGGGCACAGGAGCATAGTGGTTTGGCAAGTATAATGACCACCAGTCAGACAGCAACATTTTACTTTGCTTCAGATGAAGAGTCCATCGTACCTCCACGGCCCTCTCAGCCAGGGAGATGCCAGCACTTCGATTAAGCCACGCTGGGTGGTGCCCACATTATTATCTGTTTTACAGGCAGAGAAACTGAGATGCAGGCAGATTAATTGACTTGCTCAGATGAGGTGAGACCAGAGAGAAACCCCAGAAGTGTAATTGCCTGCACTAAGTCTAATTGCCAGCACATACATTCCTGTCTGGGAGAGGCATCAGGAGGAGCAGGGCATCCCCAGAACAAAGAACAAAGCCATGACTGAGGTACCAGCAAGGCAGGAAAAGAGACTTCTCTTTCTGTATCATGCTGTAAGTTCTGTGCCTGGTATTTTGAGCATTGTTTAAAATATGGGAATAGTAATAAACAGATTTTTTAATCTTTTAACTAAAACTCTTCCTAACCATTCTCCCTCCCCCCTCTGGCAACAGTCCCTCTTTCTTTCACTGTTGTCATACAGGATTTTGTCCCCATCCTCTTCAGCTTCCCCTCCCACTGATTTCACAGTTCCTGATTTTCAGTCATCATTTTTTAACTTAAAAAGAGACATGAGCAGAGCAGCCACCTCTCAGCCCCATCACAAACTTGTGCTCTCCTGTCTGGACACACCACTGCATCCCTTCTGCCACTTTGAAGCAGCTTCAGGGCCATGACAGAGTTAATCTTTTGACTGGAGTGTTTTGCCTTCTCCCAGGTAAGAGAGAGGAGGAATTGTTAAACTGGCAGCATCCCACTGAGCCAAAAGTAGAATGAAACCTGCTCGCCTTGTAAACACAGCACAGCAGAATCCAGATGTCTTTGTGAAGGACTGTGAGCCCCCAGCACTGCCCCTGCCACGTGGCCCTTTGTGCAGGGGAGGTTTTAATGCTGCTTTGGCAGGATGAGGAGCTTTTGGCACCATTACTAAGCAAAGACAATCACCAAACTGCTGAGCATCTCTGCAGGCTGCAAACACACCTCAAGCCCATGGGGTATCCACGTTTACACTTTCACTTAGGGAAAGGTTTGTTCCCCACCACTGGATTGAGGTAGAAGAAAAGGAGAGAGAGGCTTTCTCTTCCCATTCAGCAGCAGATGATGGAACAGGTAAAAGTGCACATCAAGGGACTCGTCCTCAACAATCAGAACTGATGGACAGTAGCCCCTTGGTGTCCTAGTGGAGAGCTGGAGTCACTGCAAGTTTCACAGAGGTCTGTTCCCATTTCAAATCCTGAGTTTTGCTGTGCAAAATGGATTTTGTGAGAGCTTTGCTGCTGTTGCTGCAGGGGTTGTGACAACTCAGGAGTGTTGGTTTTCATTGTATACTGTTATAATGAATGAATAAATCAATAGCAATTAAGGCAGATAGTTTATTGATTGACATCCCAAGGCAAACATTACATTTATTGCCAGGAGTAAAACACATTCTACCATATACCCCCATAACCACGGAGCCATAATTTGATACTATTAATGTATGACACTGTAAATCATGGCACTGCCTCCTGCTCTGTCCAGCTCCATCACAGCGACACAAAACCTCCCAGAAGATGATGATTGTCTATGTGAACACAGCAGCTGAAACTGTATAAAGCTCCTCAAGGACTTTTCCAGAGGTCAAAACATTGCATTATGGGATTTTTGAGTATAAGATTTTGCAGAGGAACTTCCCTTTCACCCTTGCAAACCATTCCCCGTTCCTCCTCTGCCAGCAGTCCCTCTTTCTTTCCCTGTTGTTGAACAGGATTTTGTCCCCATTCCCTTCAGTTTCCCTTTCCACTAGTTTCACAGTTTCTGATTTTGAGCCATCACTTCATTTGGACAATTCTCATCTCTATTTCTCCCTTCCCCCTGTTTCCCCTTTATTCCCCTCAAAGTGAACACTCAAATCTGTTATTTCTTTGTTATAGCCTCTAGTCTATCCTGACACCTCACACTCAGTGTATGCTCTTTTTTTTTTCTGCCCACTATCTTTCTTCACTGTCCATTCCACTTAGCAGGATATATATACTTGGCAAGAAAATGGGGTTCTTAACTTGGATTTATTAATTGGAATCAGCCATACTTAGGTTCAGTTCAGGTAAGCAAGCATTTTTCAGCTCCAGGTTTCCCTGCAAGCATCTCTAGCACTCTCTCATATCCCTTTTTGGTTTCAGCGGGGAGGGGGGGGGGTGTATTATTAAAGCAAGTCCTGGTATTTTAGCTTCTTACCATTTACATTCTATTTAGTGAAACCCCCTTTTTCTACCTGTCAATACCTTTCACTTCCCACAAAAATTTTTCCCAGAGACCATTCCTCAATCCGTGCTTCCACTGTCCTGCATCTTTCTTGCATTCCCTCTCCTGACTTTGCCAAGGGATGCTCCTTGGAGGTTTGCACCATCCTATGTCTGTGCAAGCTGCTCTGGAAGTGATCCATGTACAGCTGGAGTAATCTCCAGCTCTCCTTGGCAGGGACAAGGTGAAGGCTTTTGGGCACTGCCGGGTTATCTTTGCAAGAAGCATTTCCAATACTTGTCAGGGAATTCATTTGTTTGAAGTGAGGTTTCAGCAGGGTTGTGGTGGAAGCACAGGACGTGTGCCAGCTCAGCACTCACCAACAGAGGAAGGCTCCTATTGCCAAGCCCCGGAGCCTCCTGCCCAGGTTGGTCTCCAGCTACTGGCTGTGACCGACAGAAGAAATGTGAGAGCATCAGCACTTTACATCAGTGTCATATCCCAGGGCCATCCAGGGCTTGGTACTGCTGTTTTAATTCAGGCTTCTCCTCACAAGCTGTGGGGTAGAGGATGTAAAGCAACAGAAACAAAGGAAAGAGGTTGTGAACCTGGTCAGAAGAGGAGCAAAACATGAAGGTGCAGGTGGCCTCTGAGATATAAGTCCAACAGCTCATCATAAAACACACCTCCTCCTTCCCTGCAAGAGGGCACAACTCAGAGTCATAACTTCTTTAACATGTTGAAGGAACAGGGGAGTTTTAATTAATTTTGAATGGACACATTTTATTTCTACCTTTTTCTAAAGCCTGGTCACTCAAAGATTTTTGGTTATTTCTTATGTTGTTGCTCTGCAGCCATGCACTTGAGATGGGTCCTGATTAGATGAAGAGGAGGTTATTTGTGGTCCCACAGCAACTCAAAAAGACTTTCTACTTAAATAAGGTGCAAGCAAAGAACAGATCTAATATGCACACCAGTTAAACTCACTGTCCATCTTCTCTCATATATCTGTATCCCAAACTCATCTGCTCCTGGCTGTATTTTGGTCTACTGTCTCAGATCAGGGATCCTCTTTACATTCCCATTTCAGCAATAAAAAATTAGAATTAATGTCTGCAGCATTTCCCCTGTAATTCCCTGAGCTGGCTCTTGCTCAAAGCCACAGTAAAGGAAAAAGAAAAAAAAGTGCATTTCATAAGCTTAATGCCAGGTTTGATGTCCTCCTGCAGCAAACCCCACCTTGAAAGTTAATTCCAGTCTCCATCCAGGGTATCCTTTCAAATCTTGGTTGAACAATTCCAACTGTGAATTTGGCTCCACCTCTCCAACTCAGATTGACTTCTGGGCACTTGTTAAGTTATCTTAGATCAAAATATCCAGTTATTCATCCTATCTTTATGTTTAAACATTGCTCAGGTTGTAAAACAGGTATTCTGAGAGTGTTCAAAACCACTGTTGGAATAGAAATAGGGCATCACATTAGAAAACCACTCAAACACAAGCTCCCAGCACAAAGCTGCAGCTAAAAGGACAAATATGAGCCATGAATGAATAAGGGAAGAGATTATAAGTAGTGCAGAGATGTTACATCTAAATGAAATGTCAGTGAGATGAGTTTGGTTCTTTCTTCAGTTTGGACATCTAAAACTCAAAGAAAGATGCTGGAAAAATGGGAGAGAGTTCCAGGAATGATTTAAGACCTTGAAAACCCTCTTTATTGTGAGTGGCTTAAGCCCTAATCTATTCAGCTTATCCACCAGAATGCAAAGAGCTCACTCAGTCACTGTTTGCAGCCTTCCACTTGGGTTAGAAATTGCTCATATTTACAGCTCTTTAATCCTATCTCAGTGGGAACTGATCCTGGATACACTCAGACTAGCAATGTGCTGTGCTTTAGAGGTGCAGGTAAATAAGCCTTTCAACAGCAGACCTACAGATATGATGAAGTCTCTGTCACTTGAAATCTTTAAGTCAAGAGTTAGCATCTCTTTGGAGGATGTGTTATAGCACAGACAGGACTCACAGTCATGCCTTCAGTGTAGATACTGCTGGAAGAGGTTCTGTGGTCTGGTTAACAAATGCTGTATAAATAAATTAGCACAGTCATTGCTTCAGGCCCTAAAAATCTATTAGTACTTTCAATTTCTGATTTTTTAAACATCATGCCTTCCTCTTACAAACCACATGCCCGAAACCGCGGTCAGATCACGAGTTAATTATGCTTGAGAACAGCTCTGGATTGTACAACTGAGAAATCCGAGGCAACAAAACTTAATTGGCTTTTCCAAGGGCATCCAGCAAATCACTGGCCAAGCCAGCCACTGAACCCAGGGGAGCTGGTTCTTCCTCCCTGCATCTCACACTTCCAGCTGCTAATAAAAGCGATAGCATCGGGCAAGAAGTGAGGGCCTTTGAAATCTCCTGAAGGGCATGGGTTTGACTCAGCATTATCTGATCCTGTGCCGAGGGGAATATCCTGCCGGTGACAGTCCGTCAATGGTAATTGATGATCCTGGCTCCTGACACAGACGTGTCACCTCTGGTCACCCCACCCCTGAACTCCTGTTCTGATGGACAGCCTTTTATTTGGATGGAGGAAAGAGAGTCACGTTCTGGCCTCTTGCCCCTCGATTTTAGCAGCTGCCATCACATTCCGCTTCTTTTTGACCACATAATTTGTTGTGTTTAAGATTGTTCAATTTATTTCCCAGATCCACTCAGTCATCAAAGGTTAAACAGCCCTTGGTTTATCTATTAAAGGTGGCAGCAATTAGTTCCCCCACGCTGACTCTAAGTGAGAGTTGGGAGGGGACAAGGTAACCTTGTCCCCAAAACCACTGTAAGAGGATGGCACAAACACCCCAATGCCTTTGTACGGCTTCACGGTGATCGCCCACCTTGGAGAAAGGGATTTTTTTCCCTCCATGCAAGCAGTGGAATGAACATCTGCAATGGTCCAGCTAAACATCTGCTCTGGATAAAAGCTGAGGGAAAAAACTGCAAGTCTGGCAAACTTTACTGCAGCCCAGGCGGGTGCCTGGGTGTTGCTTTGTGAAGGGACAGTGCTGGGAGCTCGACTACAGCATGTTATGTCACCTCTGCCTGGCAAACCCAGCAAAGGAGAAATGTAATAGAATTGGCCTGTCAAAATGACGAAGCTAAAAAAGCTTCCACGAAGCCAGAGTGGTGCAGCAATTCAAGCTGTTGACAAAATTCTTGAGGGAGCCTGCTGGGACCAGAGCCCATGAGCATGAGGAAACATGGACAGGGAAAATACTGGCCCCATCAACAGCACTCCCCCTGGTCTGGCCAGGGAAGCCCCTCCTATAGAGCTGGGAGTTTGTGGTTTTTTACAAGAATGATTGTTACAGTGAAAGACACACATTGGCTCCTCTGACCCCTCTGGAGACCATTCCCCAGGGTATCACATCTCCCTGGTGAGATGGTAATTTGGCCCACATTTTTCCCTGGCACACTGCCACGCATCCACCTGAGACTGTCAATCTTTGCCCATGATATTTTATACTTTTTCAAATAGATATGCATTAATTCAAGATTAAAGAGTTTTCCAGGAGGTTTAACCAAAAGCAAAAATCTCTGTGAGGAGTCTCCATCGACTGGTGGTGGGATGGGATGCTATGAGGAAGGAGGACATCAGTCAGTCACAAAGACTTGAGGTAAGCGATGAAATGTCCCTTTCTGTTTTAGGTTGGATGACGCAAAGTTCCTTTCTGGCTTTAAGCACTACTTCTCTGTGAATCTGTAAAATGGAGCTAGCAACCATCCCTTCCCCACAGGGATATGGGAAGAATAAAGACTGCCAGGCAATGGATGGTAAAATAATCAGGGCTCCTCTAGATATGGGAGATAGTTAGATTGACTGCCCTCGTGAAAGCAGCAGAATCGTTCTGCACAAGACTGGTGATAAATTGAATGAGAAGCCTCATGCAGCCCATCTATTAACAGCTGGCCTCTGCAAAGGCTCCAGCAAACAAATGCTGCTGATAAAGTCGCAAGATGATCTCTTTCCACAGAAAAAGAACCTCTCTCTTTCCCTTTTTCCCCTCTTTATATTGAGATCCATCAAGAAGCAAATGTACCGCCAGCTTTTTTTAAGTGGCTGTTTCTCAGAAACAGTGGCTCACTCACCTGTTGGCTCTCCAGTTTGTTGGAAATGGGGCTAAATGTAGGAGGTGAAAAACAAAAAAACAACCTGAGAGTGCTTTGAATATACACCAGGATGAATGAGAAGCATCAGATGGCAAAACAGACGACATCCGGTAGCTATCAGCTCTCCCATCCATCCTCTTTCTGAGCCAACCAATTCCCTCCAAATGACAAAAATACATGCTATTTTTGCCTTCCTGATTAGTTTGTTTCAGTAAATCCCACTTCACAGATAGACCCAGCTCACTTTAATTAGCTTTGGCATGTTGACAAGGAGAGGAAAGAAAACACCACAGGACAGTGCTGTCTGGACACACATCGCCAAGCAGTGACAAAAATAAACCATTTTGCTACATAACAGCTAAGTGCTTCCTGACTGCCTGCTTTTATCCCTATAAGCTTCTACCTAGCTGGTGAAATCAGTCTGACCAATCCAACACTTTGCTGAACAAAACCTGTTTTTCATCTCTTACTAGTAAAATATTCTAACCCAAGCAAACTCAGTGGCCACTTGGAGTTGGGTTTTCTTTAATAATTTTTTTCCTCCTTCACAATCTCTCCCTGGTTCCCACATCCCATAGTATATTTTATCTCCTGCCTGTTCAGGGCAATCTGGTCATTGCTAGGCAACATGTCATCACAAATATTTCATTGTCAGAGGAGCGTTCAGAGATGCAGCCAAAAATCTTCATCTGGAGCTGCCTCCACGGTCCCTTTTGCTCCTATTCCCTCAGGGATGCAGCAGCACACACCAGCTCTGGATACCACACAGCAAAGGGATGACCAGGGCTAGGGAAAGCCGGGATCATGCAAGGAGGGGGCGTGGGCTTCTCACCCAGCATCATGCCCAGCTCAGTGTACAGCAGTTTTTGCAGGCTGCCCTTCAGTTGCAGCAGCTGGAGAAAGCTGGTGCACCCTACCCTGTGCAACATCCAGGGGCTTGGACTTGATACTGTCCCCCAGAAGCAGTTTTTGGTAATTTGCTGACAATTTTGTGCATTTGTATGCACGGTGGGGAGAACTGGGGTGGGAAGACAGAGGGTGGGTGCTTATAGATTAGCACCCTGTTCCTCACTTCACTGAAGGTGCACTCAGCATCTTCCAACAAAGCAAAATATAGGCCCTAACCAGACTACACAGTGCCATGGGCATGTTCATTCCTACTTCCAGAGCTCTCTATCCCAAAACAGCCACATCTGTCATAGCTTCCACTCCCTGTCTCCTTTTCCTTGAAGAATCCCACCTGGATGGCATCAACCGAGAAACACCAGCAGCTGAAGCTCTGGAGCTGACCAACCAGCTCTTGCTGGGAAGTCGCAGCATTTTGTCAGTAGAGCCTTAACTGTGTAAAGAGTTCTCTCTCATGCAGTTGTCTGTCATGCTGTCATTTTTCACAGTTCCCTTATCTAAAATGAACCTGGCCTGCCCGTCTTTCCATGGCTCTGTGGCTGATTATTGCTGCTGTAGGAATTACAGATTCAGTATTTGGAGCCTGGTATTAAAGTGGGATCACTGTACCTGGTGGGCTGCCTGTTTCTCAGCAGTGCATGCAAAATGGGGTCCAGAATCCCTGGTGACCACTAAAAGGGTTTGTGTTGGCTGGTCTCTGCTCAGAGCCTGTCTGGGACTATGGGAATGGATGGTGTTACAGGACAGCAGCCATGTGGTGGCCACTTTATGACAGAGGTCACCTACATGTGCCAAAGAAGACACACCAGGAGGGTGGCAAAGAAGAGCCTGGGGGTGGGAATTACAGCATGTCAGAGGGCACTACAATAAGATGCAGCTCTTTCCAGTCACCGCTAATGTTTGCAAGCAGCAAAGGGATCCAGCTTGGGTCCCACTGGAGTTTAAACTCAGTCTGAGGTAGGACCCAGTGTCTTTCATGGAAATATCCTTTATTATTTATTATTGACTGCGTGTAAAGCAATGTCTTGCTGCCCTAAAAAGCAACCTATCTATTCATTCACACTGGCCTTAGCAGCTTATTCACCAGTCCTTTAACTCATGATTTGGAGGAAGTTTTCATGGTCATGGCACCCTGAACGGTCTCAGCCCTGCTCCAGAGGAAGATGAGCTCCTTCCTTTCCTGCTTCCAGAGGCGATCTGGCATGGTCAGCCAGGACCTTTCCCCTAGGCTGCTCTGCAGCAAAGCCTCCACTTCAGCCTCCCTGCAGGACTGAGCTACGCCTTCAAGGCACCAGCCCATCCAAGATTTGCTCAAGACACGGAAGAGCAATGGGAGTTTGACAGATTAACAGAGCACTCTTCTGTCTAGACTCCCTGTCAAGCCAAATACAATCTTAAAACAAATGACCTACTGCAACAGGCTACTGCTCACGCCTGGATGTTAACAGGAGGAAAGACAAGCACAGGGAGGTATTTTGAGTTTATCTATTTGCTTTCTTTGGCCCTATGACGTGAGCTTGTGGCTGTTCGTGTAGATCTGTCGGTGCAGAATTTTGCCTGCTAGAAGAGCAACCTCATCACTTGGTACGTGCTGCCTCCTGTGGGCGTGGGAAAACCATTACTCAGGCACCAGTGTTGTACCTCTGGCTGGGATGCTTTCATCACGTCTGCCTGCGATCATCAATCAGGATTTTTATTTCTTTGCAAGCCAAGAAATAGGTGATGTTGGAAGAACTCCTCTGGAGATACTGTTAGCTGAAAGAAGCAAGCAAAAAAATATGAATATGTTACTAAGCATGTGGGAATGTAATGATTTCAGATCAAAGCCTCAGTGTTTTGTAACTTTGTGATGTTTTTATTTTGAATTGAATGCTTTAAGAGGATTTTATTGCCAGATGAAAGTGTCCAACACTTGGGCATATGGAAGGGCTATGATGCAAAGCCATGTTTTAAGTAAAAGATATGGAGATAGGAAATTCAATTTTTCCCAGTCTCTTTCCTAAGTTCTCCAGAACAGTGCTGGTGCAGTGGTGCCTATTGGCTGTCCCTTGCTAAGTGGCACCAGGTGATCTCAGTCTAGGTAAGAAGAGCCAGCTTGTTAGTGAGAGTATTTCATCCTTGCCCACAGTGAACATAAGGAGAGACCTGAGGCTACCCCAAGATGTGACTCACCTGAGCTGCAGACAAAGTGTCTCAAAGTGCAGGCTTCTGATGTGGCCAGACAGTGCTCCCTGGACCACCTGGGACCAGCATGGCACCAGACAGGCTGGCAGGACTCCTGCAGGCTGCTGAGGAGGTGACTGTGCATGCAGAAACCATGAGGAACACACTGCTTGCCCTGCTGAGCTTCATCCCGGGATCTGATGGTGCTGTGCCAACAACTGAAGCTGTAAGTCTGTACTTCTGGCTCGTTGTTAATCCTGCTAGTCTTGCTCCTCACCTTCCCGAGGCTGGCAGGGAGTGCAGGATGTGCAGAGGTGGCACAGCCCAACATGGTTGTTCTTTGCAGTCTTTACAGTCTCAGCGATGAGCAAAAGGGGATGTTAGACCTCATCACCATGAGCTTAAATGTAAGCAAAGGTGTGTCCCCATGGTGCAGAGGTGCAGGAGGCATCAAAGTAGCCCTATGGGCAGAAATAATGAGCTGCCAGGGAGCTCCACGTGCCTGTGGCTCAGATGCCAACAGTGCAGATGCTGCCTGACTCGAGCTGGCTGACACAGCTCTGCAGAGCACTGAATTATGCTGCATAGACACGGCCATGGTGACAGCAGTAAAATGTCAGGGACCTGGGCAGCTGAGGAGCTGAGACAGGCTCCTCTCAGTCTGCTGGCTCATGCTGAGGGACAGGAACAGAGACCTGAGCATGAGGAGAAGCAGCAACGCTACCCTGGCTGCGTCAGGACACGGGTGGCACTGCGGACGTGGGGCTCATCTATCCTGGGAGTGCTCTGCTGGGAGGAGATGACCTTTAAGGAGCCCTGGTAATCCATTAGGCTATGGAGGGACTCTTGGGATTAATTGTAATCAGCCAAGAAAATGGTCTTTGGCCAGCATCAGTCAAAGGCATATCTGATTAGTTTCCAAAATTTGTCAAGACGATATCTGGAAATCCTGAAATTCCCCAGAAAGGACAAATCCATGAATAGAACATTTTTTTGTTTTGTTTTTATAGGGATGTAAGAATGGCTGTATTCATCTGAACCAAACATCAGCTTTGCTCTGGTTTCTGTCTGTAAGCAGTGATCAGCAGCAGAAGCTTTTTGTATAGAAAGAGAGAAAACACTTCTCTGTGTCCTTTCACCTTCAGGCAGTAGTACTGTATGCACTTCTTCAGGCAATGTTTAAGTCTTTCTTTCTAATGACTCCTGACAGGTTTTCCTGGCCATGAATATTTTTGGCCTCAGTGTAATCCTGTGGCAGTATACTCCAGTTTAACTATGTGTGTAAAATGCTTATTTGCTTGACTCTGCAATTTCAGAGTTTCATTTGATGATCCCTTGTTCTTCTGTTGCAAGAACAGTGAATAATTGTTTCCTACTCACCTTCCCTCTGGCACACTTTGCTACAATTCCAGTTCTCCCCAGATTTTTCTGTGTAGCTATGCTGTCATGTGGGCAGGTCGATCTGGCTGTGCTTAATCTACCTAGTGCAGGTACCAGCGAGCTGTGACAGTGGAGGGATGTGGGTGTTGCCATGGGTCAGTAGACTGTGTGTTTGTATAGCTTTACACAACTGTCTATTCCATCAGACCTCCACTATTGTTGTTGTCCATGCTGGATACATCAATTTTGGCATAGATGTGCCTCCCAAGATTACAGTCTATCTCCATTAGGTAGGACAGGATTCCAGTTCAAGGAGTCACTCTTTTAGTGGTGGTATCCAGGATGTGAATGTCTGTTTGTGTGACATAAAGATATGCTGAGGGCCCACCTGATATTTTAAGATTCAGGCTGGATATTGACTGCGAACAGCATCTCAACATGGGAATTGGATGCCTTGAAAACCCCTAATTTTCAGAAGTCCTTGAAGACTCTGTGTAATCTTTAGCTGACTTTAAAAATGAATCCAGCCTGGAAGGACTCTACAAGCATACAGCCTATTATTGCCACCACTTCCCTGTACAATACCAAGAAGTATTAAAGACACTGGTAGTTTCTTGCTAGTTTATATATATATATATATATATATATATATATATATATATATATATAACATATAGTACAGGCTTGAATTTCTACATGTCTGCTTTTGTATTGTCAGAAACTCAGCTGAAGTCAACACTTTGCAGAGCAGAGCCAGTCTCAAAATACCCACAGCAATCTCTGTGTTGTCACCCCTGGAGTTAAATGCCTCCAGATAGTGAGGGCAATCTGGGGCTGAACCCATCGTGTGTCTCAGCTGGAGAAGCCAGTTATGAATCATCACAGCTTAATGAACGCTGTGCTGAGGATTATGCATGGATGCAGGAGGCAGCATCCAAATTCTCCACCAGAAATGAGCTGATTGCTTTGAATTTTTCTTTTTCTATTTTTTTTAATATGCAAATGAAGGGAGTTCTCCCTGGCCCCAGAGTTCAGAGGAATATTTTTATGTTGGGATCTCAGTTGTGTTATGACATTTGATTTGGGAGGGCAGGCTCACCTGCTGCTAACTTTTTGTAAAGGCAAAATACAGACTTGCAATGAAGTCACAATCCACTAAAATTTCTGTTTAAATTGTCACCTTTAATTAAATCATTTCATGTATTTGGAGGACTACCCAGTTCCAGTACAGTCTCTTTGAAGGGATTTTTTCCAAATATTAGACCATTAGACAAATGGTTTCATTTTATGCCAGCTGAGCTTATTTCTCAGAAGAAACACAAGAGAGCTTTTTGTTTCTCCTAATTATGGGGCATGGGAAGGCACTGGGAATGATGTGGTATCCCTGAGCAAGGCATGCCATGTGATGCAGGCACCTTGGGAGAGGACATTGGAGAAGAACATGATTTCTAATCATGTAGTGCCTTTTGCCTTTGACTGAAGGAGAGAAGAGAAATTCTGGATGGAAAAGTGCCCATTTGGTTCTGTGGTCCATCTTTATTCTGTCTGGTCTGGAGTCATCCTGGTATAATTTCCAGTGGTTTTCTCCCTTCCAGTTGCAGGGTTACGTCCACTTCCATCAGTTATAGGACTATTCCTTCATTGACTTCTCCCATTTGTCTCAGATTTATTTGATTTCATCTTACCCTGCCAGTGATTTTTCTTCCTATCTCTAAAGCAAAATCCAAGCAGGACCATTTAGAAGCCTATATTGGCAAAAAGATGGAATAAAAATGGCATTAAAGCACTGGAATAACTGAGGAGAGAGCTCAAAGAAAATGTCAGGGGAGCAGAGAGCTTATTCCTGTGACCTTCTCTCAGGACAACTTTGTCTCCAGTACTTTCCAAGTTCCTCTCAGCTGTGATGGCTGAGTCCCTCATCACTCCTCAGCAGATCAGCAGTGTTTACCAAGGGCAGGTTGCTCAGATGTCTGACAGAAGGCAGAAGCTCTTGGAAGTAAAACAACTGCCCTGCATCACCGCAGCATCCTGAAGGAGGGGTGGCATCCTCGATGCTAAAGTGGAGTCAAACAACACTGACTTCCACCTGAAGCAGGACATCCTTATTCGTTACAAGAAAGAAAAAACCTTTTTAGCCACATCAGTGAAGTGATGGCCAAGTGTTCTCTTTAATCCTCCTTAATCACGGTGTTGCTGATTAACATTTGAATAGAGCTTCTAATTAGAAAGAAGAGACACAGACAACCTCACCCTGCTGAGGAGGTGAATTCTCAGCTCCTACCACTCATTCCTGCATATGCTGCCCTGATTAGGGCTTGAATGGGACAATGATTAAAGAGGCCACTGCCACTTTGCAACCTCTCAGTAGCATAGCTACATTCAAGGATTTATTTTCAACTGAGACTTTGAATAAATGTTTTGCAAATGTGAGCCACTCCTGCAGAATGGGAAGAGCTTTTAAACACTTCTGAAGCACTATTCCATCTTGTGCCTGGTTTTATCACACTGATCTCTGCCTGTGTAGAACATGCCCTGTTTGACCATAATGTATTTCAATTAGGATCGTGGTTTAAGCATATGTATTTCACTTGTTCGTGTGTTTCATTATTCAAAAAGCAGCCAAAGCCTGCTGAAAAGCTGGAAAGTGTGCTATTGAAAAATCATTTCTACTTTCTTGGGCGAGGTGTTTTGTTCAAGTTCTTCCATCCATTATATAATTTATTTCGCTTATTAATTTGCAGTAGGCCAAACCAAAGTCAGGGCTCTGTTGTGCTAGGAACTATCTGCACTCAAAGAAGAACATACTCCTGGTCTCCTAGGAGTTTTTGATGTCTGCTTGAGTCAATTATATCAATCCACTTAGAAAGACAGCTTTTCTATGCCTATCCCCATTACAGAGCTGGGGAACAAAAATCACAGCTGACCTAAGTCTTGCTGGATTTGGGTGTACAGCCACATACTCACTGGGGCCTCCTGGTTACAGAGCATTGCCAGATGAATTCTTGTAGCAACAACTTAGGAAATTACTGGCTTTGGCTGTTTTGCTGCCTATCTACCAAAGCTCAGCACCTCAGCCTCTTCTGCACACGGGTCTGTTTCTTACACATGGTGACAGTGGCTTTGAAGAAGGATGCCAGAACCTGGTTGGGTGCAACTGAGGTCCAGGTCCATGTTTCTCTCTAAGGAGGAGGTAACATCTTAAATCACCACAGCAACATTCACATAAACCCATCTTTCAGGTCCCTTTCTCTCCCAAACATGCTGACTTGAGATGGTGGGAGACCTCCTGCAGCACAATACATTCTGAGCTTACTCTTTCCTGTAGGCATTAAGTAAGATAAAGAAGATGGAAAGTGTTTTGTGGCCTGCAGCATGTGGAACAGATCTTTTGTAGGCCCTTCTGCACTAAATTCCCTTTGTTGTCCTCATTTTTCCTAAATAGAACTGCAAAATCATCCTTCTTTCAGAATTAAAGACATTTTTATAGATAGGATCTTGACAATATTTTCCATCTAGGTACCCAAAATTAGGCATTGTGACAGAAGTGGACTCATTATGAGGAAGGCACTGAGCTTTTGTATTTCGAAATCATTACCAGACTATGTGGAACAGAGGCAGAAGCAGGTGAAAAGGGAAAGGCAAAGCCTGCAGTGTAAGATCAATGATCTGATTCAAATATGGGGGAGAAGCAGAGAGATTTTACATAGAGCTACAGTAAAAAAATGATCTCTAAGAGATGCTTCACTTCAGAAGAGCCTTTTCAGTAGAACTGGGCCACAGGCACCTAAATATACAAGAAGGCAACTAGCCAGATGATTTTTTTTTCAGCCCATCACAAAAGCAACTTTGTAATAGGTGTTTGGGGAGCGAATTGCGGCTGGTAGCACTTGGGAATGAATATTCAGCTTTCTTTGTGCTGGAACTGTCAGCTGTGCCCACTCCTGAAAGCTCAGCAAAAGCACGGTCAGTCACCTCCACATCCCTCCCTCTCCCTGTTTGCAGGCAGATGCCAGCAGTAGATACACCTCCAAGAGACGTCTTGGGGTGCACTAACCCCTGAGCTTGCTCTCAAAAACTCATCTGTGGCACGTCCACCACCTCTCTCTTGGCTCTGCAACGAGGTCTGGTCTTGAAGGTGCCAGCACAGCTGGACCCACCAGACAGAAAAGACCTGAGCAGTGAATAATGGCGCTTTACCCTTGCCATTTATTTTGTCTGGCATCCTGAGTGGTTTGCTGAGAATCACCCCATTTCTGAAAGCAGGAAGGTGAATGTTTTCTGTATCACCCGGATCAAGCTCAATTCAGAGCTACAGCCCTCCTGCTCAGAGTTATAAATCCCTCCAAGGAAATGTCCTAAGCTGGCCAGGAGGTGACCTCTAAGCAGAAAAGCTCTGATGTGGCACCCATCAGGACCTGCCAGGAATACCACCAAGGCTCATCTGAGAGGGAGACAGTGGTCCCCTGGCCTGGTCCATCACCTGGGCCACAGGAGCTCCAGGTGGCCTCAAGTGCCTGCAACTGTCAGGGCAAAATGGAAAACTGTTCAATTGACTTGATGTTTGACTTCCCACAGCAACAGCGTGGGAGTGGGGAGGAGAAGGAAAGAGAGAAGAGAAAGTCAGAGGAGGAAAGGCACAATTTGTTGAAAGACCCTTTCTGAAGGAAGAAGCAAAGTGATGTGGCACCCACCCACACTTAGAGCTTATCTGCAGGAGCTTGAGTTCACACATTCCAGTAATGATCATCGTATAAATGCAAAGACATCTCTGTCATTTAGCAGCTGTTTCCTGGATTTCAAGATAGTTTGCTCCTATGGGCTAGAGGCTGACAAGCTCCTGCACAAGTTCAGTAGAAAGACAAGTAAAAAGGCCTCTCCTCCCCCTTGCTCTCTCCCCCAAGAGCTTCGCAGCCCTGCTAACTGGGTTTGCACCCAGCCTTCCAGCTCTGGGGCTGCTCGTGCTCAGCGGCCAAGTTGAAAAAGGAGTTTAGAGACCACAATACACTGGAAACACCCCTTCCAGGTCTGCTCTTGGGGAGGTAACATGCATCAGCACCCCACCTGCCCACAGAGGTCCTGTTAACCTCCCTCAGGCAGGTGAATCCCCTCTGTGATGTGCAAGGGCAAGAGCCTGATGAGTCCTGTGCTCAGTTCATTGCCTTTCTCAATACATGTGATTTTGGGAGTCCTGCTGTCCCTGCTTGAAAGTCAAAATTTTCAGTGACTTCTTTCCCCTTCTAGTAACTTCCTAACATCCTAGCTATTCTGGGATTATGCCCTGTCAGGACCAAGGGCTATTCTTGGACCACTCTGCTTATCACACCCAGCAACGACAGCCTGCACTGACAGCTCCTGCTGTTCCAAAGCACGAAAGGGCAGGCAGGAACAACTTCCCAAGCCAAGGCAATATGAGGAGTGCTGTGGCTCTCTCTGTTCAGCTGATCCAACTCCAGAGAGAAGCAGCTCAGATACAGCAGCAAAGTAGGGAAAGAGAGATTGGAGTTTAATGCCTTGGAAAGCAAAACCAGCAGCAGTTGAAAAACTGATGTAGAGGTGAGAGTTTCAGGCATGTGTTGAGGTGGAAGGTCTCTGTCTTAACTGTTCTGCACCCACTATGCATGCAAGGATGTTTTTAGTGACAAACTTGCTCCCTTCAGAAAGCAGTATGCTTCCAACCTATGCTAACAGGGAACCAAATTACTGCCCATGGCCCCGGGAGGAGGTACAAAATAAATTGGCCAAGGAAACCCTTACTTTTAAAAGCCAAAAATAACATGGCATATAATGTAAAGGTCGAAGTTGAGCATTGAGGCTATGGACTCCTGTGCAGTGTAAATTAAAGTGTCATAACAGAGCAAAAGTGGAGCAAATTGCTGCAAAATGCAGGACCTGGTAGGTAGCAGCAGGATATTGAAGACGAAGCTCACAAAGTGATTTTAACAGGTTTTGAAACCTGCTGCCATAGCTTGTTTTCGATTGCTGTGATTTTATTTGGGCTCGTTAGAGTGTCAGATGCTTGGGCTCTCTGTGGAGGCGAGGGGTGTATTCTGCTTATGCTCATGCTACAACCAAATCAACAATAACCTAATAAATGATAAGTAATTAAACCTTGGTTTTATTATGTGAAACCGTGAGCATGTTATGAACAGAGCAATCCTCCCAGGAGCAGAGGCAGCCAGAGGAAGAATGAAAGAAGAGAATGTGCAACTAGTGTTAAAATAGCTGCTTTGCTGCCATTTCGCTGAGCTCCATAGGTATGTGTGTGCCATGGTCAGCTTGGCAAATTGCTCTGTACAAGACATTAAAACCACAACAAAATAGCTTAAAATGTCGGGAGCGGGATTATGGGTACCCCAGAGAGAGAGTAAAGGTATGTACCTCAATACTAGGGAGTGTTTTTGGTTAAATCCTAGTGCAGCTAGTCAGAAATCCCTTTGTAAGGGATTTCTCTTGTCTCCAAGCTCTAGGTAGGCTGAATGCATCACAGGAGGATATGTTCATTTTGCTGGAGACATGTTCCAGGATGCAGAAGGGTGTGACAGCTCATGCCTCCAAGACCCGGCCATGGAAGGTGCAGTTCCCAGGCTTTGGCATTTTAAGAAGGGGAAAGTGATTAAGGAAACTCCAGTAGGTCCTGCCTGTCATTAAATCTGGATCTAATGGCAGGAGGAGATGGAGCTGAAGTTATTGTGGGTGATCCTGGAATCAGATTTTTCTCTTCCTACCCACTCCTGCCATAGGTTGAGCTTTGCACAGGCAAAGAATAGCATCTCTAGTTCTTGCTTCATGGCAGCCAGGATGGCCAAGTGGCCCAGGCTCTGCCCAGCCTGGCTGCTTGGCTTCCATGCGGGAAGGTGACGTTTTTATTCCCCGCCACTTTACCAGGCACGCTTTCAAACCTAATTAAGCTTAGCGTTATCATTGTTTTTATCACATTAAGATCCCACTTGGCTCTCAGCAGCACAGACCACAAAGTCAACACTGCATCTTTAAACAGAAACAACAGATTTTGGTTCAATTAAAAATTCATTAAAATGTAAATTACTTTGTAGGGTTTTTTCCTTCTAATGCCTGTTCAGTGTGGCACTCTAATGGCACAAAGCATTAAGGGGAGGTTAACTGGCAGCACAGAGACAAATTGCTCTCCATATACTCACCTGCTTAAGTGATCTTGGAAAAGAATTTAACCCTTTTCTCTCGTCCACTGGGGTTTTCACCTCATTTCAGTTGTATGCTATGATCTTTCTTTGCCATAGAATCACCACAGAATCACAGAATGGTTTGGGTTGGAAAGGACTTCAAAGATCATCTCATCGTAGGTCCCCTGCCATGGGCAGGGACACCTTCCGCTAGACCAGGTTGCTCAAAGCCCCATCCAACCTGGACTTATTGTCATGCTTTCTAAGGCTTAAACTGAGCCATTGACCTTATCCTGCAGCTCTGCCTTCCCTTTTCCTCTGCAGTTCTTGTACATCTCTCAGGGAATTCGTTTCCCCAAAAAGACCTATCCTGAAAGCCAATTGTTTCCTCCCAGACCCTGTTAGATGTGCCAGAATAAATTTCCTGGATGTTTCCCTTCCAGTGGCTGCACAAGATATGATGATTTAACCACACACTTATTAAATCATTTGTTGCTTCTAATGCTCTATGAAACCACGTGTGAGCATTATTATTATTATTTCCCTTATCACTGTAAACTCAGTCGCTATTGCAAGTTCATTAGGTGTCGTTAATTGCTAACAACATATTCAGAACGTATGGTAAACGCAATTTAATTGAGAACTAATTAACTTGTTATAGTTATCTCATTACATGCCAATTAAACTTTTCAACATCCCTTTTCAGTAGATAAAGGAACAGTGAAAATCCCAGGGACCAAGTTCTGAGCTGGGGTAAGGGGGGCAGCTTTGCTGCCTTCATCTGTAATGCAGTGGCTTTGTGTCTCGCATTTCTGTAAGATTAAGGGAAGCCAAGGGAGTTCAGGTTAATTTAGTGTGTCTCTGAAGAGGCTGAGAACTTGGAAAAAAAGTGCCTGTGATGGTGGTTTTATATTTCATGAGAGGAGCTGAAGGACCAGGGTCAGGAATTTCTGCTCTACAGCTGAATCAATCTGTAGTTTTTGGCAAAACAACCTCCAAGCTTTTCCACATCTGCAAATTATAGGGAGGGATATATACGCACTACACCAGATCCAGAGTCCATGCAAAGGTATCCCTTGATCACAGGCTTTGGACTGGCACCTTTACACTGCATCATTTCATTTCAGGGGACTCTCTCCAAACAAACTCCACCTGATCGCACAAAAGAGAGTTCAAGGCCGTGTGATTGCCTGTACCTGCCCCCCACCAGCTCTGTGATCAAATCACATTTGCCTAGTTTGTGTTTCTTCCCTTTCTCTGCATGAAAGTGTCAAGCAAACAAAGGAGAGAAAAGTAATGGAGGAAAAAAGCAAAGCCATGTGAGTACAAAGTGCTTCCCAAAGACACAAAATAAGCAGCCAGAAAAAATTGGAAACAATATTGCCTTTAATCTCTAAGATAACCAGGTTTAGTCGTCTTAGATGTTACGGGTACATCTGTGGCTTTAAAAAAAAATACAAAAATCAACCTGTAGCTGAGCCATTAGGTCCACAGTGTCACTGTGGCTTCAAACCCAAATGAAAATCTTTGAAAGTGAGAAGAATTCAAGAGGCTCTTTTTAAAGTGAGAGACTATTCTGGTCAGACTATTCTGTCACTATTGAAGTGAAGGAGAAAGTCGCTAAAGGGATGGATGATTAATTTCTGGTTTATTCACACAACTGAAATAACTGTCTGAGAAACTTGGAAAATATGTGAAGGGACAAGTGGGCAAGTTCACTGCCCAGTTACACAAGGCTTTGACCTCAGCAACTTTCCCCAGATAAAGGAGTCACTGCCACATGGGGTGGGAAAAGAATTCCAAGAGTGCTACTGCCCTGCCACTGATACATCAGTGCCACGCAGCGAGAGTCAGCTGAGATGAATCATAACAGTTTGGGTGTAAAGCAGAGTTCACATGGACCAATATCAGGGTGCAGAATCATCCCCCTATTGCAGGTTCAGGCTGTTGGTTCCTCCACAGCAAGCAATCCACACTCTGCTAGGGCAAGGATTTATGGAAAAGTGTCAGGGAAATGAAGCGAGAGCAGGGAGGCAGAGAGAGCTGTTTGCATCCTTCAAGTCAAGCAGAGGACTGCCTGTGAAGATGAACTTTAATTTAAACCACAGGGAAGAAGAGTGTTAATGCAACACCCGTCTCATGCAGCTTTTCCAATAAGGGGCTATAGTACAACAAAAGCAGCTGAGGGGGCTTTTCTCACAGAATTTTCTAACTAACTCTGTAAAGCAAAGAAGGCAAAACTCTCCTGGAGATATTTCATATTCTCAATTTGCTGAATCCAAACATTTACATGCATTTTTCATAACTGTTGTCATTTAAATAGAGAGTACTCCTCAAGTGGGAAGGGTGAGTGTGATGTAGTGCTATGGAGCTTACTAGTACATACCAGAAGTCTCAAGAACTCTCCAGCATTTCCATCCAGGATGTGCTAAGATGGCAATACTTGCATGGTGAATGTGTTTTTACTGTGTGTTTTTATGATGTTTTCATTATGTGCTTTTATTATGTGGTTATAAGCTGCTAGAACGGAAACCAGAGCTATAAAGCTTGATTGATTGTTATATTCCCATATATAAATGGAGATTATTTTTTTTCTACTAGGAGTCTATGAATGACAGACTAGTTTGATTGAGATGCAAGTCCAAGCATTAAGTCCACTCCTGGAGCAATTAAAGCCAGCTCCTCAAGTCAAGTCAATGCTGATAGAATCATAGAATATACTGAGTTGGAAGGGACTCACAAGGACCATTGAAGTCCAATTCATGGCCCTGCACAGGATAAGATAAGCCCAATGATGCTTCTGAGATTTCCTCAGCTTTACACAGCTGGAGAGGCAGCTAGGACACTTGGTCCCCTTTGTCCCCAGAGATCTCCGGGAGCTCAGACCACCAGGGTTCTGCAATCCCCAAAGCTGAAGCAGGAGCTAAATTCAGATACAAAATGGTGTGTTGCAGGCTTTTGTTTAAGATTCTGTTTCTAATGAGGTCTAATTTAGACAAGAGTCAAGAGCTCCAAAGTGAGACTGTGTCCTCATTTAGGGCTTAATTTTTTGTGATGTGCAAGTTCTGATGAGTGCTACCAAATACCCTGTGTTCCCCCTGCTCTCCCCATGTGCAGTGCAGCCCCTGCTGTGCTGCTCCAAGTCCCACTGGTGACTGCAACATCCTGGTGGAATCAGAGTTTACTCCAGTTTGAACTGTAGGTGAACCACTTTGACAACATCTATTTATGGTGGCCACGGTGATGGACTCTTCATCAGGGCTGCAGGGACGCAGCACCTCACAGCATCAGGCCTTTCAGTGAGTCCAGAGTTCATCTTTGTGCAGTTCCCTCGTGTGATATTGTACTTTGTAAACATTCCCATCTGTCATTGCAGGTATTGTCAGGCTGATGAACCTTGCAACTGGTTTCAGCTGACACTGACTCTGCCTTTTTTTTGTGCTATATCAGAGGCCTGTTCCCTGCAAAGGTCCTTTTGTTGTTCACCTACCATGGAGACAGCAGCTCACTGTGAAAGACCTCTCTCAGGCACCTCATCCCAGAGCCTTTTCTCTGAACTGAGAAGGCTATCAGCATCCAAAATTCCCTGCAGAGGCCCTTGAAGTTGCTGGCCAGAGCAAGAGGGAACCATGGTGAGGTGTGTGCTGGGAGAGGAAACACCCTGGCTTTCAAGGAAGCAAACCCAAGAATCTTCCTGTAATTTATTTATAGAAAAAAGCAAGGGAGATCTTTGTTGTTCCTCCAAATAAACCTCTCTCCTTACTTGACTCGACTAATTTAATAACCTCACAAGGAATGAGAGTGGAAGCATTTCCCCATCCTCTGTAGATTTTGTGCCTTGTACTCTCGCTTGCTAAATATATGCCAGTTTATATACACCACTTACTGCAGCACACAGGCTCAAGATCTTTGCATGGCTTCTTCCCCTCTAGGACTGCCATAAATAAATCACTAGGTCAGGAGGGCTGTTACATGCCTGTGGTCTCTCTCCCCCACACTGGCTCTTTTTCTCTCTCCTTTCTCCTTCTACATTTGTACATGGCACTTAAACCTACAAGGAGTGTTACATGCAGCCTCCCCTTCTGCAGGTATTTGCTGTGCTAGGTGTGATCTGGCAGCAGATCATTCATATTCTTCACCACAGAGGACACTAATGATCTCAGATCAGAGCAAAAATCACATTTAGGCACAAGCTGCACTAAAGTTTTCCTTCCCAAGGAACGTGCTCACTGAACTGACAAATCAGATTCCCAAAGAGGTGGGTGTTCAAGCATGTAGTGCTGCACAGCCAGGGTGAGGTATTCAAAAATTTAATTTTGGAATCCAGAAGGGGAGTATGATCTTGAAAATATCCTGTCCTGGCTGTTTCTAATGTGATTGGGATGTCTGTAATTCCTTAAGAGTTTTTTGGATCAATATAGGTGATTTTTCCTTGGTGTTGGCCACAAAAGGCAAGGTCTAGCCAAGAAGTTCTGTTCTTGCTCCCACCGGAGGACTTAACCTGGGAGTCATGCTCTCTCTGCAGCTTCTGGCTAGAGATCTTCAGGGGAAATCCTTCTGCCCTACTTTACCCTTTCAAAATTGCCTTTATTCTGAAGCCTAAGCAATTCCCGCAGCAGTTCTGCCCACCACAAAGGACACGAAAGATGAGAAATATTAGTAGTAAAGAAGAGAAAAAAGCATTTATTATTGATGGGGGGGTAGAACGACAGCCACTGTAGTTACAGAAATCAAGTGCCTTTTAGAGCTGAAATGAGGTTTCACATTAAAGGCCTTTTGCACAGCAGTTTTTTAGTTGTTAGAGAGGTGGAGAGAAGAAAAAGTCACATTCTTCATATTACACTTCAAGGTTTTGTCATTTTTGAAAAATGGAACATATTGGATCTCATGTTTTCCTTGCAGAAAAGTTCTCATTTGCAAAGGACCATGTGTGCATGTGAATGTTTTTCCTTTTCTTTTTTCGGTTGTTTTAATTGCTGTTGTAATCTGCACATTTTGCAAATATTTCAATCAAAATTTTCCAAAGCACCATAAGAAGGCCAGGAAAAAGCAAGAGAACCTTCTTGCAGGTTTTCTCAGGTGTGCTCACCACTAAGGTGATAGATTTTTGAGTGGCTAGCAGTGCTGTCTTGGAAGGCCCAAAGGATGGTTATAAAGATTTCCCCTTCTTTACTTGTTCCTGTGTTACCATCTTCAGCCCTCTTTTTCACTCTGACTTCTCACAGGTGGGAAAAATCTGAAATCTCAAGTTATTCTAGCAAAAAAAAACCCTCCCACACCTTGCAGTGCCCATACACAGCTTGTTCCTTCATCCTACGTGTAGGATTGTTTATCCAAACTAGGTAGATTCACCTCCTCAACGTGACTGTGGAGAGTAATTGGTTTTCTCTCAAGTATAGGACAAAATTAATCAAACCTGCCAGCCTGCAACAGGTCAAAACTGGAGTCAAATATGACCTCTGCTTTAAGGGCCGTGAAATGCAGAAGTACTGTGCTGGAGGTACTGCAGAAACAAACCTGAAAGAAATGTCATGTTTTAGCGGCTTTGAACTGAGATAAAAGGCAAAACTCAAAACTCGATGAGGTCTCAGTTTGGCATCTGAACCCTCTATCTGTTTATCAGGCACTTCAAATCTACCATTATAAGTGCGAATTATGTATCAGCTTGGAATTATCTCGGGGGGATGTGTTGTTAAATTCAAGCCATTGCTGGTTGTGTGCAAGAAATTGCTGTCCTTCATACACATCAAGCACATGAACATCTGAGTCACTGAAAGCATGGCCTTGCTGGGTTAATTGTTCCTCTGTAAGGTGGGAAGAAAAGGGTAAAGCATGTGGGTTTGGGTAAAGGCAGGGAACAGGGCAGGTGTCTTATGCATTGTTTCAGGACTATCACCAAAGGGATTCTTTGTTCCTCTGGTCACCATGCAAGACAAACAAGGCAAGCATAGGATTGCAGGCAAGACTGGGATGTCTTGGATCAGCCTGGAATGCCAACACTGGGATTGACCTTTGGGCACTCAATCTTCCTGGCTGTGGAGCTTTGCACAGGTCAATGGAAGTGCAGCAATAGTCCATGCTCTTCCAAGTTGAAGCATCTTTCAGTCCTTTCTTCCCCTGCCTTCTGCCCCGGGCAACACGGTGACCTTCAGAGTATCGAGAATGAGCAAAACATACCCAGGTTCACGACACCCCACAAAAAGAGGGGAACCCCCCATCATATGTGTGTATATGCACACACAGCACTGCCACCCAGTGGCTTGCTAAACACAAAAAGGGGGGTGTGCAAACTTGTTTTAGGGTGACTTTTTACTAAATGCCATTAATATGGTATACAAATTTAACACAAACACATATCCAGCTCTGTCTTCCCAACCTGGAGGTGCCTGGCTTGGCAGGCACACGCAGCCAGGCTGTAAGAGTGAGCCAGCTGTGCAGCTGCATTTGGAAATATCAATACCTTGGCATCAGGTCCAGGTAACAGGTAATTTGCAATTGTCACACATATTCTACCTTTTCCCTTTTTTTCTACCTTTTCCCTTTTTTCTGTGTGTGTGGTTAATTGCAAGGGGGAGGATGGCAGACCTTATCTCTCGTGACTGGTGGTGGCAAAACTGAAAAATTGTTTTCATTACCAGGTGGAAGGCTTTTCACATGCAAATTATCGATATCATTGTGAGTGTGGCATTTTTATTAATCCAAACCAGCTTATCTGACCAAAAAGAAAAGAAAGATCATTCTTGTTTTATATCAAACATTTTGCTCTGACAACGGCAAGTCATATTTGATGAAATGTTGCATGGATCACACCATTTTTACAATTTAGTGCAGGAGAGAAAGAAATAGAAAGGACTAATGGATGGGGCCGGGTTTGGGGATTTTTTTGTTCAGTTTGGAATTGGGTTTTTTTTGGTTTTGTGCTTTTTGTCTCTAAGACACTTCTTCTAAATGCCAGTGAAGTGATGCAAGTTCACGTAAGCATTTTAACTTCTTTTCTTCAACATCAAAGAAACTGGTCTGGTTTTATAGATGTATTTTTATCTCTCTATTGTGTGCACTTCCCCTTCAGACACTGGGAAAATAAGGTCACGTCCCCTACTGTGTCCATCCTTTTCTATTGATTTTACTTTCCTAAAATCCTAATAGAGCTTGAAATTAATACCGCTTAATTTTCTTCTTCCTTTCTTGTGAACCAACAAAGCTTTCTTATTGCTGCTACACCACTCTGGGTACAAAGAAGATGATAGAGTTGGCATCCTCCTTCTAATGGCAAGAATCCCTCAAAAGAGAAAATCAGGAGGGTTTTGGCTCTTTCTCCAAGGAAGTAAAGGCTTTTCCTTCCAGCCTAGAAAATGAGGAGCAGGGATACTTCTTCGCTCAGTTCAACAGGGGATGGATCGCAGAGAGTTACAAACCCCTCTGATGTGACAAAATTCAGATTCACTGACACTAGGACAGGTCTAAATTTCTCTTCTTAGGCTGCTTCTTAGTGCTGTCTGATCCACAAAAAACTCCAACCTTTTCATACCCCCCTGCCTGGGACAAACAACTTGTCTAGTGCCTGGGAGCTCCCCCCGGAGCCAGGTGAATGCTGTTCCATTCCATTCAGTAATGGAACAAGCCACTTCAGGATCCAGTTGGAAAACATTTACCCAGGGGCAGATAAAGCCAGGTGAGGAGACTGACAGCTATGGAAGCTGCTTGGTTGTTACTAATGTTCTCCATTCATGAGCAATGATGCTGGAGTACTCTCCAATCCCTTGCTCAGCATGGAGACCAGCAAGAGAGTTCAGGAGAAGATGGAGGTCATCACACCTACTGAATCAGCATCCTTCCTTCCTTCCTGCCAGTGAACTTACTGGGGAGGAAAAGACACTTCATGCCCCTTGGCTTTTGTGGGAGGGACTGAGGATTTCTTTGGTGAAAGCACCTGGAGGCAGGTTTGTTGTCAATAATGGAATACGCCCACCCTGGTTAACACGGGCTCCTGTTTGCCATGCCCCATCCTCACATCACAGCAGTGCTCAGCTGCATAAAATGGGCTGTAAACCTTGCTCATTTTGGCTGACAGATACGATAAAGGTTATGTGTGCTTTACAGCATTACGAATTTGATGGAGAAAGTTCCCCCGAGACCTCTTGCTGCACCAGGTCTTAGCATTTGCTATAGTGCAGCAGAGACCTCGTGGGTCATCTTCCCTGTCCCTCCTTTCCTTGTTCAGGAGTCACTATCTAGCTCAATGATGCTTCTCTCATAGATTAAAAGCATTTTAAATATGTATTATTTTTGCACTCTGTGTATCTGTGCCTTTCATACTCACATCTTAAATTCATCGCCTCTCTGCCAGTTGTTTGTAAATGTCCCCAGGTGTTTAACTCTTATTCTCTGAATCCTCTGAGCTATTGTTGGTGAGTGTGGCTATTACATATTCCTGATATTTCTCAAAGGTCAAAAGAAAATGTAAAAATGCCACTTCTTTTCTCTTCTTCCAATAAAGCAGAAAACACAATGTTGTTCTGGTGCGGTTACTTTAGCTGATATGATAGGATTTTATTTTTTTAAGTACACTTTATTGTATTTACTGCAAATGTTCTGGATACAGAATTACTTCCTCAAATTATTAGGAGCTAGAAGATATAATCAGCTTTTATTCTGTTTTAGAAAATATTACTCTACCACAACAGTCTATTTGTGACAGTTTGCTCTCATCTTCCTGCAACCCATCTTAAAAATGAGACATAAAATTGAGGCTGTGGATGCTTATGGACCCAATCCTGCAACATTTATGCACCTGTTTAAGCTGAATCATGCGAGGATTCATAGTGAAATGAATGTGCAGAATGACTAACATTTGAGGAACTATGGCAATTGCTCCAAAGCAGTCTGCAGTTCTTCAGGATAATGAGCAGTGCATGAAACTGGTGCATTATTGGGGTGGATTATCTGCTCCTCCCCCAAATCTGTCCAGGATGCTATAAAGGATGGACTTGGAGTGCATGCAGAGTAAACTGTCCTCTCCTGTAGTCAGTGTTATTATATTAATTTCTTTTTATCACTGCAGTAAGACTCCTGACCGTGTAAAATTTAGCCCTCAGCAGTGCAACAAGATCTCGAGGTTTTTGTCGCAGAGTCACACTTGTGGTGTTATACAGCCTCGTTAATTGATTACAAAATAATTCAGCAAGCTGCACTGTTCCCTGATCTTCTATCCAGCTTGCTGCCTCCTCACCCCAAATGAGCTGCACTTCAAGGTCCTGGTCCCCATGTCTGAAGCCCAATCAGCTGAAGAATGACCTTTCTCTCTGACCTACATCTTTCAGGGGAATAAAGCAACAGATGACACCAAGTAGAGGATTCACAGAGCTCTTTGTGTGAACCCCTTGCAGTGAAGCTCTCCAGTGAAGGGCATCAAGCTTAACTTCCAGCTCACCCTGCAAGGAGGATTTTTTTTTTAAAAATTCAGTTAATAGGAGCATTTCCATTGACTTTCACAGGAGCAGAGCCAAATCCCAGCATGTGTTTTAAGACAAGCTACTCCCTAGCAGAAGCAGCATCTCAGCAGGTAGGATATCCCTGCCACTGGGAGTCCTTGTCCAGACAAACCAACTCCCACCACACACTGAATGATCCCCCCACTTATTGCTCAGCCTTCATTGAGATTTCTGTTCTTGCACGTCGCCACTGTGATTGGCAACTGAAACAGAAAGATCAGACAAAAGCTGAAACACCACCTGGGATGGAGCTGAAAAAGATGCAGGAGCAGATATCTCCATCTGTATTCTTGAGGATGTGTACAAGGGGAAGCCAGCTGCAGTGTGGTGCTCCTGAATCACAGGGGACTGGTGCTCTGCCCCGCTGCATCTCGGGAAACCCCGATGTCAGTCCCTGCACCAGCAAGGTCACCTCAAAGCCTGTTTCCTTATCCTCAGGCCAGTCACACGGCTATGAAGCTCCAGACTAGGGTGGGCAAAAGGAGTCCAAGAATAAAACAGAAGGAAAATGAGGCTTTTCTCAGATTTATGCAGAAGGTGAATTATGGGGCTACTTACACCACCTAAAATCACTTTCTCCCCCGGGCCCTGAATACGCTGTATTATGAAAGCTGTATACTGGACTGTAAATTTGCCATATATACTACAGTATAATTGTACCAGACTCACCTCTGTTGTATTTTCTACCTATAAATGTAATGGTGATTTGTTTGTCTCCTCTTTCTACAAGAGTTTCAGAATCCCCAGGAAAGCACATCGGCCATAACTTGCTCCTTCCACCATTTAATACAGATAAAGAGAAAAGTCTTCTGC
>NW_020897736.1:9558290-9716371 GCF_003984885.1 Neopelma chrysocephalum
GTGGAGTTTTTGGTCAAACTCACTGCAGTTATGTAATGGTGGGCAGCTGGGAAAATGACAGGCGTGGGATCATTTTGGAGCACTCTGGGCTGCCCCAAAAGCCAGCTGGGGGTTTGGGATGCCCAGCAGAGCTGCTGGGGGTTGTGAATGCAGCAGCAAACCCAAACATAAGCTTTTGTGCTCCTTGCTGCAGAGGTGAGATTTTGGTACCATTCTCTGTTGAGATCTCCAAAGTTTTGTAAATCTAGAGAGAGCTCAAGGATGCCCTGTTTTTTTTTTTTTTTTGCACTGGCCCCTTGGGCTGTGGGAACTTGGAAGTCTGGGGAGTCACAGGGCTGGGTGAGGCTGCAGGTATGTGCAGTGCTGTGCCAGTTTGCTTCAGGCCTAATCTGGGGTATTAGCAGAGAGATAGGTCAGGCTCTGCAGCCCATGAACTTCTGGGCATCTCTGCTGAGTGTGCCATTCAACACGCTGCCACTTCAGCTCGTGATATGGGAGCTGGATCTAAGCCCACCTAAACTCATCTCATAGAGAAGACACCAATCATCTTATTAGACATGAGCAGTTTTGATCCCTGTTGAGCTGGGCTATATTTATAGTGATGAACTATGAGCAAAAGGCCATTAGTTTGTTGACAATGTCCTCTAAAATTGCTAATTGCCTATCAGTAAGGGAAATGTTCTTTTTCCCTCAGGAAAGATGTTTGTTCAAAATCTAAGCCTTCTGGAGTTTACTTGGGGTAAATCTCTCATTCTGCATGTGGACAAGTGTCTCCTACTTGTTATGGTTTGGTTTTCCCAAGCAAAGCACAAAATGTTCCAGCCCTGTTTGTACTGAGCATAATTCAACCCCGGACATGACAACAATATACGGGTAAAACATCCAATTTAACTCCTGCATTGTTTTGAAACACAGTGATTTATTTTATTTTTTGCCTTGATGGGAGAGGAGTTATAGGTCAATAAGGGGAAACTCTTGGGATGAATGTTTCACAGGGAACATGAGAAATCTATGGAGAAGGGAGACCAGTACCAGCCATGAAATCCAAACAGCTTAGGATAGAGACTGTCACCAAACATCTCTTGGATCTCTGTCCAGTTCAGCAGAGGATAGGGGTTAAATTGAACTGAGACTTTTGATTTACCAGTAGATGATAATAATTCACTCTTCTATAGGGTGAGGAAGGAAGTTGTGCTCTCACATGAGCTTCTCTAAAATTTTTCTTATTTTCCCCATGAATTGTCCACTAATTTTGAACGAGCAGTTCCCTGATACAAAGCACAAACCACCCTGCCATGACTACATGTGTAACTGATGAGAAGAGTATAGTCTTTTTCTCCTTTTTTTTTTTTTTCTCATCCTCGTAGCTAAAGACGAAATATAAAACATTGTTCCCAAACTGTCCGGGAACAGCATTAAAGTAATGGTAGATTAAAATGTCTCCACATTTAAAAGCTAAATAAAATGAATAGATGTAATCCTAAAGAGAGAAGAATGAGTATTCTTCAAACACTGAATAGGGAACTTGGAAAAACAAGAAACTTTTAAAGAAAAAAAAAAGAAGAAAAAAGTATTAATGCAAAAGAGATGGTCTTTACATCCGCTTTACTGTAGAGCTTTTGCTGAGGGCTGTTCTCAGCCCATTTGCATCTTGTGTTTTGCTACAGTTTTAAAGAAGCAGTCGGCAAAGGGACTAAGGCAGTTTCTATTTAAATAGGGGAGCTATAAAATAACACTCTGGTACAAAAATTTGCTCATTTTAAGTCTAGAGCTGGTGTTGGAGGAGCAGCAAAAGGCAGGTTTCGGGAATCTGACCTAGTAAGTAATTCTTCAGAGCCCCTAACATTTCCTTCCCTCTTTCCCTCTTCAAATCCCTGGCAAAGGCACATCTTTAAAATTATTGTCTCGAACTCCAGTGAGAAGGCGGGATTGGAGGTATGTTTTTATTCCAAGCTATTATATCCCAGTAAAAGCATTTTCCTAATGACGGAGGAAACGTTTACATCCTGCTTCCTCCGCACGGCTCATGGCAGTGCCTGTGAAAACGCACCGTCTCTGCTGGCAAAGCTGTCAGGAGCACGTTACCTGACACAAGTGGCTGCTCAGATGAGAAACAGGCTTCTCTAGACAATTAAAGGAGATGGTTTTACCCTTTTTTCCCAGCAATTTTTACGTTTCCAGTATTATTCTTCTGTGGTTGAGGGGAATACAATTTAAGCTTGAGATCCCAGACTTTGCTTTGCTGCAGCAGTTAAAATTCCTGGAATAGCAACAGTGGTATTGATGATGCTGAGAGACACACAGCAAAGTAAACACATGTTATTTCCAGCTCTTTCAAAAATGCAAGAACAAACAAGGACAAAGTTAATAGGGAAATAACCACTTAGAAGCTTGACAACAGGATAAACAAGATTTAAAAAGCAAAGTTTGAAGCTTTGGAGGCAGGGTGAGATGGAGCTGAGCAGAGACCAGTACAAATATCCCCTTTAACTTTGAAAAAAGGTGGATGGCCTTATGTTTCCATGTCAGGAGTTTTGGGGATTTGCTTTTGACCAGTGAGATGCTCCAAAATAAAAATAAAAGCAAAACTATGTTTTGCATCTGAGGAGTCATACTCATTTCCTATGGGTGTGCTTAGCAAGGCATTTACCCAATATAGCAATTCCCTTGATTTTGGGGTTAGGGATCTTCCTCTTAAATTACGTCTATGCTGTGCTGATATTTTAGAGGAATAGTCACGTTTTCTGTGCCGTGTACTCAAAACTTGAATGCATCACATAGGAATGATTCCCTCAGCCCTGGTAAAGAGACAGATCTAAATCACTACCTCTCACTCTTTAATTGCATTATGTTGTTTTTAATTGATGGTAAAGCCTCTTAATACCTTCGCTGTGTGTTTTAAACTCTGTAGTCCAAGTATCTGGGTAAAAGGACAGTCCTGTCAGAGGATAAGCCTCTGTACAGCTGGTCAGCAGGAATGTGCATGCAGGCATCCAGTCGAGAATTAAGGCAATGAGAAGGAAATTCAGCTTTGTTTCAATATATGGATTTATCCCTAGAAGGTGTCTGCGTTAAGATACAAGTATCTTATTTAGCTATCTGTCAGTCTCCAGAACCGGAGTGGAAATATAGTTTTCATCTCTTTGGCTATTTAATGACAGCCCACAAAGCCAAGATCAAAGGTGAAAACATTTTATCTAATAATAATAATAATAATAAAAATCAAATGAAAAAGGGCTCTTTCTAGCTAAAACCTCAACTAACTGCATCCACAAACCCTTCTGCCTGCCTTTGTGCTCAAGTTGTGACCTGTTGGAGAACTCTGCTCGGTGCATTTCCAGCTAATTTGATATCGGATTTTTTTTTTTTTTTTTTTGGTGGTTGAAGCTTTGTCATTTGTTTCGAAGCTGTCATTTTTATTAGTCTCCCTGGCTGATCTTTTTGGGCTCTCGTCAGGTGGTGTATGTTCTCCATTGTCTGCCTGGTCTTGGCAAGCTGTAGGTCCTTTTATTGCCATATGACGTGGGCGTGCTTGCAGCAGTAGCCTGTAATTATACCCACCACAGGTGACAGTTACAAGAGAGCTTTGGTAATAATTTTAGCTGCCTGATCTGATGTTTATGAAGAGCAAACCCTCTTTGTGGTCTGGCTGGAGTTTGCTATATTGTTTTGTAATTTAGCCGTTTGATTTATGAAGCCCTTTTTCTTAAATTTTATTTTTCCTTAATATATAACGTCTTGTGCCTTTTGAAGTTCTGAAGTTTTGTAAAAGGTTATTGTTGATCTTATGCTATTTTGTACATTTTCTGTTTATTTTTGAATGCACTGTATTTATTTTTGCTTTGTTCAGCACAGTAAAATAATACCCTTGCCTGTTGCTGGGTTTATTTGTATATTTAGCGTTGCTGAGCTCCTGTAACTAACCCCTCATTAGCAGATATGCTGTGTTCTCCTAACTGTGAGAGTAATCACAGATTAGCAATTTTTTTTTTAATTTTGACTATTATTCAACTGTTCTATAAAAGGTGAAATTCTCTGTCCATGAAGGCAGCTCTGTTTCCTCTACTCCTGAAGGAATTGCAAAACTTGCATATGTCAAAGGTGAATTTAACTCATGATTCTTACTGTTATCTTGCAAAGCTCCATCACAATTTTAGGAATTTGCCACAGAAAAAAATGTGGACAAGACTGACGTACCCATTGCCTGATAGTTGGCTTCTCTCTTGTGCTGTATTTCTTTTCTCAGTTCTAAATTCTTTAGAGGAACTTAAAATTAAAACTCTTGAGCATCTTTTGAATTTTTGATTCTTATCACAAGATTCTGATTTGTAATTCTTATCAATTGAATGGTAGGTTGAAAACCATGGGAAATTTATTTGTAACCATTTGCTAACCTATCTGATGCTAAAAAGATGATATTCCATATCAGGATCCAGTCATTTTTATTTTCCCAATTTGCCTGTTGCCTTTATGTGAAAGTTCACTTTATTCACAGATTAGAAATTGCATAAACAAAGATGAAATTAGTATTCTAAGTTGAATGAATGCTGCATCTGCATGAGACTCATTAAACAGGAGTGTGAGACAGAAGCTACTTACCCACCACTATTGGAAACACCAGAATTTGAGAAGCTTATTTGTAAAATTCCCAAAGTTTGGCATGGATTTTGACTGTGCAAGCTGCATGGAAAAAAGGATGCAGCCCAGCCCAAACAAACAAACAGAAAAGGCAGGAACCCCACAGTATGTATTATGAAAAAGGTATATATTAGGAAGTGAAAATGTCATTAAAATTAAAAATTCTTTTACTAAGTGTGCTCTTTTTTCCCCCCAGAGCCACAGGTGTATTGATTTTCTTTCAGTCAGCATCTGCCTGGGTTTCTCTCATTATTCACATTACTTTGACCTGGCACCTCTTAGAAAGTACTTTAAAGCACTCAGTTTTACAGGGAATTTGTAGACATTGACTGTTATCTCCCATGTCATTGGTGAAGCAACCCTACCAGTATTTGTTTTTCTTCTTTTTATTTTATTTTAAATTTTAAAAAGGCAGATCATTTATTTTTAACACGGATGTAAGCTTAGAACAACACTGCATTCCCTTGAAACATAGAGGAAGTTTTTATTCTTCCAAAATGAGGGAATAAGTAGAGACATGTCTGTAGGTGGTTTAAGTCACTGTAAATCCATTAACTTCAGCAAACCTATGTTATTTAACATCAGTTAAAAATCTCCATCCTCATTTTGGGGCAAATCCTGTGTGAATAGGAATAGCAGGTTTTCTGAGAAGAGCAAAAGCCTGTAGATGGCGATGGACCCTCAGGAATGAGCCAGCTCTGGCATTCAGGCTTTTGTCAGATTTTTCTGGCAGGTTTTCTTTCTTTTGCTTGAACTATTTTATTTTTAATTTAATTCACCCTTTCTCTCAGCACTAATCTAAAACTAGTTGCAGAAATCGTGACAACTGGAAGAAATTTCCTATTTGAAGGTAATGCAACATTTTGGTTTTATGATGGAGACAGATGCACCTTGAGGGATTTCTCTTAAGGCATTCTGCTTGTTGGGCTTTTTTTGCTTTTTTTAAATAAGAAAGAGTTGGATACTTTACAAGTTCTGAAATAAAAGGGGATTAGTATAGAAGCTACAGAGCAAATACATTTTTTAAAAAGCCTGTTCTCATTTAGTTTTACTTTTCTTCTTTAGAAACTAAGATGTGCGTTAACTTAGAGGTTGATCTGAAGTAACCAAAAAGTTCTTGGGTTGTTTAAGGATAGCAGTAATAATAAAAATACCTTAAATCAGGATATGTCCCTTTCATTTTTTTATTTATTATTTTTTTATTCAGTGGGAAATAAAGCTGGAGCAATAGGATGACTGCAAAATCCCAGAAATCTGATTAAAAAAACCTGTATTATTAATTGTGAATAAATTTGACTGCTACCACAGTAAAAGGTTACACTCCCAAAAGTATCAATAGAGTTTTGATCACTTCCCCGATAACTTCATGAAAATTAAATCTGTTATTTTTAATTGTGGCATCCACGCTATAGTCAAGCTTAGCTGGTTTCCTTTGGTTTTGTTTTTGTTCCCTAAAGGTAGTGCTGTGATTTTGAGAAGTGTTAATAAATATGTAAATCATGTAGTGTTTAGTACCAGACTAATATGCTGATTTATTTTACCCTTAACATAACCCATGTAAAGTCAGCATGTTTACTGGGAGATGTGTCATAGGTGAGCAGAAGTCTTCACTAGAACAGCCTTTATCTACTCTGCTAGCTCAGGTTCAGAACTTTCTACTTGCTTTTTGGAAGAAGTCACTGTCTCCTGTACTTTCCTTCAGCTTTCATCTTTTAATGGAAGAGAAGAGCAGCACAGCTCTGTATCAAAGCCAATTGTCAGCTTTCATTAGATGTATTCTATTGTTTGTTCAGATTAGAAATAACTGCATTACACTTTGACTTTGAAGGCTTGTTTGTTTTTAAATATACTGGGTATATGTGACCTTTTTGTCATTTGGGATGCACTTGGCTTGGCAAATTTGAGATACCCATTTAAACAGCAGCCAAACCTATTTGTAACACAGGTACTTTGCAAAGGCACTTTTTGTAGGTCAGGAAAAGTAAAACAAAACCCTGCTGCTAATAAAAAGCATTAATAGATTCACATAAAGCATTTTTATCTAATACCTTGAATACATTGCATGGGGGTAACCCCCAGTGCTCAGTGGAATTGCAGCACCCAATATTTAGTGGTGGGTGGGAATCCAGTCAGCTGGTTTTATCATCCCATTATGTGTTGGCCATATGAGATGTGGCCTCTGTCAGAACATGATGGCAAGAAAGTCTAATTCCATTAAAAAATTGCACTAAGCAAATTTTCTTAAAATGTTTAGAATATTAAATGGGAAATGCATAATTGATACAGCGATATTAGCTTTTTTTTTTAACCGAACATGCCCATCAGGAATTAGATGATGACTTGTTCTTGCAGTTAAGAAAACTTCCCCAGATACTTCCATGTACACATTTGGGAAAATTATTTGCAATGATATATTTCAATTTCCTTAATAAACTAGACCTGTCTTCCTAATTCCCTTTCCCTTAAGTCCCTCCGCAGGGGTTAAGAAATGAAGTATTTTGAAATTATTACCAGATAACTGTTTCTATGAATAAAAAACTAATCTAAGCTTTTTTTTTAAAATAGATTTATATTCCAAAGCTGGGAAATAAACAGTGGCAGTAGAAAGGAAATATGAGATTAATAAAAATGAAGACGTTTTGCAGAGCTATTCTGGATTGTTTTAATCTTGTTGGTTTGTTTTTTTATTTCTTTTTCTGGGAAGTAGTACTTCTGTAGCAGCCTGCATTGCAATGAAAGCAATTCCTGCTTGCTGTTTTAAAAGTTGTATGAATGCTGGCAGAGACAGTGGTCCTTCAGTGCCCAGTGAATCCTGTCTTACACAGTGATACCTGTAGTAACACACAGAGTGACGATGAGATCAAATGCTCTGGTTAAAAAGCCTTAGGGAAGCATTATGTGTCTGAGGTCTGATCTATTGTCTGGGAGGTCGGAGAGTGTTAATGCACTCTGCAAAGATTAGACTCCCCCTCTAATTGCTCCAACACTTCCTTAAAGGATTTAAACAGTCAGGAAAGGTGATGCTCCTTGTCAATTTTTGTCTTCTGACAGCTGTTGAAGTTTATCTGTCTTTCCACGGAGACCACTAGATCATGCAAACCAAGCAGTGGCAAAAGCACAGACCCAGAATTAGGACTCAGAACAATGAATGCCACTATTTACAACTCCATTATTACTGTTTTTAAATGCTTTAAGGGCCGTGTCCAGGATTGCTCCTTCGTGCTGTGCCATTTACTTTTGGTGACAGGAACTCCCGAAGTCCCATGAAAACTTTAACTCCCTAGTTTGATGAAAAGTCACCCTGTTAATTCTGAAAGTGAGTCATATTATGGTCTGCATCCCTTAGAGCTTGGCTGATGCTTCTTCAGCACATCTCTGTGGTACCAAGTCAGCCATGGCACAGCCACTGCTTGTTTACCCAAGTGCAGTGCTACAGCTGAGCTACTGTGAGGCACTCTGCTATTTAATGCCAAATTTTCCTCTCCCTCACTAAGTCTGATAAGGATTTGAGTTCTCTTGGTTCATAAAGCCTGAAACACATATAAAAAAATTTGCTCAGAAATCTGGGAAAGCTCATGCAGGAAAGTTTTTCTGCTGCTGAACCAGAGTGTCTACAAGTACCTGACCCCTGTCACTAATTTTGTCAAGCAAAATTGAAATTTGTCCAATGGATCAGAACCACATAAAAGAACCAGTTCGTTATTTTGCAGCCTAAATATTTGAAATGGCTTACATTTGCAAAGGATGCTGCTTTTGCTTGGAAAGTACTTTAAAAGCAAGGGATGCAAAAAAAGATGAATGTTATTGAGAAAGGAGAAACATGACTCCACCCCAGGAGATTTTGGGAAGTTTAATATATTTATGCAACAAGGCCCTGGTACCCTCAGGTTCACAGTAGGGTAACATTTATTGTAACAAGAGTGCAATTTGACCCATCTTTTTAAAAATGTCCATTCCTGTTTCACAGACAGCTGTAAATGTGTCCTGTTTCACTGCAGCTCACACGACATGACAGGTCCTGCAGACCAGAGAGCCATCCTGTAGTTATTTCTTCTGGTGCATCAGAAGCCTCTCAATTTGATAGTGTCTGTGTTTTTGCTAGTCTTGGAGCATCTAAATGTGTTGGTGTATCTAATCCATTTCACACATAAATGTATAAATATGACCTATATAAATATACATATATTTAATGCCTCTTTTCTAGACTCTGAGCAGATGACTAATACAGCTGTTCAAAGGAGAAAGGGATTTTTTTTTCTTTTTTTTTTTTTCCAAAGCCCTCTTGGCTCTGAATCGGAAATTGAGGAGCAGAATTCATCAAGTGTATTCTGATCGTTCTCACATGGGTAGTTCCTCCTTCCCTTCCTGCATAGCATGTTCCTTTGCACTGTTGCTATATTACATGAAATGTTTCATCTGTATATAAAAATTAAAAATTCAAACAAAAATCTGGCCCACATGAAGAACAGGCCCTTTGGGCATATGGTTCATTATGCATATTCGTTTAATTACTAAAACACTTGGGATGTCTCTACTGCCCTTGCTTTCAACTTGTAAAGTTGGATCTGTTCTGCAGCACAGAATATGTTGAACAGGCATGTGTCATAAAGGACTTCAGTTTTCTCCTACTTCAAACTCCATATAATGTTCTTGGCTGAATCGTTAGAATTTACTGATTAACAGTTCAATCCACTGCATCAAAACAGCATTTCAGGATCTCTTTTCTCTTAACACCTTCTCTAACCCCAAAAAGGCAAGTTTTACAGTGGTTCAGAGTTGTGTTTAGTATCGAAGTAACGTGAGACTCAGGATTTAGATTTCAGGCACATTCCCACAAAGCACCTAAAGCTGCATGTTGAAGCTGTATAACTTTTATTAGCTAGGAAGGGATTGCTGTGATAGTGTGACTTTAATTGATTTTCAGGGCAAACAGGTGGTGATGGTTTAGGCATCCCCCAGTCTCCTGCCATTCCTAATTTGGAGCTGCACATATAATAGCTTTATTAAAATAAACAATCTTCTGGCTTTAGTTTTACCTGAACAGCTGCCTGAAATTGCGGGAGTCTTGCAACTTTTTTTTTTTTTGAAGATTATTTTGTATTTTGGAAAGCAAAGTGCTATAGGTCTGCTGGTGGAAAATCTCTATTACATAGTCATGCTGTCAATATATTGGATTTTTTTTTTGGTGTCACTGCTGCTAGATTACAATGGTAACATATCCAGGGTATAATTACAGTGAGTCTCACAGTCATCTTCATGCATTTGTTCTGTAATGCAGCAATTTTGTCACACTGCAGATGAAGAACCTGCTGAAATAGTTAAGTGTTGTGTATTCACTCTCACTGTTCCTGGGTGTGTGTCAGGTGTGGGGAGGGCTGGGCTCCAGTTATGAACTGCAGTTCTTCCCTTGACTTTGGGAAATAGATCTCTGGGTTTACTGGTTCGTTGTTTTGTTGGTTTTTGTGTTTGTTTTTTTTTTAATTAGTTTTTTGTTCCTTCTGCTCTGCTTCAATCTGGAAACATTTTTTTTTAGGACTGAAGGTTTTGGAAAAGAGGGTACCAGGCAGTTTTGAACCAATAGTGTGTACAATCATGTATTTCTTATTTAACTGGGTTTGCTGCAATCTGTGTTTTGGTTTTATTTTTTTTTCCCCATGCCATAACTGGAGACTGCCAGGGAAGTAACCTTAGCTGCAGTTCTCCTGCCACTGAACTAAATTTAACATGTTTGCTTTATTAGAAAGCTCTTTTTTCTTTACTCATTCAGCTCTAATATACACCATGAACATGAAGGAGGAGGTCATTAAAGTAGTTTAAACATATCATTTCAGACTCCCATTTGCTACCAATTGGAACCCAATTAAGAGCCCAAATTTAAGAACACTTCCACCGACACTCCTTCCACTCCTGTACAATTATGTCACTATCTGACCCTGTCTGCTAATGTTTCTCACAATGCTAACAAGTATGTCTCCAAATAAGTGGACATTTATCAACTCAACTAATGACAGTTTTTTTCATGACCCTTTTAAGGTGTTCACCTTATGCAGAATAAATAAAATCAGCCTACATTTTTGCCTCCTTTTAAATAGCACAGATATTTTTTTCTGACACATTTTGGAAGAATTATTTACTATAGGACCAGGCTTTTAACTGGCATAATGCCTGTCTTCCCTGCAAATATATTATAACTTTCTGTATGAGAATAATTCCAAAATTGTCACCCTGCTGGTAAACCAAAACATTAGAGTTAAAAATGAGAATTTAATTTATCTGTGGTATAAAACAACAGATTTTTTTTTTTCTCTTGCATGCCACCCCATCTTTATTTTGTGATCTTCCACCATTGCCTTGGTCTGCGATAGTTACCCCTTGAGAAATAACATGCAGATTTATTCCCCTGGCCCATTCCCAGCAGATTACCCCAAAAGATAGAAAACTTATAATATTTTTTTCTTCTGTTTTTTTTTCAATTTTAAGCTTTACTGCTTGAGGGTCTTAACTGTATTTTACTTGGCACAGGAAATGTAAAATACGTTAGATAAAAGCATGAGGGAAAAATTAGACCAGTCAGCATGTTGGCAAACCGCTATTTCTTCGGTGTCTGCTGCCTAAAAGGATTTGAAATCTTTTACTCTAAAGCTGTTGTACATACATAAATATAGAACCCAAAACTTGTGATGTAGTTGATTTTGTTTTAACCTCTTTTGAGATTAGGGATAAAGTAGCAGCCACAACAAAATTGGATAGACTTGTGGTGGGCATAAGGCTTTGGGGTTTAAATGTGGGTGTCCTAGAGGACAAAGATGACACCCCCAGACATAAACCCTTTTGTGTTGGAAATTATCATCCACTCTGACCAATATGCCAGAGTTGTCAAATAGCTGGAATGCAATGTAGAAATCTTAACTTACATATAGTCTTAAGAGGTGATAAGTTCAGTGGAATAAACTTGAACCAAGTGCCTCTTCCCTGACCTCCTCATTAAAGAAATACATCTAACTAAGGATCTTGTTTCCAGTTTTCTAGGCTGGCTAACCTCATTAATGTAACCAAAATAATCAGAATAAAAGAAGACCGTCATTTTTAATTAGTGTGGGTTTATTTTGTTGTTGTTTATCACTTTCTAATTCCAGGCATTGTTATGAATAAAGAACAAATCAGTTGAACGTGTTAATGGCAACAGTAATTCAGGCTCAAAGTGGGGACATTTTGTAAGTGTTTGCAGTCTTAAGTGTAGCATCCCAACCCTCCCTGATGGAGTTCCGTACGGCAGTGTCCCAAGAGGATGGTGGAGAACAGATTGTAACATTGTCAGCTCTTCTGATTTCGCTGTGACTTTTGCAGAAGAACATGCTTCTTCTTAAAGCACCATTTCTGAAGAGTCCTGTGATTGCACATGAATCACAGCTTTCATTTAAAACACAAATGAGTCTCTACTTCCTACCAGCAGCAAAGAAAATGAGATCCCCCTGAAGAGTCTAAATCAGGCAGTGACAAAAAAGGCCCTAACACATATTGACTTAAACAGTATAAGTTTTTTCGCATGGTTTTTGGGACTATTTTTGTTGGTTGCTTTATGTCTTTTTTTGCTGGGAGTGGGATACATTGGGTTTTTTTCTTTTCTTTTTGAATGTTCAGTAAAATTGTGACCATGCTGACCAGAGTTCTCATCCTTCACAGCCTTTATTCTGTCACTCCTCTTCCTTGTTGTATCCTCACATATGATGTAAATTGTTAAGCACAAGTTGGGTATCTCAGGTTCCTCCTTAAGCTCATCCTGGGCCAGCAAGGTGCAGTTGGGACAAGAAGAGATGGGACATACGGCTATGGCAGCAGGACATGGCTTTGCTTCTGTGTCATTTAGTCTTTGCAGACAACTGAGGTGGGCAAATGTAGCCATGTTGTTTGTTACCCAAAGCATCTTCTGAGGAAAAAAAAACAAATTAGATAGATCTACATGGTAAAAAACTGCTACATATCCTTTAGTTCTACTTCTCAGTTCTGTGCAGTCACATATGTGATGCAGACTGAGAGTTTTTGAGGCATAATTTGGTTTGACTTTGGGATGTTTTATGCCTTGTCTTTGTTTTTAGATTCCATTTGTGTTTGCGCTTGCATCAAAGAGCTTTTTGCTTGTAGTACACCCTTAAAAAATTAGTAAGTTGTAGGCTGATGTGTGGAGCAATGCAGAGATAATTTGTAATGTGGCATTAATATTTAAAGACCTCTATTCCTTCAGGTCATTTTTGATTTTGGTCATTGCCGTTCAGTACAGCGCACGTTTCACACTGCCGTTGAGATGCTCTGTGTTCTTCTGCTGGGGACACAAAAAGCAAATTGAATCTAAAGTAAATAGGTTTCTCCTGCCAGTGCTGGTTTATTTAAGTATAATTTCTCTTCCTGCCACATTCTCCATTATTGCATTGCAACAAGGGAGAGACTCCACTCATAACTGACCCCTCCTTGAGCTCTGGTTTAGTGGCCATGAAGTGGCATCAGCAGTGAGGGAGCATCATATGGGTGTGGGAATGAGAATGTTGGTATGAACAATTCTGGAATGCATTCTTGGAAGGAGGACCTTTAGTGGGAAATAGATGCTACGTGGTTGCCTCAGCCTTTTTTGCCATACCCTGAGGTGGGGCTGTGTTAGGTTAGTTTCCATTATTTTTAATGGCTTCTTCTTTAAATATTCTCATTAGTCCCATGCATGAGCCAGCCCAAGAGCACAAGCCGCATTAGTGTACCCACATCAGACTGAGCCCACACTGGGTACCCTGATTTTTGTTAGTGTGGGCTCAGCACTACTCTGTTCCTGCATCCAGATTGTCCTTATCTGGAAGGGATGGCTCTGTATACACAGCTATATATATACATATACACAAATGTACTGCTCTATGTGAGTGTGTTCATTCTCTCCTCTACTCTTGTACTCTCCCTTTCTAAGGGCAGGAATAAGTATCTGTCAGAAATAATTTGTTGTCGACAGGCTTATTGCCTCCAAGGGATTCGAGTGCCCTTTTGGGGAGCCAGTATCTTACATTATTGGCTAATATCCTCTATTTTGTTTTGGACTGAAAACTTAAAAAAAACCCCAAAAGTCTAGAGAGTTTGTCCCTGAATACTTATTTTCAGAAATTTTTTCTTTTTTTCTAGAGTTCATTTGTGCATATGTGGCAACTTGAAACTACATAACTCAGAGATAAGTGAGAAATACAGAATCTCTCTCCCCTGTAAATAAAAGGGGTGCAAATCTTTTTTTCTCAAATCAGAATCGGTGATTTGGCTTAGTTCAAAACCTAACTTGGACATTCACAGCAGTGTCAGCTCAAGTTTTTCTCCTGCCTTCATGAATTACACAGATCGTGTTTATAAATCACATGAAGCTGTTAGTAGTTTGGAGTTCAGTTGAATTGTGGGTTTTGAGACTTTGAGTTCCAAATAATATTTTTCACAGCTCTGCTGATGAGGCATTTCATTAGCATTGGAGCCTACACTGGCTGAGAAAAGAACTTTTTACCACAGGTTCCTCGCATGCATTTAATCTCCTTTCACTTTTATTTCTTCCATCTGATGGAATGTATCGCTCTCCTCCCATCACTGTTGTTTTCCAAGAATTACTCTGTCACATAACGCAGCATCTTTCACTTTTCCACAAAAGCTTACCAGGTCAAAGAAAGCCTGTTTTTTGCAGTCAGAAAAATTATAATTGCTGTATAGAAAAAAATCACACCGAAGATACTATCTTATGCTAGGTTTCTAAACCTCTTAAAACTGTTCTATCCCCTGACTGTGGGTTTGCTGGTGACAAATGTTTTATGGGCATATTTTAGTAGACACCCGTCTAAAATCTGGTTTTAATAGTCAGATCCTAAATTGGAACCAGAGGGGCAGAAAAACCAGATTTGAAACGTGTTTCTAAGGGTTTGTTTTTACTTTCAGTTGAGGCTGCCTTCTCTCATCTTTTGTACTGCTGTCAAAAGGGCCACTCTCATGGTTGTTCAAACTCCATGCTTCTTGACAGGAACAGTTGGACCCCTCTTCAATGATTTTCAGATGAAACGGCTTCCAAACCTCCAGAGCTTTAACTTGTAGTTATTAGGCCCTTTGAAATAGCAACACATTAATCAGCTGAAATCAAGTGGTCCTTTCTCCAAGGCTGTGATATTGCTGTTCTCTTCTAGGTAGAGCTCTAGTCTAAATATTAGTTTCAAGAGCTCTTTTTCTTTTTCTTTCCCTCTAGATACGTCTATCCCATTTCTGTTTCTGTTTGGATCAGTGTTTTAGAATGCTGTGAATTAAATTGTTCGCTCCTATAATAGGCTTTTATACTCTCAAATGGCATTAAAGGCAGTAATGCAGAAAACTCACTTCCACTTTTTTGACTCTTAGTTTAGAAATCGACTGCTGTCCTTTTAACTTCTCCCATGCACAGTGTGAAACCCGGAAGAAAAGGTGTCAATGATGTAATGGATTGTGTCTGACACAACTTGTTCTAACAATGATGTGAAACATCGAAAAAAGAAATGGTTTGTTGAAACTGGATCATTTCAAACAGGACCTTGGTTTGTGTCCCTGACTTCTGGGGTATTGAGAAAGTGACCTGAACCTGTTAATGGATTCCCTTACTGGTCTGTGTATTAGGCAAAAGGCAGAATGAGGATGACAAGAAATCCAAGAAGATACTGTTCCTTGCATTAGCCATCATTTACATCAGCAGACAAAGCATTCTTGAGTTTTGGCAAAAAAAATATTGAAAAGAAAATAAGTTAGGGAGCATAATGCAGGACCTTCTCCCAGGCAGAAGGTATGATGGAGGAGAAAGTAAAAACATGCATGATTGAGAACCTTGTGATTTGGGGAGTGGATGTCTGTGTCACAGGGCTGCTGATGCTGTTGGTCAGTGTCAGGGAGCTGCCTGAGAGCTGATAAAATAGGACATGGGCCTGCTTGGGATCTGCTTTGAAAACTGATGCTGTAGAACTACTCAAAAGGCTGTTAAATTGCAGAAATATTTCTATTCGCTTTATAAACATGCTCTGAACTTCTGTTATGTACTGTATGTTCACAGCAATCATTTCCCATACCTCCGAGGCTAAATAATTTCTGAATAGCTAAATCAATTTGTCTTGTGTCTGTGTTGTGTCACAGTAATGAAAGTTCCCTGTACTGTGGCAGTAGCAGTAAAGCAACTCTTGTTAAGGAGATGTGGGGGCTCTATCAAAGCGTCACTGTCTGAGTTACAGCTCAGCAGCTGATTAACCAGTCAGCATTAGAAAGGAAGAGACAGTATGCCTGAGCTATCCACTGAGCCTACAGTGAGATTTTGTAATGAAGTTTGAAGTTTTATTTAAGGTCTGAAACTTAATAATACACAAAATGTACTGTAAGATCTAAAATCACCAAGGTCTTGATTTCATAGCCTGCCTAAATGACCTGTGATTGCAAGGTTGCATTGCACTTGCAGCAGAGCAGAGTGATGTTCACACAGGATGGTGACAGATGCACTAAAATTGGGTCAAGTCCTGCAATAGAGTGAATGAAGAAAGTTCTTCAAGAGCTTCATTGACTCCTTGTACAAGGACTCTGCTTGGCTGGGTGCTGGTGGAGCCTTTTTGCTGCATTAAGGGAAGACTGAGTTTGCTCGTGCCCCAGGGAGATGGTGTAAATGCAACCCCCTCCAGTGAGCTGGAGCAAATGTTTTGAATTAATACCTGGCAACAGGAATTTCCATGAAGGGGTTTACATAAGGATCAGATGTATATTTATATGTGTGTGTCTGTTCTTATCTGTCTATATGTACCTGAGAAAGATATCTGTGTAGAGATGTACAAGAAGAGGTCCTTGTTCTTTGGAGTGACATTTGAGGTAGGACAGGAGCTGGTATCACCTTTGCTTTGTCTTACAAAACAAGCAGAGATTCATCTGAGGGAGTTGTAATAGTTCCAGATGAACTTGTTCAGGTTAGAACTTTTCATTTATGGGAGACTTTTCAGCTGGGAATATAACAATTTTGGAAGTCTTTATTAGCTAGAGTCATGCAAGACTCCTGTAAGACAGATCAAGCACTGTGCCTTCTTGGCCTGGATTCATGTGTTTCTGTTGCCTTGCTTACATATGAAATGTGGCTGTGTGAATCATTATCACTTCTAATTTTTTAGTATGTTGAAAAGCAGGATCAAAAAGGAAAAAAAAAAAAAAAGAAAACCAAATCCTCTTCTACGTTCCTGCGCTGCAAATCAATAGCATGGGGATATATTGCCTGGATGTCAGCCCATTTTATAAATGAATATATCTCAAAGATCGTTTTACTGGCCTACAAATGCCAAGAACAGGATGACAGTCTAATTCCTTGCATAGCAACAGCTAACATAAAATCAGGTTCACTTTAGAAAATGCAGTGCTGTTTGGGCAAGGTTACGGATATAGGCATTGTTTCTCGGTTTATGTTTGGCCCGTGGTAGATATTAACTGGTCGTTTGTCTGATGTCAGACAAGTCTTTTTGTTTAAAAGTTACAACAGCTGCTGTTCTGTAGGGGTATAAATTCTCACGCTGCTGAATGCAATGGGAAGTATTTCTTTGGTACATTGTGGTTACACTTTCAAGTCCATAACACAAAATACATTGCCATAAATATCCCATTCTACAACTGCCAGCATTGTCTTTATATGTAATATCCGATGGGCCAAGGATGAGGGGAGGTAGAGATTTAGATTTCTCATCACACGTAGAGTTTTCCTTTGTTGTGGTTTGAGATACATTTACTGGATCTGACTCATTTTCACTTACCTGTATTATTCTAAAGATGTGATTGTTGTTTCTGATCATTCCAGGTTCTTTTGGGGGAAGAAAAATGAGAAAAATGTGTTTGTGCCTTGTCTTTAAAGGAGATTGCTTAAAATAGCTTCAAGTTGCTACCAGCATTAGGCAGTTCTTCTGGAAACACTATGTATGAGTAGAAAAGGAAATGGGATCACAACATGCATTTTATGGCAGTTCTGGATTTAGTTTATTAACTTTGCATTGCCAACCCCTCCAAGTTTGCAGTCTGTTCAGGTATTGTTGGTACTTTTAAGATAGGATTGCAGTTTGGCTTGATACATTTTTTTGGAAAAAAAACCTATGTGATTTTTAAATCCCCATCACATTAGTTGTGTGTTTTGCTGTTCCAGTTTGCAGAACAAATCGTCAAAATTTGGCTTCATGTTTTGCTGTTAGTGGGTTTTGTCAGATACCACTCCAAATACACAGAAGTGTATACTGGTTTTGGGTTAAGAGAGTCCAAGCAACCAGAGAAATCAGAATATGCTGTGCTGAAAAATGGCGAGAGTATGAGAATGGAGACTAGGCTGACTGGATCCCTTTCCAAAATAATGCATCATGTGCAACCTGAAGCCTTGCCTCCTGGATGGTAACAGTCCTTTCTCTGTGCTGTTGTGCCAAGAATATAGGTGGATTAATGGTGAAGATGCATTTGCTGATTATCTGCTGTGGAGTGACAAGGGATCTCCATGGTTCCTGTTGCACAAGAGGAAAAAACCCTCTCCTCTAGCCTGTGAAAGACCCCCTGGCAATTAGGGTTTGATGTAGTGGAGCAGGTTTACCTCTGTAAGTGCATCTGTTCTACACTAGCACTAAGGACAAAAGGCTTTCAGGCTTGAGAGGGTCCCAGGAAGGAGTGAATAAAGCCTTTGGAGTAACCTTATGTTCATGGCCTTATACTCCACCAGATACAAGGGAGGAGGACCTAACAAACAGCAGCCTAATGATCTCAAACAGAATAGAGCGAAAGCACACGCTTTGCGAGCCGATTTCTTTGCCAAAATAATAATATGAATGAGGTTTGAGGTTAACAGACATTCAAGGATGAATGTACAGAGTGATAATGACTGAAAGGCTTTCTCTACATGTCTTTCTCTTTAAACACTTGTGTGTATTCCCTTCTGCTGCTTTATTTCTCCCAGGTATTTGTGGTCACCGTCTGGAACGTGGAGCTGTACATGGTGCCCCTGGCTTTGCTGGTGCTCTTTGCCTACAATTTCTCCCTCGTCACGACAGGGAAGGTCAATAACGCCCAAGATGCCCAGGCAAGTAAAGTGGCAGTAACATTTCTGGCAGCCCCAGTTTGCCCTTGAGCGAAGTGTCACGTGTTTTAATGGTATTAAGCTAGTCGTGTATCTAAAAAGCGGTTTTATTTCAAAATTAGTGAAAAGAAACCTCAACCCTCTCGATTTTCGTTATTTGACTAAAGCAATAAACCATTCAGACTAGTAAGAGAAGACAACAAGAGTGTGTAGGAGGAGGATTTCACTTACTAAGTAACTACAAACATTTTTAAGTTAAATTAAGAAAGGCTTCCAAAGCAACAAGTGCCATGCCTCTCCTACCATTACGCTTTGCATCACACTAATGATTTGTGATTCACAGAAGAGGAAAGTCAATAGAAACCGGAAGAGAATATAGTTATTTTTAAAGTTATTTTATTGTCCTGTGATCTGAGGCTTTAAAAAACTTTTGTTCTTCCTTCCCACCCCCCACCCTTAAATGAAAAGTGCTTTTTTCCCCCAGAAATTTAGCCTTCATTTTTTTAACTTGGGAGAAAAAAGAATTTAAATGCAGAAAGTAATCACAAAGTAAGAAAGTGCTACTCTTGGGGTATGAAATGCTGTTTGATGTTGACCACTGTCTTTAGTCATACAACAATGGTAATTACGGCTAGAAATGAGTGTAAATTCATGAATGTCCATAGTGTTCTGTTTTTAAAAGTGAAATAAATTCAGTAATGAAATGGAGGCCAAAGTGTAGCTTCCAACTTTTGATAAAAAGATTGACATTGGTACCTTTACCTGAACGAGTCAAGTGGATTTTATACAAAGACATAATATTGTACAATTAAAAAAGTCAATAGCTGCTCTATTAGTTTTAGTGAGAAAAGTTGCTCGTAGTTCAGTTTTCATCCATTCCCTAGTGGAAAGATTCTTAGAAGACAGGGGAAGTTGCATTATCCAGACTGGGAGACGTTTAATTTGAAAACATGGTAAAAGAAATTCTTTTCTCCAGTTTCAGCCACGTCCAGAATAACACAAAAAGATACTGTGTGTCTTCAGTGACTACTTGATTTCATCAAGAAAATAACTTCCCATGTGGGAGAATCCCAGGCAAACAGCTGGTTTTGGTTTTAATACAAAAACCAATAAAAAAATAACAATAATAACTTACCCAGAAAAAAATACACAGAGAATGCCTTCCAGCCCCCTCACTCATCCTGTGGTGAGTTTGTTGCATGTTCAGGTGAGGTCAGTCTCGCAGAAAACAGAAAAATTGAGCAGAGGATCATTTAGGTGGATACTACAAAAGGGATATCTCTAAAAATACAGCTAATTGTAATAATACTCAAGGAAGGTCCATCAGAAATTTGGCTCTCTTCCTGTCACACATTCTGTAAGCAATGCAGTGCCATGAAATTCAGGGGTGCATTTTGCATAAGCAAAATCGCACATCTGCCAAAGTGCTTTGCAGGATTGAGATCATATGGAACAAGTAGTCAAAGTGCCTTTAATATTACCTGATTTCTTTTTTATGTGTGTCTATGATTCTAACCATCTGTAGGTCAAAAATAGACAATCAGGTGCTACCCTTAGTCACATCTGCCGTACAGATGAGATAAGGTTTTCTTCAAAATACCAATGGTTTTTACACAGTCATTTATTTATTTTTTGCTTCTTAAGCCCTTGGCTGCGTGTTCACTGCCCTTGGTTTTTGTGTGCTAGCACACACTTTTTGTGTATATAGAAGAATGCAAGCAACAGTCTTTGCAAAAGTGAACCTTAAATTCTCTCTGATTTCTGTGCTATAAAATGTGAATAACAGTATTAACCTTGTACTCCTGATCCAGTTGCCAGGAGGTTAAATTTGTGAATATTGGTAAAAATGGTTTATGATTTACAGATGGGGAGCTTCTGTAGAAATTTAAACCATGATCAGTGTTAATTCGGCTGCTCAGGGTATTCCAGAGAGCCAAAGAGTACATCTGGGTATCTCAGCTCCCAGTACTTTTTACATACTAGATGAAACTGCTTTTCAGGGGGAAAAAAAGAAAGAAAAAAACCCCAAAACAGAAACACCCAACCCCCCAAGAAAACCCAAATTCAAAACATCTTTTTTATTGTGATTCCTCACATTCTTTGCGTGTTTGCTGCATTTAAACTTGTAGTACACAGATTCAAATGTAGCTATTGAATAACCAAGAAAAACCTGGAGGATCCTGTTAAAGGCTCAGTTTATTAAATACCTGAATTGAAAGCCAAGTGCTCCTAATTCCAAGCCTTAGCCAAGTCTTTTGTTTTCTCCCCTACCTGTCAGCATAGAAGTTAAAGGGAGGAAATAATGCTGCATAGAAATCTGACTGTGATTCGTGAGATTGATTATGTTCATACTAATGTGTTTTCTAAAGTCTAATGTTTCAGTAATGGCCCTAAAGGGAGGGAGCAGTCATTGTAGCAGAGAGGATGGAACAAGTTGAGTATAGAGTCCTCAGCCTTGACACACCGTCTGGTTCATTAGCAAGACTTGAGTACAAAGCTGTTTACAGACAGTAAAAGTTGGCAATGAATTTGAAAGCCTGTTGCCTTCAAATTACTGGACACAGCCACGAGTGCTTTATTTAGGCTTAAAATTTGTATAGGGTATTGCGTGCTTTGTTCGGAATGTCACACACAAAAACAAAAAAGGTCCTTGAATACAAAACATTGTTTCTGAAAGGTGAAAGTGGTGGGTTTTTTAAATGACTTTCAATAGAAATGGGAGAAAATTGTATAATGAAATGTTGTGGGAGTATCATAAGCTTTTTGAACATTGCCTGTTGCTGAAAAATAAATGTAATGTTTTGTAATATGGACATCTGCTTCTGCAGGAGCTTATGGGCTTAGATGAAGATGAGGATGAAGATGATAAGGTAAGCATATCTCATGATTATGTTGGGTAGTATCAGAAGGAACGTGGGAGAGCACAAACCCACCATCTTCTCTCCGTGAGATCTTCAGTTATTATCTGTATTAAGTGGGAAGACAGTTGTCAGCAGGTTGCTGTTTGGCAAATTTGAAAGTAGGAGAAGATTGGTTTGTGTAACCTTCCACATGAGACCTCTGAACATTGATTGAATCTGAGCAGCTCCTTGTAATGGGCACATGTTCATGTATGTGCACTAAGAGGTGTGTGTTTGGGTGCACGAGGTGTGAAGACATACACGAGTGTGTAAAATCCCCCTTTGCCTCCGAGTGTTGGATGACATTCTGTGCTAGTGGCTTTCCCCAAATGATTTGGCATTTCCACTCCAGTAGGCCAGAATTAGTGTGATTTGTGGAGGACTGGTTAGAATTTTCTCAACGTTTCTTTCAGAGCCTGGGAAAAAAACAGTTTTAGTTCATCGGCTGAAATGTGGAAAGAATTGGAATTGGCAAGGCCTGTTTTTTATTTTATTGGAACGTACTTACTCATTCTTCTCACTGTGAAAAATTCATTGGATTTTTTTCCAAGTTTATCAAACCACAGTGACAAATGATAAAAGGATTAGAGGGCATGACATATGAAGAAAGATTAAGAGAACCTAATGTATACAGCTTGAAAAAATGTAAGTAAGTGAAGGAGGATCTGATAATCTATAAATACTTTAAAGCTAAAAGGTGAGGAATTATTTAACGAGCAACAGCATGCAAAGGAACATTAGCTGTTAGGAAGAAAATGTTCACAAGGCGATGTGAAACTTTAAAATTGCATACAAAGTTAATAAGACTCTTCTTGAATATTCTGTGTTTTAAAAGTGTTACAGTGAAATTGTTGATCATTGAGAAGTAAATCAATACCACAGCAGGCAAGTGCACCTTAACTCTTCTCAGTCACAGACCCTAGAATTGAAGCTCAGCAGACTAATTGATGGGAATAGTTATTTAAATTTAACTCGCTCCTCTGTGGTGGTTATATTTTAATGAGCAACCAGAAATCCATCAAAGTTATAAAGTGAACTTTAGGCAATCCAGCTGAATTACAGGTTTCTTGCAACACACAATAATTGTCTAAATGTTCTCATTTATAATTTACTCTTTGCGTCGTAAAATTCGTCAACTGAATGGACCAATATCTGGAACTCATCAGAAGTTGCTAAATGAAAGCTGCCTCTTTTTCAAAGGAATAGTGTGTATCTCTAAAAGTCAATAATTTCTATTTAGTGGGTGTAATTTCTATACAGTGCTAGACACCTGTAAATATTGACCCTCTGCATATTATTTGTGTGATGCCTAAAGGTGTAACTTATTCACTGGAACAATCCCATTTACTTTCTTCTATTTTAATATTCCTCTTTTTCACTTGGAAGTGCTGAGGTGGGAATAGAGAAGTAAAAATGTATTAAGTAGGTGTATAATCCTCTGTTTCCCGTGCTGTGCAAGAGATTCATTGCTGCAATGATAAAATATTCTAGGTTATGTTTACCCTAGGTTTAACTCCTGTGACTTTGGTTCTCTCTATAGATACAACTGGGTTGCTTAAATATGGATTTAATGACTTTACAGTTTTGCCTCCCCCCAAACAACTTCACTGTAATTCTCTTTCTTGGTTTCTTCTAACTAAATAGGTAGGTGTGGGGAAACTCCTGAGAGTCAGTGTTGACCTGTTGATGATTTGACCCTTCCATTTTGTAATCAGTGTTGCCTCTGTGTCCATTTCATGCATTCTCTGAGACTCTTGACACAGAGAGCTGGTAGCACTGGCTAAAACTACTCACAGTAGACACCAGCAGGCTTTCTCATCAAGGTAACCCTTTACATCCCAACATTTCAGTAATAATAATTCATAATTCATATTAATTGTTGTACTAGTGTTACGGGTCTAGGGAATTCTGACACAGAGTTGCCAGAAGAGACAATTTCCAGCCACTGCATGTGTCCCATGCTTTCATTCTGCCCTGTGTGTATCCCCTGTGCAGCAGTGGTGGACCATGCTTGCACTCTGATGACTTGCATCTTTAAGTACATTAGGTTATTCTAAGTGACTTTTCCAAGTCTGAGGGTGGCCAGTGCTCTTTGGGGAGTGTAAGAAAAATGTAATTTCATGACATTATCTCATGGCAATGTCAACATTTAAACAGACAACTATACTTTAAAAAGAAGTCTGTATATTTTTTTTCCCTCCCTAATACAAGAGCTCCCAGAGTTGAAATCTGCTAGTTGGGTTGTGGTATAGGAGGTCACTGTTTCTGTTTCCTATCATCGTGCTGTATCAAAATATGCACACACAGAGCCCTTCTGGGTTCTGCTGCCTGTTAGACATAACAGACCGTGCTTCTGGGAATTGTAACACACCCTCTAAGAGATGAACTGTTTACAAATTAAAAATACACAGACACTTAGTTCAAAAACCCAAGAGCAGATTAACTCCCTCCACCTAAACTATCTGTCTTAAATGACAGGGCTTAATTGCCATCTCCCCCGTCCTTTCTCCCTTTGCCCTCCCCACATACCAGCATGGAGGACTGTAAAAGATAGGAGAGCTCTGTCCCTTTGGCACAGCTCTTCGGTGGATAAATGCCTTCTCGGATTTGTGCCATCTTGGACACAGAGTTCAGGCTGTGTCCTGTCAGCTCTGGGCTCTGTCAGACTGCCTGAGTAAGGATTGTTTTAAAATTACATCACTGAAACATCTTTTGCCTGCCAGTAAGAAGGTATAGACAAGTTACATGCAGCTTACATGCAGTAAGTTGTCTAATTGTTGGCCATTTCTATTTATTTTATTTTATTTCATGGTTTTGATAATGACTTTAGAACTTGAAGAGCAGACAGTTGTGCTGTGAATGAATGTGTCATAGCACCTGACTGGAAAAAGTCTTGGAGTCTTCTCAGTCGTGTGAATAAAAGTTTGCATCTCCTCCACAACAGACAAAACTCAAATTACTACTGTTTCCAGGTCTGGTAACTAATTCAAAAGAAAATCAGAGACAAAACTAAATCAATCACAGTTCTTGTGTGGGTTTTTTTGTTTTGTTGGTTTTTTTTTTTTTGGAGGATTTCTATCCTGTGGTGAACCAATGTAGCCCTGCTTGGCTAGTGGGATGTAACAGGGAAGGATCAAATGATACTGTGGCGTTAAGCCAAGTTATTTGGCAACTTCCAAGGAAGGTTTAGTATCTCATGTATTGGAAACAAACAGAAGTGGGAAAAATAACCAAAAAATAAAAATCTAGTGTTTATAATGTAGGAAATTCTCTGTCAAAAATAGGTACCAAAGCTATACAAAGTTTTACGAACAGAATTCAAAAGGACTCCAGCCGAACAAATTAAAGTCAAATTCATCCAGTAGCAAACAGCTGACATTTTCCATTTGAGTTAGATTCAGCATGTGGAAACCTTCCGTATGGATCTTATTTGTACGGGTGGATTACGATGAAAATTGCATTAATTTTCTCCACAGTAAAGGTCAGTAATTGAAACATGAACCAAGACTCTATTGTGTAAGATGCTATATCCCCATACTTAGGAAAGGTCATTCAAGACAATATCATCTCATTGTTTTCTTCCCTGGAAGTATAAATAATTTCATTAGTTTTTCTTTTTCTCTTCAATGCAACAATCGCAATATAATATTTCAACATCTCCCATTAAAATTGCTGAAGAGAAATGATGGTGAGGACTCGAAAATACCCTGTGATACACAGGGTATGTTCAGACTGACAAGGATCATCCACCTTCTCCACAAAATTTTGGGCAAGATCGTGTCCTAAAAAGACCCATTGCAGGGGTTGCTCTCTGACTGTGCTTTGTTCTTTCCTTGGGAGCCTCCTGTGTTCAAGAAACTGGGAGATAAATGGTCTCTTGTTACATCTTATTTGCACTGCATCATTGTCTAGGACTGCTCTTATCCACAGGCATCCCATAAATTGGCACGGTTCTTGTATCAGCATCGTGACCCACCCATTCACAGGTTTAGAGGTGATGGGGTAGCAGAGTTGAAAGGAAGAGCTTGCAGAGGACTTTTAGTCATCCTGGGCACTGTGGTATGTCTCTCCTCAGAAAGAAACCTTAGCAGCCCTGTGGCAGTCTAAAATTCTCCCTCTTAGGGAGCATTACCTACCTAGAGGTAGGTGAGCCAACACTGTAACTTCTCTGACTCTCTGGAGAAATATTAAGTTAGCAGTAGGCAGGTCACTGAACTGAGCACATAAACCTCAGGGAGTCCTTGTCCCTTAAAAATTCCAACTATTTAAAATGTTAAATTTTATTTTGAATAGACCAGATGTATGAATAGATCTGTCTTTCCCCTGTACCCCAAATTGCTAAAGGTCATTACCTAGATTATAGATGATGATCCAGTAGTTTAAGTCTAATCACCATGTGATTGTCCTTAAGTCTCATGTATTTCCAGGAGAAAGCACTTATTTTGACAGAACTTGTTTTCTTTCCCTTTCCCTTTTTTGAATCAAAGGTGACTGATGACTTTTTATCTCCATTCAGGATTGATTCCCTTTGCTTCCTACGCACATGTTCCTCACCTGAATGGTGTTTTATTCTGTTGTGACTGCCAGTATTGCTTTAAAACTTGTAGCAATGGCACTGGACTTTGTGTTACTTTACATGTCTATGAAAACGTGAGCAAGTACAAATAATGCTTCTTAAAGCCCCTGCATTTCATGCCTGCGCATAGAGAAAGCAACAGAGTTATGATCTAAGGTTTTTCACATAGCATTTTTCTTGGGTTTGGCTTAGGAGACTTTTTGCTGGTCCCCTGTGCACAGATGAAATTCATCTAATGTAAACAAAGAAAGTGTAAGCATGGCTAAGCAAGGCATGAAGTGGTCATCTTCTGCCCTATAGGCAGTGTTGCCCAGACTTAACTGTAGGATCATGTGCTATTGCTTTTAAAATGTGTCCTTTTAAGACCAATGCTGTTCTTCTTCATACCAGTCTGAAGTGATTCTATTGGCTCTAGTGGAATTATTCCAGATTTCACACCTTTTTAACTGAGAGCATAAATTGACCTGTATGTGTTGCATTTCCTCTATTTGGTAATTATTTCAAGTACACTCAGATTCGCTAAATTTCCACAGGCAGGCACATTTGCAGCATGGTGTTAATAAACAAAAAGATCCTGTGATGCACAGTTTCAGGACTGCACGAGGCAATTGCTCAGAGTTTGGCAGCCGTCCTCTCCGGGTACCCGTCCTCCTGGAAGTGCCGAGCAGCTCCCCTCGACACGCAGCAGGCATTGCAGCACAGGGCAAGACAGTGACTCAGCAAGGCAGATTGCTGGGTTCATTTCAGCCGCCTTTGGCTCCCACCGAAGGCAGGATCCAGTTCAAGGTTGCTGTGGTGACTGTTTTCAAAGCTCTGCCTGGAATTCATTTTAGCTACCAAGAGACTGTCTGTCACTCCATGGCTACCACCTCCCACAAGAGCTTCATTCTGCTGCTAGACTGGAGCTGTTAGTGGAGTGTTCCCTGCAGACAATAGAGGCCAGTGGTCTGCTGTTTATACCCAATAAAATCTTTCTGGTTTCAGAAGTTCTTCATGGACGAGTATTTTGGCCTTAAGCTGTTGTTTGGCACAGGTTTTGCTGGACACCGGTAAGGTCAGAGTTTTGTAGTCTAGCACAGAGCAAGTTGCAAATTAAATCCAACTTTGGCTAACTCTGCTTTTCTCTAAATAACTACAGCATGTTTTGTTTTGTTGTTTTTGTTTGTTTTTTTTTTAAAGCAAAATAATAGCAGAGCAAAAAGCAATGCGTGTCTGAGCTGTTTTCCTTTCTTTTCCCTTTCCATCAATCTTGTTCGTTGCTAATACAGTGAGGAATTAATAACTGGTACGTCAGATAAATCCTGGTAAAACATTGCCCTAATGTGCTTGCAGCAGTAGCATAATAAGACAGCTACTGTAAGAAAGCTAATCCCGAAAGTTAGGCCAGCCTGGGGCTAGGCAGAGTAATTCTTTCAATCCCTGAAGATATTAATGATTTTCATTCCTGACTCAGTTGGCTGTATCCTGTTTTCTTCTTCCTTTTGCATTAATCCCTATTTATGTTTTCTCCTCCCCTTTTCCTCATCTTTGCCCCCAAATGTTCCTCAGCTTCATATATTGAGTTTCCCTTGGCACGCCAAAAATCTGCTGATGAATACCACTTGTTTGAAAGTTGCATGCAAGATTTCTTTTTCTGCGAGTGTTTTATATGAAATCCAAGTGAGCAAGTATTTAGAACTTACTCGTGGCTTCAAGCCTAACTTTGAGTTGTATGCATATGATATTTGCAGTATACATCAGAAATACCCTTAGAGAGTCAAAATTGTCTATGTGTTTGGAGCACTGCTTACTGGTTTGGATGTATCCAGAGGAAAAATATCTGCAGGATAGATTTAAAAAATAGGAAACAGCTTTCTGTAAAGATGAAAGCTATTAATCATTGAAACAAATGATCAAAAGAAGTTAGGGGATCTCCACCATCGAAGCTTTCAATTCTGTAATGGATGCTTGGCTACAGAAGAAGCAGTTATGGGCGGTATTTGGTCTTTGTTCCAGAGCAGGCGATTGAAGAATTTTGCCTTCAGTCTCTTCCTCCACAAGTCTTATGATTTTCCCTTGCAAGCCCAGCTCTGACCATTGTAGCTCCCTCATCGTGAATTGCTGTGCTACTGCTGGGGGTGTCTTCTCCTGTCCTGCCCCATATTCCCACTTCTTAAAACTCTTCAGCATTGGAAGTACCTCAGTGTTGAGGTCATGTGAGGGTTTCTTTTGCAACTGTCCCTGAATGTCTGGGAGCTGCACAAGTTCCTTCCAGGGAAGGAAGATCACAGAGCTGTGGTAACCCTTTGAGTGTGTTTACATGCCCCTCTTTAGGTGTTACATATTTCAGAAACAGGAAAATCTAGAAGCCACTTCCAGTACGGTAGAGGTTTGGTGTCTTCATTTACAAGTTTAAGTTGATGTGCATTAGCTGGACACAAAAGACTTTATTTATGAAATTGCTGGGTCTTGGTTGGTGTTGTTTTTTTTTCTTCCCCTGACATGCTTAATCTTTTGTAAACCCCCTTTTGTGGTTTTGTTCAGGCAATTAATGTAGAAATGAAGGTTTCTTAAATCAGGATATGCAAGGAAGATTTGAAGCAGCACACTGATTATGTAATTAATTCTCAGTTGTAAATTCATTTTGATGGAGTTAATTCTTTCCCAAAGGCTGAAGACTAGTTTTGGTCCACCCACAGTGCTGTAATCTGCTAAGAAATAAAGAAGAGAAAGGCCTTGAAGGAGTGAAATTTTTGCGACTGGTTTTAGGGAAAATTTACCAGAAACAGGAAGGATATTTTGTTTTCAATTCAAGCATAAGCTGCTGAGCTGTGATTTTGAACCATGGGTATCCAAATCCAAGCAGCATAATATATTGAGTCCAAAAGAAAGCAGAAAGCAATGATACTTGAAGAGACTGGAGAAAAATTACCTGGGTGGTGGGACCTTGCACAGATGGGAAAGTCCATGTAGTGGAAGATGTACTTAGGATTACTTTTTTCATCTTCCACAAATATAGTACTGTTCAAATATAGCTTTCTCTGTGACAGTTGCCCGTTTCCTAATAAATAGGGGCCAGTGACTGTCGTCCTGAGGGACTCCTACTACTTCTGACAGTGTTTTGTGAGGTGCTGACTTCAGAAAGCATAAACAACACTCCAAAATCTAAATAATTTGAAAAATCCTGTTTGCTGTACTTCATTTGTCTGCTTCTCTCTTGCTTAATCAGTGACCTAATAATCCTGTAGATGTATTTAGACTGCAGGTTTCTAGAACAAAACAATAATAACAAAGAAAAATTGACAAATTCTCAGGATTTTTTAATGATTATGCACATACACTGTAGTGCATACTGCAAGGACAGTTGCAGCCTATTTTACTCTAATAACTGATTTTATTTACAAGGCTTTCTAATCTCAGTTTGTCTCTGCCTTTACATTGGTTGGTCACATTTTATATTAGAAGTTGAAACCATCACTGTCTAGGGGTGATTTTAACTTGCACGCCAGGTAAGCACAGGCATGCAGTTGTCATTATAATCTTTGGAGCTGGTAGTTTGTGTTTTATTTTCCTGCTCTGCTTCATGGCTGCAGCAGAAGTTGTGTTGTGTTGGTTAAACTGCGTTATCACCACATCTCTGAGCTCAATCGAAGATGTGTAAATGAAGTCAGCATGATGCAGATAGAGCTGACAGATGATCTGCCTTGCAGCTCGGGGTAGCAAGAGTAGGCTTGCCCTGCAATATCACTTTATTTAAGTGGTTTCTTTACCCCTCTGTCTGAATTTGGACAGAATGAAATTCCCACTGTCTGGTTTTCCATGAGCTGTTCTCCAACTTTTACTTCCAAGTTTGGTGGAAAAAAAGCCAACTGTGGCAGAGGGACCACTCCAGTGAGTGAATAGTTAAATATAATTCCAATGTGTCATTTACATTTGAGCCTAACGAGGTTATAACTGGAGCTGTGTGAAAATGACTTTTTGGTGCTATTTTCACATAAACTGACTATTTATTTATTTATTTTGTTCTGGGGTTATTTCACACCCCAAGGGTTTCATTTTTGTTGGTTGTTTTATTAATGTAAAAATACTCATTTTCACACCCAAATGTGTGATTATTTTAAAAGCTGCTTCTATTCATTGTGCACTCACTTGCAACCTAAAGGCAAATATTCAAATGTCTGGAGCTTGATAACTCCATGGTGGTTTTGGCTGGCTTTTTAAAATCAAAAATTACTGGGGAGAGAAATGGGCAGTAAGTAATTCCAAGTGTTATAAGAGCTATACTCCCGTGCCTCTCTCTCAGCATCCAGGGATGGGTCAGAGGTTATTCCAGCACATGCTGGAGTGTGGTGCTCTGTGTCAGGCACACACAAACCTTCTCCCATCACAGTAGTGCCAAAAGGCTGGAGCAAGAGCCCTCACCTCTGTGGTGCTGTGTGACTCTAAGTAGCCTCTGACCTTCTCCTGCATGGAGATATAATGTGGATGACAACACAGAGGCAGAATTGCAACCGTGTCGATCCGCACGTCTCTGGCCCTTGCTCATCCCCACCCACCCTTTCCGCTACCCTGACTGCTGAGGACCACGGAGAACATGGATACAAAATGCTTTTTACTATCATCTCCCCTCTCTGGGAACCAGTTGGTTAAAGCACAGCTTAAAATGTCTTATTTTCGCTAAATTGGCCTGATTTTTGAGTGTCTAAAAGTGATGTAAAATCAGTGTCCAGGGCTCTGCGTTTTGTAATAAGTGAATGTTTTGCTGATTTCTCGCTAGAATATCTGCAACCACACCAATTTGCATGCCTGTATGTGTGTTAGATTGCTGGTAAAGAAATGCTGAATGCTGATAATTGTATACTGATTTTCAAGCCTGATTTAAGTAATTTTGATTTTTAATTCATTCTGTGCTTCCTTTTTATTTCTGCAGTTGTGTAGTAATGTCCTGTAATGTTGTTGCCTAAAATAAGCAGTAAGAAACAAAGTTGTGAGATGGCCACTGTGAAGGGAAAAGGACATTTCTTCCTTTGATTCTTTTTTTTTTCCAGTAAAAGAATAAGTCTCTGTATACAGAATGTTCAAAAAGTATTACATTCACTATCTTGCCGCTAATTTATATACACAAAACAGCATGGCTGTGGGGAGCCCAGAAAGCTCAGAAAAGTGATATTCAGAAGTTCTGCACAAGAATATTCTTGTTCTTGAGGAGCACTGAGCAGCCAGCACTGCACATCAGGGGTGCTCAACACTTCTGCTTTGGGGTGAAACTGAGTTCTTCAGGGAAGTCCTGGTTTAGATTCTGCAGTTGATTTGCATTGGAAGGTGAAGAAACCTTTGCCCACATGTTGAGGAAAAGAAAGAAAATAGGGATCTATATTTTCCATTTATATTACATACAATTAAAAAATAATGTTAATTGTATGTGATAAACCCTGAGTGCGTGTTCTTTCCTCCCTTCAGTGACATACTAGACTTCATGGATACAACAGCAGTTCTGGGAATCTTACTTTCTTCATATATCTTTGAACATCCTAGCAAATACTGAATATATTAAAAAAAAGTTTTGGTTTTCTGTTTTGTTTTTTTTGTGTTAGGAATCTGAGAAAAAGGGGCTAATTGACAGAATCCACATGGTCCAAGAGATCATCATAGCTGTTCAAAGCATCCTAGAAGAAATAGCATCGTTTGGAGAGAGGATTAAAAAGTAAGTAATAAATTTTTTATTGCTTAACTGTGATTTACAGTGAAGCAGAACCAGGAGGACTAAGGTGGAGCGAATGTCTTGCTCCAAAAATGACTTCAAGGTGCAGCAGGTTATCCTCACCAGTCCCACCACTGCTGCTTCTCTTACAGTCATTTATTCCAAAAACCTTTTCAAAGCATAGAGAAGAGGTGAAGCCAAGTGCTTTACTGATAGCTTCCACATTTGCCTAAATTTCTGGTCTTATTTGTTTGTGGTGGAGTAGGGAGTCATGAATGCCACAGATACTTCTAGAAGATGTGGGCACAGAAGCATCAGGCATTTCTTTTCACTCCCATCACAGAAAGTAGGTAGGAACTGATGGTTGCTTTTCCCACGCCCTCCGTGTCCAGACCTGGCTGCAGGGGTTACCAGTCACTTATGTCTCTGACCAATGTGTTGATGTTCTTCCCTCTTTGCCATTTTGAGCTGTCTGCTTCCTGCTGGTGCCACAAGGAAGCCCAAAGGGGGTTTTCAGGGTCTCGTTGCAAGGGGAGGCACACAGTGCATTACTGACCTTAAAACGGAGGGAGGTGAAGAGCTAAAAAAAAAGAAGAAATCCCACACACGAACACACACAAACTTTTATAACTCAATCTACTGGAGCCTAATTGACCCACATTGTTTTCTGTTTTGAACACAAAGTGATGGTTTGTGATCGAGCCACACTTTAATGAGGAGCTGGGTTCAAGCTAAAAATACAGCAAACGCATGTGCTGTGGTTCCACGCTGGACACCCCAGCTGGGGTGGAAATGGCCCAAAGATGTATTCCAGTCTATGAACAGGGCACTGTTCTGCCCAGCTGCATGGCAGGAAGGCTCAGAGCACTTAAACACTATTAATTCTTGTATTCATTTTGGTAACAATGGTCTTAAAGAACACATTGGGTATTAATGTGGAGGCCCGATGTAATTTCAGAAGAATTCTGTTGTAACTCAACAGTGATGTACCATTAAAAAATTGCTATCAAAGTTTTTTTGTAAGTGACAGACTGAATTGTGCTGCAGTTTCCGTCTGTCACTCCAGTTACACAATCATAGGGAGTTTTCTCTGAATTGAGCTATTTTGCTATTTTTTTTGCTTAAGCTACTTGATTGATGATGATGGGTCCTCTCCCACCTATCTTTACTTAATATTTAATACGTCTGTTGAAGCTTAAAAGTAATTCTTGTAGCATCCTATTAATTTTATCTGTCAAGGGAAGTTTGTCTTATTTTATAGCCTGATCAGTGGTCCACATTCATTCTCTCTTCTTCCTACTCCCCGTCATTGTGATATGATGAAGTTTGCAGGCAGATTGTGAGAAACAGAGATGCCCAGATCCGTAAATCCATCTAACTGGACTAAAATCCATGTAACTGTGGAATAACTGGCATTATTGTAGTCCAGGTGTCTCAATATTTGTTGCATGCCATAGGGTTATGTCTTACAAGGGCATGGGGGGGACAAAGTAACTTCAAAGGTGTGTTAGCAGTAGCTGCTCACCTTAAGTCCATCATTGACTTACAGATGAGAGGTCAGAGTGAAATAAAGTTCTGTTTTTCACTACAATGTTGTAAAAGTCTGAAATACTTTAGTAACTGAGCCTCTCAAGAGTGCTTCCCTTGGGAGATATCTGATGCAGATTGTTGGAATGCAGAAGCTTGGACTGCTGCTAGAATATTACAGCTTACCCAGGCCAGACTCCTATATACAGTGTAGTAAGGAATTGTTGAACATTTAAAGAAATAGAAGCAAATTTATGTATATAAAGAGGGATTTATATAAAACATTATTCCCTAATGCTATGCAGAGGAATTACTCTAACTGCTCTTTCAAAGTTTAGCATCATAATTAATCCATTCCAAGTTACCATCAGGGTTGACTCTGGCTACCTGCCACGTTTGAGTCGTGCACTGACACACATCTCTTGTCATCTCCACTGTGGCCCAGTGGAGCCAGCTCTGATGGCTCCGTCTGCAGATCAGATAATCCACCCATGAATAATGAAGAGCTGACTGGTGAGCAGAGATGTGAAACAAGTGTGACACGTAGAAGAAAAAACAAAAACAACTCACTTACATGCCTAACAACTTCACTGAGCTCCCCTGGGCTCCTTTTCTCTTTCCTTATCGTGATATCTGCCTCTCAGATATCTCCCTTAATCCATTATAACATCCAGATGTAGGAATCTGCTTATCCACCTTCTAAAGGGTCTGCAATTTATGGCATATCTGACTGTGCCAACCACTGCAAAGAGGTCATTAAATTATTATTGGGTAGCAGAGTACAAACAGTGTCCAAGAACAGAAATGTTGAGAAGGATTGTTTGTTTTTTCCTTACAGCACATTCAACTGGACGGTGCCTTTCCTCTCTGTCCTGGCCTGCTTGGTCCTGGCAGCAGCAACAGTTATTTTGTATTTCATACCACTGAGGTACATAATTTTAATCTGGGGTAAGTACTCCACTGTGTCTCATTTATATGAGATTAAATACAATATATGTCTACAGAATGAAATCAAACAAGCTTTAAACAACCTGTTACACAGACAAACCAGTGCTGTTGCTTAGAGGTGAATAAAGATGTTATGAACTTCTTAAAATTACCATTTCTCCCCCCTGGGTTATCCGATAATTTGCTTTTCTTAGGGTTCTTTATAAGTTTCCAACAGCACTGCAAGAAGAGCATTAGCCTAGATAAGCTACTTTCAGTGTTATTATTCTTCTGCAAGAAAGTAATTAGCTTCCTGGTGCTGTAGCCCCCCAGCTGGGAAATGGTAGGAAGTGGACAAGAAGTGTTTTCAGAGCTGGACCACGTAGACCTGGACCCCAGGAGCCTTTTGGGTCTGAATATCCCTGCAATCAGAACAGGCAGTGTGCCCAGAACCCAGTGGGAGACCCTGAGCATCTCCTTTTGTCATGGGTCAGAAAGCATTTGTATGAAGATACATCATGAAGTAAAAGAGGAGCTTTTAAAAATTAAAACTTTCCCGATGGTGTTATGAAGAAGTATAAGATCATCTTTTGCTAAAGGAGATGGCATTCAAGGGCGTGCAGTCACAGGACAAGGGGGAATGGCTTTAAACTGAAAGAGAATGGGTTTAGATTACATATTAGGAAAAAACTATGACGGTGATGAGTCACTAGTACAAGGTGTGGATGCACAGTCCCTGGAAGTGTTCAAGGCCAGGTTGGATGGGGCTTGGATGAACCCAGTCTAGTGGAAGGTATCCCTGCCCCCGGCAGGGATGTTGGATTGAGTTGGTCTTTAAGATCCCTTCCAACCCAAACCATTCTATGATTCCAGCTGCTTGAAGACTTTCTACATCTCCAAATGACCTCCTGTCTTATTTAGGGTAGTGACTTTTATCTCAGCCTTGAGGTAAAATGGTTGACAACATTGTGCAGGTAACCCTCACCGACCTGTGGAAACTCGGCCCCAGTGTGGCTCTGGGTTGTAGGGACCCCCTGTCACCTCTCCAGGGCTGAGCCATCTGCAACTGTCTTGGCTCTCCTGGATGCAGAAAAGGGAGGGAATGAGAAGATGGCAGTAAAAAAAAACACTCCTGGGCAGCAACAGCATCCAACAAAAAAGAAATAAGGCATTAAATCAAACAAAAGAAAGGGCAAAAGGAAAGGAGAGAAATTGCTGGGAGTAAAAAGTTCAGTAACAAAATATTGCTGTTCTTGTGTGGAAGACATGGTGGGTACATGAAAACTATACATCCGTTCAACATCATCTGGAGTGACAGGGCCTTCAAATATGATACATGTTAAACAACTACCCTGTGGCAAGGCCTCAAAAGACCTTATGGTATTTTCTGTTTTTTAAAAATCAGGTACACAGAAAATTGTGTTGTCATTTTGCTACAAGTATGTGGCTTAAAAGCTGAATCTCAGATGTGGAGCAGGTACATTTCAGGGAGAGGAGAAGGCTGGAGCAGCCTCCACATTCAAAATCACTTTCAGGGAAACCACAATGAGATTTTGGACAGGGGCATGATGGAATTGCATGCCGTATTATGATCCTCAGAGACAACCAACATTTGAATTTTTTGCTATTCTTTAAAATGGATTAGCTGATTTTCTTCACCTAGAAGAAGATCTCATGCAAGGCAAGAGAAGAGCTCATGAACTCCACAATAATATGAACATTAGACTGCCATAGGTCTACTGTCCAGACTAGGGACCACCTCTGACAGCTGAAGCCTAACTAAGTCCATGGAGATGGGGAGCACAGTTGCTGCAGTTAGCAAGCCAAATTATTCACATAATGATCAAAATAAAGTAAACCTTGTGATAAGTTTTTACAGTTTCCCACAACATCATAATATGGCCAACTTGTCAAATGGGGCTCTGCAAAGAGGGGATAAGCTCTGAGACATGATGGGGAAAGGAAACTTTCATTTTGAGTAGAAATGGAAGGAAAAAAAGGCTTTTTCCTACCTAGTTATTTTCAGAGCCCTCCAGTTACCTGGGCAAGAGGAGGGGGGATATCTTTGGTCATCTAGGACAGCAGATTTAACAGCAGTCTTGTTTGTAAACGTGTGTATTCTCTCCCAGAATATCCCCCAGAAAGAATCCATGCTGCAATCTCTTTTCACCACCTTGTTGGCAACAGATGATCCCCAAAGCAGAGAAATACCTTTATCAATAATGCCCTCTCCTTCCTTCAGGAGGCACTTGCAGATGATTCCACATGACAGGGAACATGTTGTGTGGCTTTAAGGCACTGTTTTCACACTAATTTTTACTTGTGAATCCCTCTTCCCTTTTTCACCTTGCCTGAACAACTTAGAGGGGGAGAGTAGAGAAGGGTTGCGTTATTTTGTTTGCCTGTTTTTTTTTCCTTTTCTTCCTAGGCATAAATAAATTTACTAAGAAGCTTAGAAATCCCTACGCCATCGACAATAATGAGCTACTAGATTTCCTCTCCAGGGTACCATCTGATGTTCAAAAGGTAAGTAATGAATGGCCACTGCCAACAGAGGCCACGAGCGACACCGAGAGCGGCTGGGCGCTCCGCTTGGGAATACAATGCCACTGCACTTTTGAATAACGGAGATAAGGAATGGGGGAAAATCCACAAAGGGAGGGGGGAGAGAGCGTTAGAAGAGAGGGGAGCCAAAATCCTTTGTCAGAAGGATAAAATGATTGCAGAAAAATTATCCTGAAAAGACCTACTTAAAAAATGATCTGGAAAATCACTCAGCGTGGTTACTGAACTATGGTTTTCGTCACCTTTCTGCTCCGGTATTGGTATGGAGGGAGGAGAAAAATAGTCTCTTTGATAGAGATAACCATCCAAAAGGATTTGCTGAATTCTCCCTTTTCTCAAGGTAGGGGGAGGAATGGGGGGAATTATTTCCGTGACTTTGTGCTTGAGCTCCAAGCCTCCTTTGGACAATGCCCTGCTCATCTTTTTCTTTAAAGAAAACCTTTGAAATGTGTATAAAATTCTCTGCAGTTGATCAGATCAATCTTCTGCCATTATGGAATTATAAGTTTTAATCTAACTAGAATCTATCCTCCCTGAATTTCAGTCAAGTCTTGTCTCTTCTCCTATTCTTTGAAACAACAACACTGTCTTCAGTAATCTCGCCTATCTTCCTAGAAATTATTTGAACAATAAGTCCTTTAGAATGTCAAGATCTGTTTATTTCTCTTGGAGGAGGGAAAATAGTCTTGCTGGGTAATGAAGCCACACGATATAAAGGATTCTTTCTTTTGTTTTAATCAACTGGAGTCTGTGTCCTCAGGCCCTGATCCTGATGCCCTGGATCCCACTGACATTGTACCTTTCTCTGTGAATTGTGCCACTTTCCCTGTGAGATGCTCCTCAGTGGGAGTAAGGGAATCATAATCTCATGTATAGTGACTTTATGCTGTTGGAGACAGAAGTATAATTGCTCACATGCAGTGCTGAGGCATCTGGTAGAAACAAGGTTGGGAAAAGCTTCTGGTGACATTTATCTCAAGAGGCCACCAGATTGGTTGGTGGCAGCACTAATAACTGGAAAGAAATCTCACCATAGGCTGGTGGGAGGAAAAATGCTAAACAGAAACAGTCATAGGGACATTAGGCTTCAGTGTAGTTTTGTTTTTTGTCATTGCTCTTGTAGAGGCCACTGGATTTGCAGTGATGGTTTGCATATGCCCTTTAAGTGTTTATGTTTAAAGATAAGCTGCTTTTCTATTTATGCTTTATTTAACATTTACATTTATAACATTTCCTTGAGTGGTTTCTGTCATTTTGGGATCCTTTGAGCTCTCCAAGGAAAATGATAACCACTTTCTATGGGAGGAATGATAAAAGTTCTTCAGATAGGACAAACCTTGGAGTTTTCTACTAGTGCTAAAAATAGTGAGGCCAAGTGACAGCCACACTCTAGTGAAAAGTCATCCATGGAAGCTCCAAAGCCCCTGCTTTGTTTTACATGCTATCAATGCATCAGCATTTCACTGGGGTACTGCAATGAGTTAGAAAGTACTTCTGTCTGTACATTTGCCATTTACAACCCACGTGTGTTGGACAAAAGACAGAAGAGGGGTAAAAAAGATGGCATGTTCAGCCAAAGTTTCCCCATGATTTCAATGGGAATACTTTTCTCTAGCACAACAGACAATTTGGAGATTACACATTTATCACATGTGTTTTAACCATTATATTGTATATGAATTTGTTTTGGAAGGTGGAGGTAGCTTTTCCCAGGTTCTATTTGGGAGAATACTTTCCTTTTTTGGAAATGATTAAGTACGTCAACCTCCCAAGGTCTGTGTATGGTTTTGAAAACTGTCATCTTACTGTCTATTGGGATCCACTTGAATTGAAACTCCTGAGAGAAGTTTATTAAACTTATAGGTTAATGCCAGAGAGATAAGAAAAACAACTCCCAAACCAAAACAAACCCAAAAGATCTACCCTATGTTGCTGAAATCAGGTAGAACCCCATGTATCTCATTAGAAAAATCTGCTTTTAATATTTTTGTTTCAAGAAATGATGCATGACTTCTCAAATCCTTCCTGCAATTAATCCCCCATGTTCCTGTGTTTAGAAAATGATTCATTACTTTTGAACCTTCCTTAGTTTCCCTTGGTTTGTCCTCAGGGAGCCATTAACACACACTGTAGTGAGCTAGAGTTACCTAACTGCAAACGTCATGTCTGTTTGTTTTTACAGGTGCAGCATGCTGAATTGAAACCATACAGCAGCTCCAGTCCCATCAGGAGGAAGCGGAGTGCGCTATAGGATGCAGCGGGATTTCGGAATGCAGCATCTCCCTCCATCCACACGCATGTGCACACAAGCTGCAGCCCTCCCCTCCTTCTTGCTTCAGAACAATACTAGAATCACTGCCACAGGCTTTTTCTTTCTTTTTTTTTTTTTTTTGGAAGATGTGTTTTTTGATAAACACCTATCCTGGGTTTCTTTTTTGGGTTGTCTTTTTGACATGGAGTCATAATGCAAAAAAGAGCAAGGTAGAGCATATGAATTAGCTTGTGGGGTGGGGAGGAGGAGAATGGGAAAGGATGGTGCAACTGCACCTTTTATTTTTCTTTTTTCTTTTTCCCTTTGATTGCAGAGACAAGGCTGGATGTGGCAGCACTCCCTGTTTTATGTAGGAAGAGATAATTCCGCTTAGTGTAGCAGATCAGCTGAGCTGATGTGAGGAGATGCTCTGAACCAGTTTTTAACATATCCAACAGATTTACATTAAGATATGAAAGCTATTCTTTTCTGAGTTAAATCACTGTGCCTAGAAAGGTTTAAGCTCTGAATTAACGAGTCTTTGATACCCATCTTCTGTTCAAGCAGTGTACATTTTAGAAAGTTTTTAATCATAATTAGCAGAAAGAGCTAGGAGCTCCAACAGTATCTCAATATTTCATCCAGCACTTGTGGGTTTTTCTTTTTCCTTTTTTTTTCCCCTCTTTTTTTTTTTTTTAAAGCCCACCCTGTGGTTAACTCTTTGGATACTGGAATCATCAGAGATCCATTGCTGGCAATGGATGCATGAAAACCTTATGCCGTGAAAGGATTAAGAGACTGTAGAAAAGGCTAACTCACTGACCTGAAAAGACTCTGTTGACTTGCCTTTTATAATTCCATTTCATCAGATAATTTCAGCATTGCTGTTGTTTTCCTGTCTAAATCCAGAGGGGTCAACACTACAGATCCAAGAGAAAAAACACTTTATAGCCTTAAAGAAATAAGTACTTGTGCAGAAAGAGAGCCCTGTGCCCAAAGACATGGTTGTGCAATAGTGTGCAGGCTTTGGTCAACCACTGATGTCTTCTTGTAGTCTTTCCTGGTGGTTCACAAGGAGAGGACCAGAAAGTGAAGTCATATGGAAACTGAGCAAAGACGGAAAAAAGGACCCCTTATTCTGTTCTGAGGAGAATGTGATTTCTTGCTTGCTTACCAATCTTTTAACTATTGTGCTTTTGCTTTATATATTTCACATAAACAGCATTATTCAGGTTGTTTGACTGGAGTAACTAAAACACAGAATCATATGTAAACCTGCTTAATTTTGGTGGTAGTGTAGCCCTTGGTCCTTTAGGTGCTGTAGGACGTTGTGGGAGTGACTTGCCACTGCAAGAAGTCACTGGTAGCACAAGAGCTGGAGTTTTCTTCTTGTTCCCAGCCAGAGGTTACCACCACCATCCCCTGTGGTAGTTCACAGAACAAAGAAATAAAGAAACCTTAGAGACAGGTTTCTTTTTATCAAAAAAAAATTAATTTGGAAGTCACCTAATAAATGGACGGGTGATCCAAATGGAGTTGTGTGTGGTTCTGTGGGCCCGTTGCATGAATTTGATGAAGGAAAACTAACAGCAGAGTATCTTCCACTGGATTATTTGCCAGATTCAGTAATTTTTCGTAAGTTTATTTTTCAAAGTCCCACTGTGCCTTTGAATAAGGACAGGCACATTTTCATATGCTTGATTGGATAAAGAATGTATTTTGCTCATGCAAAGTGTGTGTAGCTGCAAATGGAAGGATAGAAGAAAGATTATCCTGGTTTAAAAAGCCACAAAAATGCCTCTTTGTTTGCACGTGTGCTTGTGTACCCATGTGTATACAGAGTTGTGTATAAAGAGTACATGTATAATGTATTTATAGGAGAGTGTGTGTGGGAAAATGGGTGAATATACAGATTGAAAAACCTTGAAAATGTTTATGAAAAATGCCAAAGATTCTAAAGCTTATCATCTGCGTCTGTTCTTCTTCATTTTGTATCTTTCCCGGCATGTCTCTCTGGCTGAGCCAGATCTCTGCATGATTTGATTTACTTCAACTTAATGAAGCTGGTTGGAAAGAGCCTTGTAGAAATTACAAAATCTCCAGTAAATCTCCTTCTTGTACATACAATAGATGTCCACGGAACCCTTTTGTTAAACCAGTTTCTCAATCTTCTCTGTAAACAATGCCTCATTGTCTCGCTTAAAACTATCATCTGGTTTATCATACTGCAGTCTTGTCATTTTGTAAGGACCAAAGTCAGACATATTTAAGCAGGCATGTGAGATCTGATGGTTTATTTGAGTGAAAACATTCAACTGCAGGAAAAATTGCTTATTTATTCAGAAGTTGGGACTCATACTTTAATAGATTTGTTGAGTTTTTTCCTAAGATTTTTCCACGTGGAACTTATTTCTGTTCAGGAGACAGGGTCACTTTTTTTTTAAATTTTACTTTTTAATTTTTCCTTTTTTTGATGTAGATATGTTTGATTTCAGAATAGTTTGTGTTAATTGTTACGCTGGAGACATACCAAATGAAGGGGTTTGGATGGTCCAGTACCTATATATGTTGTAATGAGCTCTTTGTTTTGATAACTGCTGTTTGAAATGCAATAAACATCTGAGGTTAAGCTAATGCTTTTAATTTATCTGGTTTAGGAGATATGTTTCCCATTCTTTGCAAAGTACTTACTGTGCTGTAATATTTAGTATCTGACTAGGTAAGCAAGTACATCCCTTGGCAGAGCAGTGTAACAGCTAACACGGGAATTTACTTAAAGTGGAGTAAGGAGCATAAGCATATCTGTGCTGCAGCAGGAAATGAGGTAAAGCCTTACCCCACCTACACAAAACTCTTCAGTGGGATTTCCTAGGCCCTGCCTAAAGGAGAAGAGGGTTACGTGCACTTACTGCACTCTACGGTCATCAAACTCTATATTCAGATTTTTCATTTGGATCTTAAAGAAAGAATATTAGTTGATATCTCTGTGTGTCCATTTGCCTGTGCAGATTATCTGTGTTTACATTGTTAATCTATTCAATGTACAGCATAGAAATTATAAACTTATATTTTTAATTTAAGGATTAAAAAGACGTTTCGGTGCATTTGCAGTCTGAAGTCTCTGAGACCAGAAACCATTTGGAAATTTAAATCTAACTATGTGTCTTTTGGATTTTAGAATCATGGAGATATGGGAATATGAAGCATGTCCACTAACTGTACAGTGTGTAAATGCCTGGGTTTGACATATATGTGCAAATGCAGTGTGTACTCATGTTTGCCCAAACAAAAGCTTCTGCTGAAAGTTGGTTTCTTGAATAATTATGAATAGGACTGAGGACTCGGCTGCCCTATGGATCACTGTCAGTGAAACTCAGTCACTGAAATGCACCTTGTGGGAAGCAAGCAAACAACTGAATAAAGCACAGCTGGTGGAAATGTCACACACTTTTCCTTTTCATCTGCTTGCAAACCTCCAGTTTTAACCTTCAGCCATAGCTCTGCTTCCTCCCCCCAGTCCCCTCCTGAGGCCTGACAAAGCTGTGGAGAGCCCAGGCTTTGCCCTGCAGCCCAGGGATCCCAGTGGAGAGCCCTGCCCAGCAGACCAGCACCAGCACCCGTGTGCGTGGGAAGGGGAAAATGCTGCTCCCATAGAAATTAGAGTGGCTGCTGCTAATTGCCTGCCTGGGGTAAGAGTGCTAACAACTCCCTGAATTGGGCTGTCCCACTTGAACACAGAGACTTGCCATTTAATTTCCTGTACTCTACATGGGGCTGGGTTTTATTTTATATTTTTAATTTGGAGGGCCTGATCCTGCAGGCGTTACCGCAAGGGGAACTGGAGTTATTTTCTCATCAGACCAGTAGGTTCACACCAGGAAGGAAATTTGGCGTCTCTGAACCTTAAGAAAAAAATTTACAAAATACATTCTAACCAAACCTTAACCTTTAGATTTTCCATCCTTTTACTAAGCTGATACACTGTTTTGGAAATGTTAGCTTTGGCTTTAGAGACTATGGCATGTGTTAGTAGTGAATCCTGTTCCGACTTAATATTGTACTTGTAGTTTATCTGTAAAGCTATATAAGTCATGGCCCTGGTGCATCTACCCCTTCAAATCACATGGAAGCATGATAAGAATATGTGCTCCTCAGCATCCTAAAAGTTACCAACTCAGAAAGAAGCTGAGGTACTACAAATGATGGTTAATCTGTTGGACTGTTTTAATCGTTCTAAATTTGGTTAAGCCAGGTGAAATACGATTTTGGGACAAAGTATCTGCCTGACAGTAGGGAAGACCCTCAGCAACAACAGTAATTATATTGTTCAAGGAACTTGTGAGCCAAGGATATGTTTATGATTAATGTAAATATTCACAAGCATTTAGAAATAGTGTTGGAATGAAAAAACAGCCTCTTGAGATTATAGCACTTTTAATCTACTTTTCTCTGTGATGCTTTGACTGAAAACAATGCAGTGTTTCAAGAGTATTTAGAAGGTCATTTTGTTTTGAATAAGAGACGTTCTTTTCTGGCATAAATTATGAAACTGAGCATGAAGAAGCAGGAGGTGGCATTCAGGTCTCAGTATTTGCAGCAGCAGCACCTGGGCGGGCACAAGTTCAAACTCTCAGCGTGGCTTTCACCTGAGGGCTGGTGATTCTTGTTAAATTTTACGTGAAGCAACGTTTGCCAATCGGTTCCTGCATGTTGGATTGAACACCTGCAAATTCCCTCTTGGCTGAACAAGATAATGTACCTCTTGCAGGGGAGAAGGTAAGAGCTGGAAGACATGCTGGTGTAAACTTCTTTTGTGCTGATGTCCTAGTGCAACCAGCCTTCTAAATACTTGAGGAGTTCCTTGCAGAAGGAAGGTAGGACAGGCTCATGGTCTGGGCACATATATCTAGTTCTGGACCTTTCAGGGCCAAGCACAGTCAAATTTAGATAGTCAACAGATTATGCCTCTCACTCTTCAATATTGGCTGCTAGAATGGCTTAGCAAGCACATTTAAAGAGTGGCTTTCAGTCCATGAAGGAAAAATAAGGCACTGGCCTTCAGAGATTTGGAGGGTAGATGGGTAGGTATGGTTATGGAACCTGTGCTAGGGAATGCTTCCTCAGGGGACCTAGGGGCTGTTTAGTTAGTGATTTCTCCTCCATTTGTTGTGAGTAGATTTCTAGCAGATGAAAGAATAATTTTTTTGCTCTTCATCTCTGCATTTTGGTAAGTTACTTTTATGGTGGAAAAAATTATTAAATGCTTAACTGTCATCTGCAAACGGAAGATGACAAAACCTAAAGACTTGGGCCTGACACTTCCAGAGGTATGGTTAGCCCAGATTCTCCTTGAGTCCCAAAGGGATGTGGGGATAAAATGGTTCTGGATCCAAATGCCTTTAGGGCAGTGCAGAGTCTGCTCACCAGTAATGTTCCAGTGACTTCAAAGATGCTGGTCAGTACTTCAGTTTCACCTTCAGAATGGTAAGTGAATAAAAGGGGGAATTATCTTAACGACACTGCTTTTTATTCCTACTGTAGATTTTTTTTTAATGAGGTCACATGAAAAGAAAAAAAACACATTATTTCTTGAGCAAATGCTGCTACTTCTACCTATTGTATGTGGAATATGGGGTTTGACTAGTTTTTGATCTCTCACTATCACCTAGAGCAGCTGATTCTAAGGGCCTGAGTCTGGGTGCAGTTAAACCATTTATTTTTCTCTTGCTCAGTACTGCCACCTCCCAAAGTAAAGAAAATATCTTCATTTTCAAGTGGAGATGCACAGTGGAAAGAGCATATGTTCCTACAGACAAAGAAAGACTGTTAGATTCAGTGACTTGTGTGCTAAATTTTGCTTTCATCATGGCTGTCTGCTTTCTCCCTCCATCTTCTGTCTGCCTGTGGCCGGCTCATTCCACAGAGTGAGTATCCAGAGCCACAGAGCAGCTACAACCTCAGAAGAAGGGGCAGGAGGGGGGTGAAGTCTCCCTTCAGCTCTGGCAATAGACGACTTTACTGAAAGTCAATGCCATTCCCTTGCATTTATCACTGCCACTCTTGCTCTGCATATTTTTGGTATTCGCCATGCATTGTTAGCAGTGATTGTCATGTAATTAAATCACTGCTCATCACAAGAGCCTATTTTTATGCTGAGATAAGCATCAGAAGTCTGCTGCAGCGTCCCCCAGATCAATAAAGATGTTCCCTGTAGGATTACAAATAGTCTGGGGTTGTACAGGGCACTAGAATTAATTAGGAATGATTTCTCTTTTTCTTTCTTCTTTCAATACATTTTTAATTGTTTATCCATTTTCGATGGGCTTGTTTTTAACTCTGCCATGATGGCCCAGATGCTTCTGCTCAGACCTTTTGAGTATGTTATGATATCAGTTTGGGCAATACCAAATTGCTGTGAGCAGTCACTATTATCATCATCTTTCCATAGCCATGTGTGACTGTTGCTTCAAAATATGTTTTTGAATGAGATATTTGCATCTCAGGCTTTGCACTTGAGATTACAGTTAAATGGGTTTATTAAACGATTGGAGATCCAAACACAATGGTTAACCTTCAGGTGCTACGCTGAAGATTTTGACATTTTGATCAGAAGACCAGAGGGCAAGTGGAGAAACTTGAGCTGTTTCCTGAGGAAGCATTTGCCCAAGGTCACAGAGCAAGTCTGTGGCAGAAAGAGGACTAGCACCCTGGATTATTTTGGTTTAGACTTTCCTAGTCTCAGCTATCCACTTCCCTTTGCATTGTTTTTACGTTTTCTTCTGCTTGCGTGTCAAGCTGGTTTTATCATCCTCCCTGGACCATGGTCCATAGAAGCTGTGGGCTGTCTATATAAGACACTGTATTGTGGGGCAGAAGTTTCTGGAGAGTTTCTAAAAACAGACTGGGAATGTCCATGAATGGATGAGGCATAGGGAAGTTGAAAGTCTTGATTTTCACTGCCCTTAAGCCAAACAGCTGAGTACCTCATCCTTCTGATCCAGCATCATCAAAAATGGAAGTGGCTTCTTCAACTGTGCTGGTGAGAGTGTGTTTGCCCTCTTGAAAGCACAGGGAAAAAGTAAATTCCTTCTAGGGAATAGAAGCAGTGTCAGGATTCCTGTAGGGAAGAATAATCACTTCTCTCCATGAAAAAGCAATGAACAGTTGAGTGTTTTGCACTTGCATTGCTGTACAAAAGTGTTGTTCTTCATGCGCTGCGCCTGAAGTGCACTGAAATCAAATACCTGTGGAGCAAAAAAGGCTTTGGATCATTCTGGCTGCTTCTATGGAAGAGATAAACAGTGGCCAGATTTGCTGCTGATAAATGGGATGCACTTAATGCATAGAGGATTCCATCAAGATTCAAAGCCACATGAACTTACTGGATCACAAACCAGCAGAAGGTGCCTGTGGCCAGAACATGATGTGATGCAGCTCCTGTCAGGCAGCCAGAACCCACCTGCCCAGGGTTGGTGTAGGGCAGCACAGGAGAAGAGCTGGCAGCCCTTGAACACCTCTGGCTTAAAAGCTTGCTGAAAACCCTCTGAAGGAACCTCTTCTCAAATGAGCAGTCAGGAGGGAGCTCCTGCACAGGCCACATTCGGCAGCAGTGGCTTGTTCTGTCCTCCACTGCAGCACTGTGCACTAGTAGAGGAAAGGGCACCATCATTCTTGCTTGTGCCAGCAGAGCCCTGATGATTTCAGCACTTGCTTCTGGATTACCCTATACAACAGAGAATTCAAGTTTGCCTCTTTTCCACTTACCAGCTCCCTCCTTCCTGGGAAGGGGCTTTGGGGGATTTTGTTTCTCCCCTGAAACTCTGCAGAGCTGCTGCTCACCACAGGCAGGGGTCTGCAGAGTGGGCTTTTGGCAGCTCTTCTACTGCACATGCGAAGTGTTAGGCTTCTTTACAGGGAATCTCTTTCTAAAGTTATTTTCTGTTTTCTCATGTGTTCAGTCATTTCCATCATCACAGTGTGACTTGGATTAAGGTAATTCAGAGCAGGAGACTCCTATAAAAGATATTTTCGCCTCAGAAATTTTTATGAGAAATAATTATTCTATTGCCAGCTCACAAGGTCAGTTTGCTTGCCACCAGCCTTCCCATTTTTTAAGTAGTATTATTAGAGCTCAAGTGTATGAGATGAATTTAACATTGCCATAAATTTTGGTTGACTGCAGATTTTTGGAGAATGGTTGGCATCCATGCTACATCAAAATGCTCAATGTTATGGAAAACTGAATTACTTAACCAACTCAAAAGGGGAAGTATACTGAGATTTTCAGTGGGCAGTTGTCCTAAATCCAGCGAGCACCATCCCAGTCCTGCTGAAATCAGTGCAACTCTCCCATTGTTCTGAAATTAGCCCTGGACAGCCTTGCTGGGTGGTGACCTCTGTGGCAGTTGCATGGTCTTCTCACAGATAATCTGCAAATTGCCCATGAACCATATGTACAAACGTGTCTGGTATGGTGCTAATTTACTGGCAAGGTCTGGGTACACGAATCCAACACTCTGCTTGGGGGGAGTGTCAGCAGTGCCCAGCAGCCAGTGTAGAGGTTTGATTTCTGTGCAGCATGTCGGGGATATCTGAGGAATGGGCTCAGCCTCCCTTTCACATGCGTTTAGAGATCTCCAGCCAGGCCAGATTTTGCCAGATGACAACGGTGGGGAAGGCATCAGAAATATTTCTGTAAATATAACCCCTCCACACCCCAAAAGAAATTTATCTAGTTTGTGCATGGGTGTTACAAAAACCTTGTTCAGGGCTACAGGACATGGCTGGACATTATCTGTCCTGCGTTCCGGCCGAGTTTATTTTGGGGTGGTCGGAAAGGAAATCCTAGTGTAGAGGAGGGTGGAACATTTTTGTTGAACTGATGTGAAAAAGAAAAATACCTGGCCATTTGGAAGGGTTTGAACTCTTAGCATAAGGCTCTGGGAGATGGATGAATGGTCAAAGGGAGGTGACGGGTGGGTCAGAGGTCCGATGGCATAACTCATCACTGTGAGAAGTCCCTATCTCACAGTGAAAGTCTAAGAACTGGCTGGCAGCAGCGTGACCCGTAGCAGCCAATTCATCAGAAGGATTTCCCGTCTGAATATGCAGATGTGTGCACAATTATTTTACCTATCTTCCCAAACAGAGCCTGTGTCCCTGCACGCTTAAATAAATCTTGGCGCTGTCCCTTCCAGAAGGCATTTTGGGTTCAGCCTGGTTGCCTGCATCCTGAATAGTTTTGTTCAGCAGAGTCCTTGCAAACAGCCCGTCTCCTCTTCCCTTTCCGCTTCCCCTTCCTCCTCCTCCCATCCCACTGCAATCACTGCTGCCCAGACCCATCCTTCACTTGCACAAAACTGATTTCTGTTTATGGAGCAGCTGGCAGCAGCAAGGCTCGAGCACTGAGCGATGACTAAGAAACAAGCCCACTTTTCCCTTAGCTGTCAGGAGCTTTTAGAAATAACACCCTCCTCTGAGGAAGTCAGAATAGCAACAGGAAAATAAGTAAAACCTATTATAAAACAGTTGTCCAAGAACTTAGGCACGGCGCGGGGTAGAGATCAATATGCTGTGAAGGTTAAATCTATTTTCACACTGTGTTCTATTTCACAGTTTAATGGTGTTTTAATGTGTCTGTCACTGAACCCCCTTCATGTTATGCAGGTAGAGCCTTTACAAAGGAGAAATAACGTTGGCTTTACAAGCTTCACAGTAACATCTTATTTACCAGCTGAGATCTGATGCTTTCCTCCCTGGACGTATGCCAGGGCTTGACTATTTTAGTTTACTTATTTTATTATTTTATTTTATTTCACTTTATTTATTTATTTATTTATTTATTTGAATTTTATTTTTTTAGAAGAGGTAATATGGTGTTGCATTTACAATAATTTTTAGATGGCTTTTGGGGAATGTCTGTAAGGATTGGAGCAGCAGGAGCATGTGTGTGCCTGTGTAGAAGGGACAGAAATATCTACTGCTGTTTATACAAGCTAGATACATGTAGGATATGCAGCATTCCCACAGTTGAGTTTGCATCCAATCCAAAATGGTTTCAATGGTTTAGCTTGAACTCAGCTGATGCTGAGATGTTCCATCGGGCTTGGGAAGAGCATGGAGGGCAAAGTAAAGATTCTGAAAGAGGATGAGGGAGAAGGAGAGTTGGTTTCAGCCTGTGCTAGTGGAAAGGATGAAAGGGGAGGGAAAGAGAGAGAGAGGGAGCAAAGGCCAAGAAGGAAGTGTGTTATAAAATCCAGGGTATGTGCAGTGCTAAAGCACACATACAGACCTGTCTTCAGTGTTTGAGATGAAGAATTTTGTATTTCCAAGGCTCAGCTCACACCCTTTGTTTAGAAGATGAAGAAGGAAAAACCCTGTTTTGCTCTAATTATCTCTCTTGAACACTACCTAGGGAAGGGAGAGGCTGGGATACCCTAGTCCGAGGGTACTGCTGGTTCAGGGCTTCCGATGTGGAACAGGGCAGGCAAATGCTGTGTGTTGGTGTTGGTGTGCTGACCTACTTGGTGGGGATGCCTTGACAAACCTCCCACTGCCTGTGGCTGAGCCAGCAGCTGGACATGGCCTCTGGCCATTTACACCCCCCTGCAAGGAGTCAGGGCTGCACACCAATGTATTTTCTCCCACTGACAAGTCTGGGGGAGCCGCAGTCGAGCAGCTTCTCTAGTTTTGCCATGAGCGAATCTTTGTGACTGTGTTATCCAGAGGGACTTGCTGCAGACATCCTCACATTGTAGTTGATGTGTGGAATTGCAGGAGGACAACCTGCTTATGCCAGTGGCTTCTCTTGGGTGATCTCTCTCCCATCTGTGCCCTCTGCAGCTCCCTCACATTGCTGGGAGAGCTCTTTCCTTTGCCTTCCCACCTCCCTCATCTTTTGCTCCCTCCTTTGCTCTTTACCCTCCTCTTCCTTTGTATCGCAGCCAAATGACTTAACTCTGCTAAACCTCCTGGGAGGGGTAGGCTGTGAGAAGGGAATGCATCAGAGAAGGAGATATAATATTAAATCTTAGGAGCAACTTGTTAAAAACCTCATGCTTTCCCTCAGCCTTTGCTCTGCCTGGGTCTGCTGAGGGCTGGTGCTTGCTGGAGTGTGAGTTTTTAGACTTGCAGAGCATTGACTTGGCTTAACCTGCATATCCCACTGCAGCAGAAGTGTCTACAATGTGTGTTTTGGCTTTGGTGCACTGTGTGCTCAGAGTTCATCTCTTCCCCCCTTCCGCTTTCCATTGTTGGAACAACAATCTTCTGCTGGATGCAGAGCTCAACCAACCCTGTATTGTGGGGCCAAAACAAACTCTCTGCTAGCGTGTTTTCCATCCTCCACAAGGTAAAATACCAGTGCTGAGAGCAGCTGCCCCCCTGGTGGGAGCCTGTTGTCTGAAAATCCAATGACTGACTTCATGGGGCAAAACTTTGCCTCAAGCAATGCTGCCGAGAAATGAATTTGAATCCTTTGGAGCTGAGGGATCAAAGGGTTTGAACTGGTGAGTGAGGGTGACTCCCCTTTGGAGGAGTTTTCTCCTCAACCACTGGCAGCCACCAAAGTGCAGCCTGTTGCACTAAACGTCACAAATACTCTGGACAGCACAGCACTTACTTTATCCATATTTTCCAAGTGGATGGAAACCTCCAAGAAGGTCAGAGCCTGGGGATAGAAAACCTTAGGGAGACAGAGTCCCAAAGGACTGCCAAAAATAGATTAAGTCCATTTTTTTGCCCTGATTTTTCAAGTCCAAGATAGTTTAGAAAGGTGGCCACCCAATACCCTTTGCTCAAAATCCATAACACATTCACACCTGGCCTTGTGTGAAATGGTTATAAAAAATATCTTCTGCTTGATAAGAGAGCCTGGTGTTTGAATCTTGTGTCTTTGGGGTTTGTTTTGTTCTGTTTTGCTTTTTTCACTGGCCTTTACTGTTTAAGAGCTACTCCTCCTACTTCAGCTGTTGGACCAAGCCCATGAATACCTGAATCACAAACTTGAATGTACACTTTGAGTATTTGCTGGGGCTCATCTGAAAGGTCATGTTGGGAGCAGAGGATGGTGGCAGAGAGAAACTTCAGAGATCTGAGCAGCTCCTTGGAAAGAAATGAGTCTGGTTGCTCACAGACTGAGGGACAAGAGAATTACTGAACATCAGCCAGGGCAGAGGTTATGTTCCTGTCTAGAGAGAGAGAAGGATGCAGGTTTGCTGTCATGGTCCATAGAAATGAATGGCTTTTAGAGTATATTTGTATTTTTCTTCTACTTATTCTGTTCTTATTCTATTTATTCAGAACTTTTTCAAATGAACATTTGGAAATGCTAAATGTTGTTCACATGGAGACTTTGTCCTGATGGATTTTTATGGGCAACCTGAGATGTCATGGTCCTTAACTCTGAGGAAAAGAAGTTCTTCAGAAGTTCATAGCCAGTTCCACTTGCACCTCATATAATTTCCATTGGATTCTTACCTGTGGAGATTTTGGGCTTCTTGAGTATATTTTTGAAGTTATGTTTCTGATACTGATATTCACTTATGGCTGCTCATATTTTTCAAGTATCTAAAAATTCCTTACTTCACATAAATTTCTCTCTGTGTAAAATTGACCCTACAAAACACCCAAGAAGCATCAGCACCGTTGAAGCAATTTAGGTGAATTCAGATAGCTGAAAAACTGTTTAAAACCCTTACCTGGACCTAATATTTTGTGAAATTTGGTGGAGAATATACATTTCAGATACTTATGAGGAGAAAATCAGTTCATAACCTGATAGTATCAGTGCATAACCTCACAGTAAGTACTATGATAGAAATTTATCCATTGCTCCGAAATGCTGAGACCTTTTTGCCTTTTCTAAAATGGAAAGTGACAAACTTAGTTATATGTTTTTTTACATCTCCAACTATGTTTTATTGCAAGACTTTGGAAATATTTTGTAACAGTGCAATAGTTCTGACAGTAAGTCAAAGGATGATATCATAGAAAAAAAAATTCTCAACAATTATCCTTCCCACCCCAACCTTTTCTTAGAAGCAGTATTAGAAAATTTTAATGGTGTTTTACTCCCACCATTGGCAAAAACAGTTTTTTCATTGACTTGAAGGGAAGAAATGTTTAACCCCTTAAAGTTTGCATTAGCAGAGAGCAGTAGTTTAGTCATGAGTGGGTTTTGGATTGAAATGTAGTTATAATAAATAAGCCCAACTCCTTTTAACCTAAACTGAGCTCAGAGTTCACTGCAGTTGAGGTTCTTATCCTCTGCTTACACACCCCTCTAAAAATCTCTGCTCAGGTGCCATCATGGTGCAATGAAAAAAAAAAGATCCACTGATTATGAAGAGATTGCTACACTCTGCTGCAGGCAATGCAGAGGTTGAAACGTGATAGTCCTGGCCCCGACAGTGCCGACTGGGAAGCCAGGAGCTGTCAGAAAGGTCAGGATTTCAATGACGTGTCTGTGCATTTCCAGTGCTCGCTGCATTCCCTTCTCCTGCTCTGTTCTTTCCTTTTCTTGTCCCTCTGGAGCAAATGCATCCTCTCAACAGACTTTTCTGGACAAACAAATAGTAAATAAATAAACGAGAAAAGTTACCAAGTCAGAAATCTCCTTCAAAGCCTTATAGAAGGAGGTATATTTTGGAGCGTGAAGACTATTCTGGATCATTAAGTTCTCTCTCTCACAGCTCTCCTTTCTATGCTGAAAGTCTTGCACCTTTTCTTTTTTTTGAAATGATTTGTTAATGCCCTTCTCCTTCTCTATGCACCTGCCAGTTCTCACAGATGTTGCATAAAACGACACATTTAAAGGTGTGATTGACCAGGTTTGGGTCTGAAATTTGCTCCACTACATTTAAAACTCTGATTTATGACTGCAAAATTGTATCAAGTGCAAACTAGATAAACTCAGGATACCAGTTCTCACCCGAATTTCAACCTTAGCTGAAAACATCAAATCATTATCTGGACTTGTGCTGGGAGAAGTCAGTGTAGGTTGCAATATCCACCTGAGGAGCTGGATATGTAGCAGGGTTAACTCCTCCTGAAATGGGTCTGACCAGCTGGCCCATGGTCACACAAGACAACTCTAACATGTCTGAGGAACAAGTTATGGTCTTCTGTAATTATGATACCATCCCTTTGAGCAGATTGCTGATTTTTTTTGCCACTTATGGGCCCATAAAACATTACCAGTGGAGATGAGGATTCCTGTATAGATGTGAGTTTATGAGAACAGGTTTGACCTTCACAACAACCTTTGCAGATTTTTTGGATGTGCATCCATAGCTCCCTTCGGTTCACATGTTTCGTAATTTATTTGAAACCAGTTGCATAATTTTTATTTTTGTCTTTAATTAAACATTTACATTTCTTCAGTGAACACAACAAAGTCAGAAAAATTAGTAAACACTTAACAAATGCAGAAATATTCCCCAAATCCACATCCATAGCCAGTCATTCCAAGCAACCATTTTTTTAGACATATATTTCTACAACCTCTTTATTAGTGCTTTTGTTCCACATTCAGTCTTCAGGTTAAGCTGGGACTTCACTCTATTGTGGTCCCCTCTTACAGCTCTGCCACGTGATTACCAGGAGTGCAACAGTGATGAGGTTCTGCCAGGAAGCAGGTGGACTTCACTCTGACTGAAGAAACTTTTATCCTGCTGGTGAGTGCCCTGTATAATGATGTGTGTGTGATGACATGAAACATCCTATTTTTATCCCTTACTTTTGTCCATTTCTGCTTGCTTCAGAACTTGGTAATGATTGCAAAGCAGCAGCTGGGAAAACAGGCACATCTCCTGAGTAATACGAGGGGGATTTTAAGCATTACTAAAATCAAAAGAATCAATGGGCCAATCTTGAAGAACTCATCTGCAAAACATCAAATGGCCAGTAGGATTTAAAATGGCCATTTATTCCAAGAGCTTGTAGCCCTGCTTTTGAATAATTGTACCTAGATGTAACATCATGGTTTGAGGGAGAAATCCCACTCATAGAAGGAGTGTTAATAAATCAAGTAAGCCAAGGGGTGTGGGGAAAGCTAATATCTTTTATTGGACACACTAATCTCAGTTTTGGACAGGGAGACAACCTTTCAAGTGTTGAAGACTGTTGTCAGGTCTGAGACAACATGCTGGTTGCAGCTCTCCAATTCAGGATTGATGACTTCTGATTGTACCTCAGCAGATAAAACCACTACCTGCACATCTCTTTTAGTGGGAGTTTCTACTGGAAACACAGTTCTCTTCTTCCGTTAAATTCTTAAAGAATGAAGAATTATTCGCAGCTGCTGGATTATGAACTGGACACAGCAACTGCAGGCATTGTATAGCCTAAAAATGAATGTAACTTTGACTTTCAGTTTGCTTCTTAGCAAACTGTTTGTGTGTTTTCCCAGCAGGATTGCTGGAGTGAAAGTGCCCACTGTGTTCTGGCCCAGTGTAATCTGCATTTCTAATTAAGACTATTTGCAAGTCCACTTATCTGACATGTGCAAAGAGTAAACAATAAAGCAATGAGAAAATAGCAATCTGCAATGAAACCTTTGTTTTAAATTTCCTTTTTTAATCTCTCTCTCATATAAATGTCGAGTGCAGATAGCAAACACGATGCCTTGACAGTGGCACTCACTGCTGCAGAGGGTTGGGGCACTTTTGGTTGTTCTGTTCTTCTTTCCATCTCTGGGGATTTCCCCACTTAGACACTGAGTATTTGTTAGAAATGGCTTTGTGTTCTTTTAGGTCCTGTTGGTTTGGGGTAGTTCAACACCTTGTAAGACTGGGTCTGCTGCTGGAACTTGGCATTCATATTCCTTCAACTTAATGATCCTTCCCTCTTTGAGTCCTCTGTGGTTTGTTCAGGGGCTGAGCTGAAGCATCACTGTTTTCAAACCCAGAGTTTCTTAAATTGCTCACTTTTGAAGTTTCCAGCCCTTGTTTTCTTACCTCTTTTGGAAGCAGAGTTAGATTTTGAAACTCCTAAAACAGGTTATACTTTCAACCTTTCTTCTCATCACTTCTAAACACATTTTTGCAAACACTCTCTTCTTTCACCTTACACCTCACTTTGAGGTTCAGCTTCTTTCAACCACCTTGCCACCCTTTCTTCTTGGTACCTCATCAGTTGGCTTTGGCTCTGATGTTTGCTGCCAATGTACCACACTCTTGACGAAGCCCCAGGTTGGGTGAGAGTCATCCAGCCTGCCCCACTGCTTAGGCTGGTTACCTCTGTTTTGGGAACTGCTCAGAGATAGGAGAAAATGAAGTGGAAACTGAATTTCCAAAGGTGTGGATTATCAAGGGACAGGTTAAACACACCTGGAGTGTGGGTTGCTGATAATTCCTTGGAGAGTTTAACAAAAGAAGTGGTTCTGGATCAAAATTAATTGTAATTGGAAAAGAGTTTCCAGTGGCCCTTTGTTTTTCTTTTCAATTTTCAAGGCATAAAAATGCTTTAATGGGTCTAAACACCACATTTCTTCAAGTTGTCTAGGGAAACTGAGTCTGGATGTTCAGGGTTTTTTTCTATACAAAAGTAAACTTGAGATAAATTTTACTGTTTATTTACAGATTTACATTTCCAGTGCTGAGAGAACAAAAGCCTTAAAGATGCATTGCCAGAGAAGTACACCACAACCTCCCTGTGCATTCAAATGTGGGACTTACAGGAGAGTTCATTTTGGGGTTTGGTTTAGCTCTGGAGTCTTCTGCTGTTGCTGTCAGTAAAGGCACGACCTGACATTAGGTCATGATTTCACTCCACAGAGCTTTCCTCCTATGACAAATTTTTCTGAAACCCCACTACTCAGTCCTTCCCAAGTACATCATCCAACATGGCATGTCCCAGTGTTCAGAAGTTGCAACAGGTTTGTCTAAATCATGGATTACTTTAAAAAAAGCATGGAATTTCAAACTGTGGGGTTTTTTTTAGGCTTCCTCTCGCTGCTAAACCTTTAGCAGTCCCTTTTTTCTATTATTCATGATTTCTCCACTGTTCTCATAATAAGAAGTTCATACTGATTTTTGCTTTTAGAAGTCAGTGCTAAAAAAAAGTAATTAAAAAAAAAGTCAAAATATCAATAGACTTGTGATATATAACCACAAGACTTGGCAATACTTCATTTTCCTTCAAATTTAGTGTCTTCTGTTCATACACAGGTTTTCTCAGCTTTCTTTTGCTTGAGGAAACAGTCTGGAGCTTCTGGGCAAAATATAGAAAGAAGAAGATAGAATAGTGGACCACTGCTACAACTGGGGAAACCTAATTTTTGTCTGAGTCCATCAGTGAGTCAATTCTGGATGGACAGAGAAGCTTGCTGTTGTGATCAGATGCAGAAAGCTGGAACTGGGATGTGTAACCTGAGAGCTCCTCTACGTGAGGAGACAGGAAACATAACTGGAGGGGAGTATTCAGAAAAGAGGTAAATAGCCTGTGAAGTGGTTAATCTTTGTCCTATTTGGGCTGGTTTTTTCTATTCATTGTTGTATTGCTCTGTCCATCCTTTGATTTTTTTGCACCCAAGGTGTGCCAGGCACTGCAGCATTTGTACCTTTCATGGTTCCCGCTGCCTCTGGTCTTTGGCACTACAATTTGCAGAACCTCTTGGTGAACAGGATGAGAGACAGATCCATTTCAGTCATTTCTCACCTTTTGCCTCTTTCCATGGTCTAAAATTCAGCAGGATCTCATCCCTGGTGTGATTCATAGCCTGGAAGACAAGAACACAGCTGGAGGCCACAGTATGCAACAGGTATGAAAAGGAAGGGAGATATTTTATGCTGCTGTTGTCATCAAAAATAGGTCTGCAAGATCAGTGGTAGAAACCATCAAGATTAAATACAAATAAGAGAGAGCAAAGGTGAATCTTACTCTTTGATTAGCCACGGAGAAATACATACTAGGAACATACATATGCTTCACAGACAATCCCAGCCTGTGACACGCAGCTTTTCCTTTTCAATATAATCTTAAAACAATAACAAGTAAAAAGAGAATTTCCCACTTCTCTCAGTCATTGCAGAAGCCCAAACCAAGACATACCACCTGTGACCCTCTGGCTAGGGAGGTCAGACCTGAGCAAGTCTCACCCACTGTGCGAGAACAGTGAGAGCCCACCTCCCTTGCCCATCACAGGCGGCAACACTGGAAACATGGGGGTAAAGAGCTTTGAGATCCTCTGATTGGGAAAGGTCAGGAGAGCATCGCCGTCTCTTTCAGGAGCTCCAACACCAAGGGGAAAAATAAATCACACAAAGCTTAAATAGGAAACCACAGCTGCTGTCAGATTAAATCTGTTACAAGTGCATTCCACTGCCTCGCTGAACAGTGTTTTATTTCACACCTCAAAATGTGAGGCCCTGTGCCACGGACTTGCTCCTTTTTCCCTATTCCCCCTAGATGACTTAACAAGCTGAAAGTGCAGCTGGAAATTAATGCTTCCTGTCTTTTTAAATAATGTGACATTGAAATCCCAGTATTTAATGCGTTGGCATTTAACATGCCACAATATTTCTGTTACTTTGCACTGGTTGGGGTGCAGAAGTGTTATTACAGCTGTTCTGAAATTCTGACAAAGAGGTGCATTTCTCTCTTCTTTTTTTTTCTTTTTTTTTTCCTTTTTTCTCTACTCTGTCCCACCATAATTGCTTTTTGCTGCATCTCTGAACCGTAACCATGGCGATCCACCACATTCATCAGAGGACCCTCTTGTTGTTTTGCTTGTGTGAATGTAAGAAGGAGAAAAAAAAAAAAGAAAAAAGGAAGAGGAGGCATAAAATATTTGCAGAACTTTCCAAAAAAAGCAGATTTTTCCTTTTTTTAATCCCCTTTTTTCTTTTTTTTCTTTCCTTTTCCTAAGGACAGAAGCTGTATTGGAGAAGTGGCCTGGCCAAAACACCCAGGACTTGTTCATAGCCTAAAAAAAGGGAGAGGAGGAGTCTGGGTCTGGAGGTGTCACTCTTTGTGGAAAACAGACTTTGATAACTGGAGCTTTCAAACCATTCCTCCTTGAAAGGAGGAATTGTCATGTGCAGAAGGGGCAGGAAAGGTTGACCCTTTTCCATTTCTGTCTCATGATAAACTGGTCCTTGTTTGGAGAACAAGTTCATACAGAACATCATTACCATAAATTCATACTGTTTCTGACTGGGGAAGGAGAAACTGCTTGGATTTGGACAAAGATTTGGAGCTGCCCCTTTCTGGATTTGCTGGGTACATGGTCTGTTACTGATGTTGTGAGTGGTGTGAAGGGAAAGATGTTGAAACCACTGGCTATCGTGGAGCAGGCAAGAGATGAAGGGGAAAGGGAATGTTCTCGCTCTGAGATGTTTTTCAGCATCTGACACCTCAATATACTTCTCTTTCACAGCTTCAAGAGGTTTTGAAAATCAACCTGGAGACTTTTATATTGAGAAATTTGGGCAGTTCATCTTTGCTTATGTCCTGAAGCTACTTGGAAGAGATGGGAAAGCTATCTGACATTCAAAGTGACCTCTGCTCAACTTTGCTCACCCAGTCCATCCCTGTTGGTGGACTCTACAAGACACAGGGAGAGAAAAGCCAGTAGTGGTTGTTAAAGGGTCTTCCTGTGATCCTGGGTGTGGTATAATTTCCAGTGTCCCGTCTGTCACATGAGATGGTTGGGGATGAGGGTTTGGTGTCCTGTAAAACCTGGCTGGTTTATCTGTAGAAGTGAATTGTCACGCTGTAGAGGTAATACAGCTCATTTTCATGGAGTAGAAACAACTAACTGATATTATTTTGCTATCCTTCGACATGACAGCCAGGAACAGAGTGATGAAGCAGCTGTGGTCTGGATCCTATGGCAGCACTCACAGGGTGATTTTGAGATATTTCCTAAATGTCCTTGCTGTGGCAATCAACTGTGGCAGTACCCAGTTGTCTTATAAAGCAGTAGCTCTTGACATAAAGCTTCATCTGAATGAATAATTGCATGTCCCAAGGCTGTAAGTTGTTATAAGCAGGGACTGGGCTTTGTTTTGGCTTTACAGCATTTGGCACAGGAGCTCTGGTGCCTGAGACTTCAGTGCAGCAACAGGCTGGTGCAATTCACCCTAAACCCCAGTATGAAACTCCTGCACTCTGAGTTGTCTTGTGTTCCTGCTCTGTCTTGGCTGATAGTGCTCATCAGCAATGATTGTGGAGCTGTGACAATTAGGGGACCTTCTGCTCCTCCTCTTTTGCTCTCCCTCAGACAGCTACACGCTCTCTACCTTCCTCAGCAGTGGGTCTGGTGGATCAAAACCTGTGTGCGTGCCGTCCGTGCCCCAGTTCACAGACTGGGATCTCAGCACAAACCTGTGTCAGGGGTTTCATCCAGCTCGCTGGACCGTGCTGGTGCTGGCCGAGGCAGGGGCACACGCATCCCCTCCTGCCATCAGCACAGAAACCCCAGAGGAGGGAGGAAGGTTCCTCAGGCAAAGCTACTTATTGACGTGCCTCAGCGTGGGCATTTGCTGGCGAGGCAGAGCCACCAGAGCATTGCTCAGTGACCTGAGAGGTATTTGGTTGGAAAATGTCTGGTTCTGTTCTCGTCTGGGAGCCATTTGATCCATCCCCAAGGATGAAGCATAGCAAAGGCCCTGGGGCCCTCCCATGGGTGACAATGGATACATTGGGGTCTGCAGAGCAAACTGGGTTGTCTAAAAGTCAAAAAGTCTTAGAGACCCGTTTGTAGGTGGGATTGTCAATACAGAATAACAAAGCGAAAAGCACTCCAGGCTAAATGTTATCAGTGATTATTTTTAACTTTATTTTTACTGTTTCTGATGTGTTCTTCAATCTGTCTTGTTGATGTTTATTTTTTCGTTTGCAATAAGGGTCATATGTCATGCCTCCCTTGCATCAGGTGCCACACAACCATGTACTGTCCTTCCCCCAAACAGTTCACAAAGTCTTTCTCCGTGGGTGATCTCTCACTGGCACTACAGTCACTGAGTTGTACATGCCCTTTAACAGTAGCTTCTTTAGAGGGTATAGGACTCCTCATTTCTCTTTCCAAAAGCAATGAAAGAGGTATGAACCTCCTCTTTGGAAGTAAAATAGGGCATAAAAAGCCCAATAGCATTTGAAAATATTTTCCATAATCAAAATTCACAATCAAAATTCATAGTAATTAGCAACACCTCAAAATCCAGTGGTTTGGATATTTAATATAGGCAACCTTATTTGTCCTGGGGTTATTTTCTTGCTTTCTGCTCTTTTTTTACCCCACATAAGGAAAACATATTTTCTCCACATTTCCTAAAACCCTGGGAATTAAATGGTAGTCTCAAAATAGGTTTTCAGGAATTTATCAACCATAATGTAGAACTTTCAAAATTCCCTGCTGAATTCCAAAGAAGTGTTTCTCTACGGAAAAATGCTGTGTGTATTGTTTTCAATGGGCAATCAGAGGACAAAATTAAAACCTTTTTTATGAGTTGGACCTGCACTAAAGCCTATTCCACCATGTTTGATTAGGAATTCACTGAGTACATGTATGCAGATGTAGAAACCTACTAGTGAAAATTTCATATAAAGCTAAAGCTACTCACTAAATAACTTGAAACAAGATGAATTAAGTAATGATTAATAAAAAGTGAAACAGCAACTTTCCACTGAATAGCTATCTTAACTTTCTTTACAAGAAAAATAGGACAATGAAAGAACTATGCAAGGTCCCACTGGAACAAGTAAGGTCCATCCTGGGAGGCTGCAGTAGCTCTGGGAGTGCAGCATCTCATCTCAAGGAAAAACGGCCACAGGGTCAGGTGGGCTTTGGAGATAGTTGTCAAACAGTGTGTGTGATACAAGCCCGAGGTGCCAATTTAAACTTAGCTTTTTTTCCCCCTAAACGTGAGTAATGCCTGGAGTTTTCAGTCTCCTGCGGATGAAAAACAATAAAGAGGTTCTACAGAATGTGTCTTGGTGGGGCTAAAAAGGTGCTCTTTCCGTACTGCTAATCTCTGAGGGAATTGCTCTGGTATAAGGTAGGTTTTGAGCCACAAATGACTGTAATTTTTTTCAACTCTCTGTTTTGGTTGTTATGGTTGAACACAAAACAGGGCTCAACGGGGCTGTTTGGTGGAGCTGCCGTAGGTTTGAGGTTTCCTCAGAGCAGCATTGCTGTAGTCTGTGTGATGAGCACCAGAAACTGTAATGCCAGGTAGAGCACATGGAACTCAGAGCTGAAAATTAAATATTTTTAATTAAAATCCACATCTGCAAGCTACTTGCTGAGAGCCAGGGTTTGGCTGCTAAATTATGCTGCCACGCTGGGATCACCAGTGTCACAGACGGTAATTCCAGAGAGGCAGCCAGCAGATCTCACTGGTTAATATTTAAAAAGGTGCTGGCGCCCGATGGAAAGTGTTTTGTGAAATGCTTTTTCAGGAGTGATTGTATCTGCTTGTGAGTAGTGTCACAGGTGGGGATAGTGTAGCTGTCACTTCTGTCTAAGGGGCAAGCCTGGCCTTGATGCAGGTTCTGAGATGTCTTTAAGCTCTTTCTATGTGAAGGCCACTGAATTTGGTGTTATGCCAGCAGTGGGCCATGAGCTCAAAGTAAGGCATCCCCAGAGTTCCTCTAGATTGCTCCTCTAGATTGATTCTGTGATTCTATGACTGCTCTTTCAGTGGCCTTGGGTAGCATCTCCTAACCACTCTGTCTTCTCTCTCAAAATATTTTTAGGTGGGAGGAGGCTGAGGAGAGATGGCTAACATGCTGCTGGGGTTACCAAAGCGGGAGTTTGTCCTGCATGCCTAATGTGCCCCACTCTGCTGCTGGCTCATGCCCCTCCTCTTCCCCAGCTGCTGCCTTGGCCGCCTCACGGGCACAAGCACATCCCTGAGCAGGGTTTGTGTCTCTGAGTGGTCTAAAGAGACACTCTGGGGCTGGAAACATGCGCCAGAAGAGGTTTCATTTCAACTTTTTTTTGTTGTTATTGTTGTTAATGGAATAACTGAATCAGTCTCATGCAATCCTTCCTAATGCAGCTACGGAGGCAGAGAAGAGCCGAGGAGAAGTTAATTATGTTCCTCTGCACCTCTCTGTGTATGTTATAGGCCGTGAGAGAACAGGTTTGAAGCCTGTTAGCAATGATTTCAAAACTACAGAGTAGAGCAGCACATTTATACCTGGTTAATATGCCTCAGCTCTCATTAGCATTTAGCAACCCCCTACCCTGCCTTTAATGCTGGGTTGGTTTTCTATGCAAATAGATCTAATTGTATGTTTTTCATTAAAAACAAACAACAATAAAACCTGTATCCTAATTCTTTTAGCAGGAAAGGAGTTATGCCAAGTGGTAGATTAAGAAAGACATGCCAGAGATGTTTTAGAAGGGCTTCAGGGAAGAGAGAAGTTAGAGCTTTCTGTTCAGCTCTTAAATTACAGGTTCGTTTTTTAGGTTTGTGTCTGCTTAAATGGAGGAACAGGAGTGGTAAGAGAGAGTGGAGAATTTACAGACTTCAAACATGAAGATTTCTGCAAGACAAGAGCTTGTCATCCTTATGTATCTTCCCAATCAGCTGGGAAACAAGACTTAATCAGCTGAGACAGTCTGAGCAAACAGGGTTATCGTTCAGCTTTCTCTAAAGTGGCCAGATTAATACTTAATTCTGTTGAACAAGAAGTGAAGTTTGGAGAAGCCAGCCCGCCTCGGAGAAGGGCGGCTGTCAGTGCAAGGAGCAGGTGATGAAACACGGATGGTCAGGTTCACTTTTGCTTAAAATCAATTTCATTTGCTCTAACACAACCTGGTTGTGTTTGTATTTTCGGTAATGGCTGGGAATAATTAATTCTCTTCATTTAACAGATCTCTCACTCTCTCGTCACTCTAAAGAAACACTCAAATTATATAAAAAACTTACTGTGACACCAAATTAACTCAAGGTTTTAAACCAGTTGTCAGTGTCCCTTTAAGTCAAATCCTCTTTCCACTTATAGCACAGACGCATGAAAGAGGAGGCTGCTGTTCCTCCGTGAGCACGGAGGAAGATTGAGCTGTGCGTGGGAGGACAGAACAGGAGAATACTCCAGTTACTTGGGCCACTCCTCCAGCAAAATTAATAAGTATTGTTAGAAAGTACTTTACAGGGGAAAAAAAATAATTAATCTCCTAAGTGTGGTCGAATGATGGGGCTGAGCCGGCAATAATAATAATTAACAAGAAAAAAAAAAATGAAAAAAGTTGGGTAATTGCCTTCGCCATTCAGATTTATTCTGGGGAAACAGGAGATAGCGTTTTTGTCGCTGTTTCCAAACTGGATAAATCACCCAATCTACAAGCCATAACAAATCTTTCTTCTGTTCCAGCTCTTTCTGAAATTATTTTTCCTCCAGAGAGGGAGGATTGCAGCCCCAAACTTGATTCAGAAGAGTTCAGGATATTCAAGCCTTCAAAGGTCATTCAGACACAAACTAAGACAGACCATCTAGCAAGCATGTGGGGATCAAGTTCAAAATCAAATCTAGGTACTACAAATACCCAGAAGAATTTTCTTTCCATTTTCTATTTTGCCCCATCACTCATATATTGTACTATTGAGTTATCTAAAGAAATAAAGCATGTTTATGTCATCTAGGTATATTCAGCAAACTTTATTCCTCTCTCAAGAGTTCATCCATCAGTTCCAGCCTCTATCTCAGCTGGGGACATGTGGATCTGTAAGTATATCACTGTATCTTTCTGCATCCTGTTCCTTATGGTGCCGTATCAGCAATACTTCAAAGAACAGCACAAACTGGACCCAGACAAACCCCACAAGCCTGCCAGAAGGTAAAAAGGGGTGAGGAGGGGATAAGTCCTTCTTGCTCCACAGAAACCTGATGCATAAGGTAAATACAACGCAAATAAAGAGGAGTCCAGTCTCCTTTCAACCCTTTGGGGTTATACTGGCATGCACGATTCATGTCTCCTTGGCAATACAGTCACTTTCAAAGGCTTATCAAATTCCAGTTCATATTCCCTACTGTTTAATTTTAGAAAATGATTACAGAGTTTCGATACTCAAATAATAAATACTTGTGTTATTTTATTTTCATGGTAAGGTTATTCATGGTCGATCTATAATTAACTGAACTAGTTCCAATACTGTCCTTCAACTTACATAATCTTTCTCTACTGTTCCCCTGGCCTCACCATCCTAAACCCTGAATGCATTTAAGAAGTGTCATCATGACCTCTTGTAAGTTGTTCAGTGTTTAAATAAGATAAAGTCCCTTAACTTCTTCATGAGGGAGCCAGTGCGTTCCTGTCACATATTTATACCCTCCCCTGCACTTGTCCCAGTAAGGTGTATGTTCTTAAATACAGTTACTAGAAGAAATATTTCCACAAGTTTTTGTCAGTGCTTTGAACACTGACAGCTTTATACAGCAAACACCTCTGCTAACATGGTCTAGCCATTCCTTGACTGACCAATAAACCAGATTCTTTCTTTCCTCTGTGGCATTATTGGATTACTTTTTTTCAAGGCTTTGGCATTTCTTTTTCCAGGACATAGTGAATCTTTGGAGGAGTACATCTGTAACAATACCAGTTTGAGGAAGCCAGACTACCACTGACCTTTGCTTGTTGATGGAATCTTAATATTCAATTTCTGCTTGGCATCTCTTCAGCCATTTTCAGCATGACTTGTACTTGAAGCAGAACAGAGGTTATTTCTGTGCCTGGACAGAACTGGTAAGATGAAATACAAGTCACAATTCTATAATGATGATAATAACAATAGTAATAATAATACCTGCATGATAGTCTAGGTCACCCCCTCTTAGCCTGTCTTCCTCATGTGTTTCCAAATCAGCAGATGAAAAGGGATTTTCAAACAAAATGAGAGCATTATCCATGGTCTGAGCATCTTTTGCTACTGATTTTTGCAAAATTACAGATAAATTTTCTTTGCCCATCAGCTTTTCTAAGGGCCACAAAACAAGTTGAAGCAAATTATGAGAACTGTGGTAATTGCTCAGATGTTGCTTCTGCAGTTTCATGGTGGTTTCCTGTGTGTCACCATTTTAGACCAGTAGAAACTGTCCCAAGTTATAATTCACATTTAGATCAAAGATCATATTTTGATATGAAGAATGCAATTATGAATAGTTTATAAACTGTTAGTAAATTATTAATAGAGAAGAATACTCAAGTCATGAATAACATGTTATAGATTATTTAAAGCACATCAATTCTAGTAGTGTAGGTGAATATAAACTTGGCTATTAAGCCCAGGATTGAACAGCCCATAACAATTGATTTACTCATTATTAATATATCTATTGCTACCTTATTAATGTGTTGTTCACTCTTTACATTATTACTCAGACAGTAAATGAATTTAAACTGATTTCTTTTGAAACAATAATTTGTAAAAGTCATTCTGCTACATTCTGTATTTGGAATTTGTTGAAGAAAACACGTAAACACCTGTAGTAAATTAAAAATATGTGATTTTTTTTTTGATGGCTACCCAAAAGGTGCTGTTTCCTCTGCCACTGCTATCAAAACCCCTTCCCATAAACCAATCAAGTTAATGTGGAGGCAAGGGAGTAAATGAAAATAATTATGTTCATCTAGAGCTTTGAAAGGAAAAAAGTTGACAAGTGGAAGTTAACAGGACTGTTGGAAGTGTGGTCCATGTGTAAGTACCTTGGTGAGATGGGTGGTATCTGCAGCTTTGGTTGCATACAACGTTATCTGAGCACAGCTCTGGGGGTGACACTGAGGAAGGAGTAGGTAGGGTGAATATCAGGAAGCATTTCCTGGCAGTGAGGTCGGTCAGGCAGTGGAATGGTCTCCCTGGAGAAATGGAGGAAGTCCTGTTGCTAGAGTCAATTAAAGGCTAGTCTAGACAAATCCTCCATTAGGATATTCTCCTAAGCAGCACCCTTGTAGATGGGGAGGGAAATGACATGAGAGATGGGAAAATGACCTCATCCATCTCTGTCACCTTTAAAATGTAGAGGCTATGTTGGTGTTGGCTATCACTCCACAGAGGATGCCAGTAAAGATATTAATTGTAGAGATTGTTTTGTGATATAGATGGGAAGGAGACGGTAAATATCAGTGACTCATAAGGACTGGCAAAAGGGTCCTCATGATGTGTCTTCTGGTCGCTATTTTTTTGGTGAGGTCTGTATAATAATTAGCTGAGCACATGGGATAAAGTCTTTGGTCCATTAATAGTGCCCAGTCAGTTGCTGTTTGAATTTCATCATCTTAAAAGATAACAAAAGAAAAAAAATTAAATTGCAGTACACCTAAAAACATTGGAGCATCCTACACTAGAGACAGTCGTCTTGGCTCCATCCACAGCTGCATCACTCTAGAATTAATGCTGTAGAATAATCAATAAAAGGAGCTCAACTATACCCAGGTAATTGCAATAGGCTTTATTTTATCTCTCATGGCAGACCTTGGCCCTGTGGTCTGTAGCAGCAGCAGCTGCTTAGTAGCTTTTGCTGACGCAAAGAAACCATCCCAGTGGGAATGTTCATACCTGGAACACCCACCAGCAGAATGTCGCTGGCAGCAAAGGAGGGATCTAAGGACATCTCTGCCCTCTCCATCCTGGTATCTGGCAGATGGGACACAATCAAGGACCCCGTCTGCCTGCCTGGCAGCGAGGTATTGGAGCAGCTCCCTGTTGCTTTTGCAGGCACCGTGAATGCAGTGGGATTTAGGGCTGCTCCAATTTATACATCATTGGCATCCCCAAGACATCTGGAAAGCAAGAGTGGCTTTAAAACATCTCAGGGATACACCAAATAACTGCTTAGCTCTGAAACTAGCCCTGTGCCTCATGCAGACCAAAAGGGGTCTGTCAAACTTTACCAGTGTTGAAGAACAGGCAGCAGATAATGATAGCTTTTACCTTGCTAAGGTAGGAATTATTTTCATCCTGTGCAATAAAAGCTTAATAATGTACATGCAAGGCACAACTGTACAATTCATCTCATAGCCAGAATGTTATCCTGAAAATTACATTTTAGTTAACAAAACACACAACAATCCTTTTCTTGTCCAACAGCTAGAAGTCCTGAAAAATCAGGTAGGGAAGGCAGGCTAGGAGTAATTTTCTTCCTCTCACAAAACATAAATTGCTTTTGAACTGTTTGTTTTTGTTTAGGTATTTATTTATTTTTTCTAAAGTGAGTTTCCAAGGTCATTAAAAATGAATGTGGGCCTTTAAATTTCTAAATACCAGAGGAGCTCCCATTAGCTTTCATCCTCCTGTCAGTGTCTTTTTCGGGAATATTGAAGCCACAGATGCGGAGGAAATGCGCCCAGTCGGTAGATAACGCCTGACTGGCCTCTGACCCTGGGGTTAAACTGCTGTCTGGGCTGTGTGGACCAGTATCCCCCTTCCCAGGGATGGAAAGCTGCCAGCCAGCTGTCAGCGTGCCAGGGCATTGCATCCAGCACAGGGACATGACGATACGATATCTTTTTAATGTCCATTCCTTTCATGCCCCTCTGCGTTAGCAGGGACGGAGGGGATTGTGCACTGAGCCTCCCATCAGTTGTGTTTTCATAGCTGCCAACTAAATCTGATTAGTTTGTCTGCATTCCCAGGAAAGTAAATCTGCTGTTTATCGCTGGGTCCATCAAATCCTGGTTATTTCGACTGATGCTTGTTAAGTCATATTATTATTTATTTTCCTTATTGTGCAATAGCCACAAGGATTTTTACAGTCTGTTGAATTATAGGTAAACGGATGGTTTATCAAGCTAATACAATGAGACTGGTAAGGCAGAGCCAGGATCTCTGAGCCTCTGGTGCAATAAGGGAAGGGACGGAATGACAGAGATTCATGAAGCTTTGATTTGGTCCTGATGGCACTAAGGAGGGAAGAATGATTGTTGTTGTTGGAGCTGGGCAAGCCAACAAAGAGGTTTGCTTGCAGAGAGGGGTCTCCTCTGACTGCCCTGCTCACAACAATCCCACCATGCCGTGCTGTAGAACAATCCCTGCCTGAAATATTTCACCAGAACATGCCATTACCAAGACCTGGATATGCCATAGGTTCATTAACACTACCTCAAACTGAATAGGGTTGGGTATGAGGGAATGAGGGACACTTGCCTTCCAATCCATTATAAATGGTGGTGTTTGCTGCCACTCTGGTGACTCAGCCCCTTTCAGGTTCCTCCCTGCCCCAGCAGTGTTGCACTTGCAATAATACTGGGAGTTTAGGGATGGGAAATTGAGTTTAAGTGACTTGCCCCAAGCCATACACAAAGATTGTGCTGAGTAAAGGACTGAATGGGTGAAACTCTGGATCCTGAGCTAACCCCTGCCCGTTCCCACACCATCCTCCTTCCTCCAGCCTGAGGTGGAAAACAGTGGTCATGACCAGGCATGCTTTAAAGCATGGCAAATAAGAGAGAGTAGGCATGAGACTGAACAGCTTCCAAACAGGATCTTCCTACCTAAAATACATCCGGCAGTTCAGATGCAGAAAAGACTCATCACTTCCCTCTATATATTTATGCTTAGCTGCTGCCTAGCAGCTGTGTGCTCACATTTTTGGTGGGTAAAATGCCACCTGGGAGGACACAATCTAGACAGGTTGTATTAGAATCAGTTTTCCTGCACTTGGAGCTTCCCAAGCTTTGACTCAGAACTGTCTCTTGGTGTGATGCAATGGGGTCTTTCAGGAATGTACGTGAACAGAAAATCGCTGGTGCTCATCAATTGCATAGGCAGGATATTTTGCTCTCAATGTAGAAGCTCTTAATATTTATTTCTTACCATTTAAAATTTATTATTATGTGTTTAGAAAGTGGGTTTCAAAATATATATATTTTTTCCCATTGTTGTCATGAATGAATTTTTAGGAAAAAAAAAACAAACCCAGAAGTGATTTTCAATCTGAGAGTAAAGAAGCGAGTACCACGACAAAGCTTAGCAGGTTCATAACAGACCTTTTCTACAGGTTGTAAAGGCCTATGGTTAGACTCAGTTTGAGTCTTGACTTTGTATATTTTGACAGAAATTGGAAAATCAAACTCAAAATACTGCAAGTGCAGCAGTTTTGGCTAGTAGAGTATCTGGTAAGAAAGTGAAGGATAGCACAAGTAGAAATTACTCTGATTTAGGTGTAAATGATTGCATTTGCCTTAAACTCAGCATTGTTTAAGCTTTCTCCATACATCCCTTCCACACCAAAACTCCTCAGACACCAAAGTATTCAAGTCTATGCTTAAAACACATATAGACTTGGGAGAGCACATCTGCTGGCAGCAGCAGCAGCTGTACAAAAGCATCCTCTGCTTGCTTTCATCTCCTTCCTAATGGAAAGGAAAATGGAGCATAAAGATATTCTGCAGAAGGTTAAGTGCTCCTGTCTAAATGCGGTGGGTTTGGAGGAGTCAATGAAGCAAAGCGGGATTGGGGGGGTGGAGTGGGCAGGGGGGGCCTGGAGGGGATGCACCAGGCTCTGTTGTTTGGCTGCAGATGTGTTATTCCAATTAACTTGAAAGTGGGAATGTGAGGGGTGAGCAGGAGGGAAGGTGAGGAAGTGTTTTTATGGCAGGAGGTGCAGTCTGCACCACAGACAGTGATGGAGATGGCCCTTCTGGTCTCTCTAAGGTCATCTGGTTTTATGTGAGGCGAGAGGTGCAAAACCAGTACGTGAAACCCAAACAGGAAGGGTCTGAATGGCACATGTGGAAGAGCTTAACAGGCACATGCTTGACCCAGGGCTTGAATTGCTCATCACTGAGCAGCCCCATAATTACAGGCTTTGCTGGACAGTCACTGTATTAAGTTACAGGATAACCCACTTACCTCAATTTGATGATAAGCACTACAGTTTGACTATGTGTGGTTGTCAGGGTCTTTGGGCTTGTTGGGTGCATGGATAGCATTAGGATGTAGATAGAAAAATAGATATTTAAAACATTCCTGTTGCATTTCAACAGTGAAGGTACCTATAATTGCAGTGTGGTGAGAGGGGTGAGCTGAACAGCATTCCAGGCTGAAAAAGAGGAGGAAAGGAAGTGTGTGTGTGTGTGTGTAGGACACAATAATACTGAGAATAAAAGTTAATTAAAAAATAAAATCTAGAGAAATGTGTCTCTAAGGCCACTTCTTTCGCAGAGACCACCTGTCAAATGCTTCCCTGTCTATAAAACCCAAGATTGGCTTCCAATCTACTCTGCAGTTCTTTAATTTTTAATGCCCCTCCCCTGGTCTCACAGGTGGCTATTATAGACAGAAGCTGTCGCCTGTATAGATACAGATGTGTGTAATGCACACACTGAACATGAGTGCTCAGGATTTGGGAACTGACACCAGCCGGGAGCGGGAGGTGCCAAAGGAGGTTGTTAAACTGCAGAGAGCGAAGAGTCTTGGCATTGTTAGGGATTGCCACGTCTCTTCTTCCTTCTTCTTCCTTTTTTCTTGCCTCTCCAAAATGTCATCTTGGAGAATTTGAATTGACAACAGCACTAGATGGTGAACTGCAGACAGAGAATTCAAGGTGTGGGTTGTGTTGTGTGTGGGATTTTGAGGCAAGAACTGCTGGTTTTAATCCAAGCATCCTCTGTGTTCTAATGCTTAGCTTCCCTGTTGCCACAATTCCAGGTAAGAAAGAAAGGAGTCATAATTCTTTACCTGACTCACAGGGGTGTTGTGAGGCTCAGTTAGTTAATTATAGTAAAGCTTCTGAATAATAATCATAATAACACTTAGCAAATGAAAAGCGAGCATTATTATCGTTAAAGTAATGACAAGGCACCCTGCTGAAGGAAGCAAATATAATGCTGATTATTAAAATCATTTGTATTTAGTAGCAAATGTTGCCGCTGCTTTATAAACTTAGAGATGTAATCTTGTCCTCAAGCCATAACAATAAGTAATTCTAAGTGCTTTGTTGTTAGGCTTCTCAGGATATAGGAACAAACAGGTACCTTCAGTTAGAAGGGATTTTATTTTAAGAATTAACAGAACAATGGAAGAAAAGAGAAGAAAAAAACCCATCTTGCTGAGATGAGGCCAAAGGTGTGTGTCTTATCTGAGCCCTCGCTGGCTGCTTTACCCTCTCCCCCTGGTGCCAGCACACCCCAGGAGCAAGGGGGAGTTTGGGAGAAGTTGCAAGGAGAGTGAAAGGAGAAGGGGAAGTTTGACTTTGGAGGATATCTGAAGCCAAGATTTTGGTACAAATAGCACACACTAACTGATTATTTCCACCAAGGCCAATGGTAAGCTCTCAGATTTGCTACTGTGCATATAGCTCATGTCTTTGCTTTTATATCTGTCACCTCCCTTGCACAGCTTGGCTTCTTGGGCTCCTCTTTTCTTTCACATGTACATGGTTGAAGTTCTCTCACAGAAAACCTTCTTGCCTTACCCAGGGTGTAGCAGGAATATGCCCCAAAGCGGCCAGGGTCTAAAAATAGCAGTTCTGGGATGAGGAAGAAAGGGAGAGTTTGGGTTAAATCTAGTGAAGGGAGAAAACAACTTGTGATTTTGAAGTAAACATCCATCTTTTGGGTAATACTAATTTTTTTGCTTCCTCTTTTTGCCCTTTAAGTACAGTTTAAGATTTGAGCAACTGGAAGGAGCCAGTCAAAAAGTCATTGCTGTCAGCTGTCTTATGGAAAAAAACGCCTGTTCCCATCAGAAATAACCCCACTGCAGCTGGTCATAGCTGGCTGATGCCGTGGATAGAGTCTCAGAAAAGGGTAAAAGTATTGAACAGGTCTCTCTAAGTTCTCATCACTCTCCAGACGTGCTCTCACCAAGTTCTGCTTTAAAACAAATGATAAAATCTGCAGAGTCACTGTTTGCATTGTGTATTTGGTGTTGATTGATGGGCTCAGTTACTAGGGCTATTAATCCAGCAATTTTTTTTGAACATAAAATTAATTTTTGGAGGAAATAAACTACATAAATAAAATGAGTATAATTGGATATCACTCTGGTTCCACTGATTCTAGGGCTGTAAATTGCACTTGACGTTTGTGGTGTCAGGCTCCGAGGTCTTTAATTCTGCTCCTTAAGGATGACTTATGCAGTCAGGGGTGAGTGTTTACTTCAGCAAATTTGACTATCTCAAGGGGATCCCAAAATTGCTATAAAGGAGAAGAACTCACTTGTTAATACAACCTATTTGCTTTTGGGCTGCAATATTTCACCTTAAAGCTGGCTTTTGATCCCAAGAATGGTTATTATTCATATAAATCTAGCACATGTGAATGTGGCATAAATATTCAGGTTGACATTCAGGTATTCGTATTTTACTCTTGGTCGTATTGCAGTTCAGGTTGTATTATACTCTCAGTCCTGTGACTGCACATTTCTGCTTTCAAGGTATTTTGTAGCCAGTTTTGGAGGGTTGAATTATAACTATTTTTACACCGTGGGGTATGAATATATGTATTTCAGCTTGTGAGCCTTCAAGATCACAAATATGGCAAATCTAAGAACAGAATAAGCTTTACAGTACATTAGACAACTTTTTTCATCCTAGGAACCCACTAGTAAGTGTTGATCCATTCCTGGAAGGGCAAGTTTTGAGGCACAGCACTTCCTTGCCATAACTGCAGCATCCTTAGACAACTCTGAGGGCTACCAAGAATAGAAGACATACTAGCTGCATGAATTTCCTTTACCTCTTATAAGGTCTTATCTTGAAGCTGGAATTGCCCTGGATGATTGTGTAGAAGAGAGACAAAATCCATGGAGGTCTCTCTTCTGGTCCAGTCTGACAGAGGCACTTAGGACCTCTTCAATCCTTCACTTTCTTTGTTTAATTTATTATACTGTCATGTATAAACGTCTTCAGGAAAATATTAATTAGAGTGTGTATTCCTTGACAACTAACTCTAAATGGATTAAATATGCTTTACTTGATGAAGCAAAGAGGTGTTGATTAAGAGAAATTGAATTGTATCCCTGAGATAATTTTCTACCCCTGTGTCTAGAGAATATAGGCAAAACCAATGCTTGAAGAAGACACTGAGCCACTATGCTACAAGTAGATAAAAAATAATATTCAGGACATACATATTAATTGACTTAATGTAAAAATGCTTGATGCAAACTTGTGCTGAGACTTTAAATTGAGGTCCTGACCATTCTCTGTGGTCACTAGAGGATCCCACAAGAATGGGAACGACCTGGCAATTTCCAGTTTGGATAATTATGTTCTGCTTCCTTAATGTTCCCCATGCCCTTTCAATTAGTATGATAATCATCTTCACTTTGCGACCTACACTGAAGTATAAGTGATGGTACATGCTGTTAAATAGCTGCTATGCTCCACCCCAGAATCCGCCGTTTTCCAGCAGTGATGCCAGAGCTTTGTCGTCTGGTGGAATCAGGAAGGTGAGGGACTCCAGGACTGTGGTGGAGTCAGAGCTGCCCCTTTTCTGTGAGCTATTTCAGAAATTCTTCTGGATGAAAAGTCTAAAATGTGTAGCAGATCTCACTTTAAGCATAAAAGGGACAAATAAAGGAATCTGGAAAGGAAGAGAGAGTCATTAAACGTAGTAAAAGAACAGCAAATGAGGAAATCTCTGCTGCAGCTCAGGGGTGAATTTTTAGTACGACTGGTGCAGTCCATCAAGCAGCTGTGGAGGAATGAAGAGGTGCTGCAGCTCCTCTCTCCCTGACAGTGTGATTTAAAGAACTGCTCTTTGCTAGCCTGGCCTTGCGTCTTTCAGTTGCCTTGAAAGGGAGAGAGAACCATGCCTCTGCTCCCTCGTTGGCATTTGTCTTAAAAATAATAAAATCGAAAAAAAAAAGGGCATTGAAACGAGGGGGCATGTGGTTGTGTGTGGGAGAGGGAGTTCTCCACACCAAACCCCTTGGTCAGCCACTGAGTGACAAGACAACAGAAATATTTCACTGGGCTGCACATGATTTGTTTACATTTACCTTAATGGTAAAGGGTTCCTTAAACCAGCCTTGCACCTCGTAACAGATACAGTTTGCAGCACCACAGCAGTCCCAGCTGCCTTTTGGATAGCAGAGCTTCCTTGCAAGAGATATGTTGCTATTTTGTGTGTTTCTGATATGCAGCCCAAATGAAGTCTCTGAAGGAGTATCTGTCTTTTGCTAACAGCCATCATTTTTGTATAAAGTCGGAGGTATTCATATTATGTCTTCATCTTCTATATCTCAACTAGTAACAATATCACAACTACTCCCTCCTGACAACTATATTCATTTCTCATTAAAGATATTTCATGTTTTATTCAGGAATTTAAATGAAGCTATCAGAGCCTGTAATAGCAACAGTTTGGGATAATTGTATCTCATTGATGGCAGCCTCAAGAGTTCTAATTAATATATATTTAGCTCCCTGGCTGTCTTTAGACCAAACGCCTCAATATGAAAGACAGGGAGAGGCGATAAGGGGAGGGGGAAGGGAACAAACTCCAAAATAACTTTTGAAATTTGGTTAGGAAAATCTGTGTTGTGAGAAGGAACGGAGTGCTTTGGGATTCTTTCTGCTTTTTCCCCCCTGTTTGATCCAAAATAACTTTTGAGATATAGAGTCCTTCTCAAGAAATGAAAACTCAAGAACATAGGTTTACTGCCCACTTGTTTGGGGGGGAAAGAAAGATGACAAATATGTATTTTTCTCCTCCAATGATACACCTGATATCCGAGTTCAGCTTATCAGTGGTCTCTGCTTTTATTAGCTCTTTCCCTGCCTCCTCCAGCCAGAGTGCTCCATTCAAAATTGCTCTTTTTCACAGATATGATCTGCAATGCAAACAGGCTCTCATTACACTTTCTCATACCAAAAAAAAAATCTTACTGTCGTGTGTGCCTGATTAGCCCTCACCATACAGCTCTCAATTTTCTTATCCTCTTTGGGCTTTTTATTCCTCCCCCCTCTTTCCTTCAACATTACCTTTCTCTCTGTTGTATGAAATGAGCTAGGAAAAGATTTGGGGAGGGGGTATTATTCTGTCATTGGAATTCATAGCACTTGTATTCACTTACAAGCCTGAACTATTTTCTCAAATCACTTCAGTCTCTGTGACTTTCTCAGACTGTAGTTTATAAATCACTTTTGTGGTACACTATCTAGAGGGGATCAAGACCCCTGGAAGCTTGAGTCATATTGAATTGCATTGTGTAACGGAGAGTCATTAGGAGTTTACAGTCAGGGGAAAAAAAGAAGTCTTATAAATAGGCTAATTCAACTGGCACTTATATGTTTTAAAGGCATTATTGAGGAAGCAGGATGGTAGTATTATTTGCTCCCAATTTTGCTCTCATCAGCAGCAGCTAAGGGTGGCTCTTGAATAGGACAGGAATAGAGATTTTATAGACCTCCAGCTTTAAAACCTCTATTTTTTTCCCTTCTTTATTATTTAAGCAAGTACTAAGGACTGTTTAGAGGTTTATTTAACTGGCTTCCATGCTGGAAGCTAATCCAGACTATACTGGCTGAAATTGCCTCAGTTTCTCCTAAGTAAGAGTTGCTTTTCTCTTACCTCCACTGTTTTTTTCAAAGGTATTAATTTAGGAGAAGTATCTTGTGCAAACAGGGGCTTTCTGACAGTGAAAGGATTTTTGGTCAGAGGTTTACACAATAGCTGCATTTTTTCAGTCTGATTCTGACAGTATGGCTATTCCAGTAAAGCTTCTTTTTTTCCCCCCCTTTCTTTTAAAGTTAAAAAATGAGTGATGATGTAATGAGAAGGTATTTATTTCATTTGGGTGTGTTTCACTTACAGATTTGTCAACCCCTAGGCGTTGCCTTACTGCGGGCTGGATCTTCTTGGCTGAGTTTGGAGGGTATCGAATACCTGGATATCCTCATGCTTACAGGTGTGGTAGAGGGAGAACAATGACCAGAAGCAGGTGCCTGGCCCTCAGGAACTCCAACTCGCTGCCAACAAGCTCAGTCCTAGCTGAAATTGCTGTTTTTATAAAAAAAGAAAGACCATTTTTTCAGTATTGTCTGCAGATCTCAGCCCCATGTCATCCACTTCCATGCCATCTGCAGGGTTGCTGTGCTCGGCATGGCCAGGACTTTCTCAGAAAAACAAAGTGAACCCAAAACGAACCCTTGGTTAAAAACAAGAGTGGAGTCAGAAGTTCAAAGGGTGGAGAGTTGAGCGGGCTCGCGTGGCCGGCAGCGGCTCTAGGTGAAGAGTCTCCTTGGGATTCGGTTGATGGGTTGCTTGGCAGCTCTGCCCCGGTGCTTCCATAACCTGGGTTGGAATCTAGCCCATCCCTGAGAGATGGAGGGTCAGTCCAGTTTGATAGTGTAAGGTCAGAAATGGAATGAGGCTGGGATATCTCAATTGAGATTCGAGTGTATAAAAGTATAAATCAAAAAAGCAAAATCCTTGAAGGGACACCTTGCAGCTGTCATGGGAAATGAAAGGCTTTAAAAATAAGAAGACTCAAGAACAGGAGAATCCTGCAGTCGGTGCAACTAATAACATTCTTTGGTCTCAACTCAGAGAATAATAAAGTCCTTTCTGTTATCTGGAAAAGTGGACGGTGTATGGCAAATGTGGGGAGAGATGCTGCTCCTTAACACAGAGAGCTGACAGCATACTGGAGAGGTTGTATGTGCACATAAATACAAATCACAGCTTTTATACTTCTACTTTTCAGTCACATACATTGAAAAGTTTATTCTAAAAAGGCTTTGTTAGCTGTAGGGACCCTTCTTCTGAGTCCTTGAAAACTCCTCATAGGCTCCAAGTTCACCACCAAAGTCATGGAAGGGGAAGAGAATGGTCTTTTTTATCCATGTTACTGCTGAATGCTGCTGTCTCATTTTTGCTGCAGGATACTCATAATTTTATGCTTATTTAAACAGACACATATCTAGTTTATGGGCATATTCCAGGAAGAAAAAAAAAAAGTCATGTAGCTTAGAGTGCAGTTCTCATGGGCAAACACCTGATCCCCTTTAATAAGAGATAAAAGGGAAACTATTCCTTTGCCAAGCTGCTACATTACAGGGCTTTGCTTGCAGTAATGTGCTGGTAAGCTGCACATCTGACTAGTGCACGGCACGGCACGGGCTCAGCTTGCAGGTACAGGGATTGTCAGCAGCTTGTGCCAGCACCACTGAAACCTACCCCGGCAGAACTCGGGTGCAGCACCGAGTGCCGAGCAATTAGGGTACAGGAGAGGGTTCAGAGTCCAGGATGTGCACATCTGCTAGTCAAACATAGGTCAAAGGTGGGCCTAATTGATGTTTCAAGCTGCATCAGCTGGGATCCTTACTGTTTTAAGGATTTTAGTGTGGTTTTTTTTCCTTCTGTAGCTCCCAATGGTTTTGGGTTTTTTTATCACTATTAGTATTTCCTTGAGGAAAGCGAGTTAAGTGCTGAGCTTCCATGTGCTAGCTCATTTCCCCTTTTCCAAGGATATTTTAAGTTTGTATTCATGGGTTTACTTTGAAATGGTCCATGCTGGGGTACTTTTATACTCCATAGCTTCTGTCATTAGTTGCAAGCTTTGGATTGTTTTGTCTTGATGAAAGAGATGGTCAGAGCAGCTTAAAAAAACAAATGGCTTGGCTATGTAAAGTGTTAAAGGCTGTGCAAGTTACAATTCTGGACCTGCTTTGATAGGCATAGCCATAAGGTGCCTTTTCACAAAACTTTAGAGCTGCTGCTTCTGCAGCTTTGTTTTTAACAGGTAGCACAATGAGAAATGCTAAAGGCAGGTACCTGACACCCCGCTAATGATCTGGGATAGCTGAGGACCCAAAACAGAAGAGGTAGGCTGATCCCTTTAAGTGTTACACTACTGTACACCACCATCTGTGTGACAAAGAATAGTGCCATGAAGACTTTTTTAAGGAGGTGGAATATACAGAGTTTGTTATGACTTAAATAAGGAAGGCAATGGGCTCACTGTTCAGGTTTGGTTTTGTGTATCTGATTTCACTTTTGGTCCCTGCTGGATGAAATTTGGCTTTTATTAACTGTTTTTAAGGATATTCAAGGGTTGATCTCCAAGCAGAGCATCACTTGAGATCTTGGATTTCAAGAAAAGCCACTATAGGTGAGTTCAGTGGTTCTGACATACCAAAGTCCAAAAAGTCCTCCCCTTCACTTTAAAGCAGAAAGTAAATATTGGAGATGTTGACTGAGTAACTTTGCAAGCAAACTTGTATCTTCACTGAACCAGAAGGTATCTCTTATTCACAGCAATATGGACACACCAGGAACCCCGTAAGAAACTACATTTAGGAGAAGGTTCCAATGAGCAAACCCAATGTGCACTTAGTTCAGATAAACCCTGGAGAATCAACCAGTGAGACCTCAAAGTCCAGTGTAATTTGTGGTCTGATGTATCCCAGCCAAACTTCGCTGCTCTCTTTCTACAAATGAAATGGAAAAAATCAGGCAAAATGATCAGGCACTCAGATGTGGCCCTAGAATAAGTGCAAAGCCTGCTTCGTGTCTGATTTCTACTCATATGCCACTCAAGAAGTCCATGTAGGTTTTAATTTGACAGTTAACCTGTGCAGAAGCATCTACATACTTAAAAATAAGGTCAATGTTATTCAAGTGTGTCTCAACTTTAGCAATGGTATAAATGAATTATTTTCAAAATCCTTTATTTTAAATGTCCTGTCTGGGCAGTTGTGCTAAAAAGCAGCAGAGGTAAATGGTTAACCTTTTTCTCTCCTCAAGGAACTGGCAAAATACTTGCATCTAAAGCTTTCTATGGTACCTTTTACAGAGTTAATTAGTGAAGGAAAGGAAAATATCGTGGAGGTGCAGCTCAAAAATTTCTTATGATTTTTCTGGCTGCCATATAACAGAGAGGGTTCCTCTATGAAGAATGCCTTGTCCTCCTGGGTAGGCAAAGGGGATCCTTGCTAGATATTTTAGCAAATTGCTTAAAATACATAGATAAAATACAGAGTCCAAAGGTCTGGTAGCAAAAGGGAACACGGTTTGAGAGAGGACGGAGCAAGCAGGTGTCCTCTCCTTGCCCAAAGTGGTCTTCCCTGGCCTCATTGTCTTTTAATATTTGATCAATGCTACTGCAGCATTTCAAACTTCCCTGGTTTGAACCTGTTACAGTTTTTGTTGTCTCTGACAACCTTTCTTTTTCTAAACAAGAACAGAAACCTACAAACACCCAGAGAACGTAATGATATTGAAAATCTGCTGAAAGCAGGGTGAGAGAGAAAGGAGAAGAGAGGATTAAGGAAAAGCCCTGCTTTGAATCCCTCCTTTTGTTTTATGGCCGATGTAGCCTTTCCTTGACATATCAACAAGAAACAAAGAATTGAAATCAAATGAAAGGGTCGGCGATTAGAAGAGAATTGTCTGTAGCATTTCAACAAAGCCACCAATCCCTTGTGCTGGCGTTGGCTGCTCTCCCCCACCTCTCCCTCTCCATTCCCCCTCGTTACACGATACTACTTGGGAACATGTTATCAAGGACTGAGAATCAGGCCAGTGGCTGCTGATGTTAAAAGGACATGACATGTGCACAAGGCAGGGCATAGGGGCTGGCTGCACATATTAAAGGCAAACACATCACAATCCAATTAGTAGAAATGGAGTGTGTGTGCTGGCTCTGGGAATTTTTTTTTTAAAGTAATACTTCTGTGCTTTTTCTATTGATTGATTTATTTTTGAAAGGAGTAATTCGCTTCTAGCTTTTCTTTCTCCTCTCCTCCCTCCTTCTCCCCACCTTCAATTCCTTCATCCCTGTGTTTTCACCTCACGGGAGCTCCTGAGGAACAGGAGTTCAAAGGCAACTGGAGTAGAAATAAAAATAAAAACAAAATATTGTAAATGCAGAGTTCTCTAATCTCTGTTTGACCTTCCCATACAAAAGACAATTTCTGCAAGTCTAACACAAACATGTAAATGTTCTGTACTGGGAAAAAAGCAACATATTAGAATTCATTAGAATTTAAGCTGACTAGCTCAATATGTGTGTGTGCATGTATAGAAATTTCTCCTTGCTATGTCTTTAAAATAGTTTTAAGTGTGTCTCATCTTCCTTAATATGCTACCTAGCCACCAGAATTTTTATTATTTTATTGGAATGCATCTCCTGCAGCTTTCACTCACTATTTCAGTAGGAATGATGGGACACAAATTCCTAAAGGAAGGACAAACTTTAAAATTCTGACACTTGAAAAAAATACAATTTTCATTAGATTCAGCATCAATTTTATTGAATGCAGAATCAAGAATACAGTCGGTATTCAATATCTACAGTGATGCATTCAGGTTCTGATATAATTTGCAATACTTTACTATTGGACTGTAGTCTTCCTGCTCGTTTAGCTCCTAGTCTAACTGAATAATTAAACACATGTAAATTTGAGTTTGTGTATAGTCCCATTGAGAATAAGGGAATTTCTTGTCTGCCTAAAGTTAGACTTACTGTAAGTAGCTTGTTGGTTGAGGCCCAAAGTTTTTTCTCAAGTCATTATGCTCAAAGGTGTCTTGCTCAGCAAACCACTTTAAAACATTCTCAATTTTAAGCATATGCCCAAATCTCAATGCTTAGAACTCATTTTGGTAAGACGTGTGGCCGTGAGGTTAGTCTGAGGGAAAGGTCAAACAGCAGAGAAATCAAGACAGGCTTTTCTTCGCACTCATGGTGTTAAATACATAGAATTTAGTGAGAGGAAAACAAAACCGCGGGGAAAAGGAGAAGTTCAAATGAGGTAGGTGGACCTACATGGGCATTCTCGCTTCCTTCCTTCCCACAGTTTCCTCTGTTCCTATAATCTCAGCACAGATGTTTCCTTTTTAATCCCTGGCTCCAGCTGGCAGCGCATCTCTGCTCTACCGTACTTAGTCGCAATTACTGCAGACATTAACTCTGCACATGCTTCGGAAATTGACTGCTTTTTCTTCCTTGGAAATGTTGCTCATCATCAGGTTTTTAACAGCCAGAAATAAAGGCCATTTGTGTACCGATGAATCCGATTCCCTTCAAGATTTGTAAGAGAGATAAAAGGCACAAGAAGCAGACTTAAAACAATTGCTGGCGTGGTGGAAATTTTGGATATTGAATTTACAATACCTTGCTTTACTAGTGCAGGGAGTCTTCATCAAGTGATAGAAAAGGAATGGGAAAGATGTCAAGCAGACTCCATATTCACCTGTCCGGTGCTACATTTTTAAATCAACCACAAGTGCTTTATTTCTTTATTTTGATTAGCAAAGCAGAGACTTTGTATACTGAGGTGATTTCAGGGTGTGTCTTTTTGTGGGTTAACTTTCATTTACTGACGGAGTAGGGGTTGATCAGAGTGTCTGGAGTCAAACCCACAAAACCCTTTGCACCCAAAGGTCAGATCCACTCTTTTCCTTGCACCCAGGCATGAGACTGTGTCACCTCAGGGTCACCCATTTGTGGTGTGATGCTGCCAAAGTGCCACCAGAGCCAGATGTGACCTAGGCCAGATTCTAGTTGAGAAAAATACAACTACACCTTGGCCTTGGAGCAACGCAGAGTCCTCCAGTTGCTGGATTCAGGGGTCCCAGTTTACCCTGATTGTCCTGATAGTGTATTTTTTTCCATATCCAGGAATTTTCCATTGGATGTAGGAGCAATATGAGACAGCCATACTACCACAGCCGATGGGATGGATGGACAGAGGAATAGTGAAGAATCTGGGAACCCCACGCATCAGGTAAGGCAGTTGATTTGACTTAGTGAAAACTCTTAAATACTCTAAATACACTATATGAAATATCTTTAAAAATATCAGGAAACCCTTTGGTTGTTCTGGACTCTGTCTTTTTCTGCATGATGCTCATGAATTCAGATTTTCTATTTGATTCTTGAGAGCAAACTGATTTTGTGCACTGAAATCTATTGATGAAGTTACTGTGTTGCTCACCTTGTTCTCCTCACTCCCCCTAGCACTTGCTGGAAGCACTGAATGTATTCCCATTGCATTCCACCCTATTCCTGTGAACAGGAGGCGAATGGATAACACACCCAGCATTCAAGTGCTGCTAATATGACATGTACAACTTCAGACATTTATGTGAGCACCCAGAATAAGAGAATAAAGTTGGCAACAACCTGAGGTCATCTTGCCTATAAACCACCTAACCACTGCCCTCCAGGTAAGAAACTGGAAACCTGTGCTTATCTCTACTAGTTAGTGTTCTAAAGTGAGCAGACAATTGTGGATTAGATAGATGTGCTGTTACAGACACAAAAACCTTTTAAAGGCCCTGGAGAGCTTTCAGTATGGATTCGTACTACCTCTCAGTCAATAAGAAACACAGGATTTGCTTGACAATGACAGTTCTAGGACTAAAATGAGAAAGTTCTGGCAAGTGATAACAGCTCTCTATGCTCCTATGGAAAACTTGCACAGACCTGTGTACAGTTTTCCCAGGAATGACCTATAAAATGCAGATAATGATATAAAAGGAGAGGTTTATTCACGCTGCATTGCCTAATCGTCTATGCAGCCTTCAGTATCACTACACTCCATTGAAAGGGCACAATGATAGAATATTTTGGCTTCCTACTGCTATTGAGTCCGTTCACTGATGGGGAACAAAAAAGGGGAGTGAGAAGAAGAAAACAAAACTGAAAGTGCTTGAGGACAATTCAACTTTGAAATTGTTTTCATTACATACAGGAAAAGTGCAAAATGAGCCCACTGAAACTTGCTGGATAAAAGCTATTATGAAAGCTTCCAATATTTTTTTTTCAGCTGTAGCTCTTGCACTCCTCTAGACAAGATGAAGTGTGTATGAAGGCATCACTGACATCAGCTATTGGAGAATAAAGAAAACAGTAAATGCAGTTTGGCTATGGCAGAGAAACTGTGCAAAATCAACAACATAAGTAAAGCAGAAAGAAAAGAGAAAGTTAATGATTTTTTTTTTATCTATGGGACTTCTCTTTGATCATATTTCATGTAGCATGCCCAAGAGTGACACAAGTAGTTTGATATCTACAAGAAAAAAAATGGGTTGGGGCTTTTGCTTTGAGGGGTTACTTTGCAGGAAGAATTTGTTTAAAAAATAACACACACATACCAAAAAAGAAATAAAAACCCAAGCCAAAACAAAGTCCTGAAGATCTGTAGGACTCAGTAAGGAGAACTAAGAAAGCTCCAGTGAGGCTAGATGCAATAAGACTTCTAGATTGTAATATTTAACATTTGAAACCAGTTCCAGGTGACTCACAAAATAGTTGGACTTGTGAGAATGAGCATCAGTAAAGATATGTAGCAGTAGGAGGATGAAGGCACTTCAAAGCACTCTCTCCTCACCCTCCCAATTCTTCTGGTTTAAACCATAGCGATGATCATTAAAGTTGTTTTTTCTCTGTTAAAGAAATTCTACAAGTTTGTTGGCTTTAGCTTTTATTAGCTGATCTGGTTTAGTAGTTTAAAATGCTTAAAAGGAACTAATCTTCACTTACTTATTTTTTTTAATAAATACAACGTGCTTTATACCATGTATTTGTTGCATATAAAGTCAGCAAGAAGGGACTCAGCTCCTGTGTGCAGCCAGCTAGACTCGTAAAAGAGTTCTCCAACTGCTTTGAACTAATTTCCAGAATCTCACAAGCCTGTTGAGTCTCTCACTCCCTGACCATGTCGACCGGTGCCATGTAGAGTTGGGAGCAGAGATCAAGCGCATACTCTTGACGTGCCCTCTCCCTAATAAGAGTTGGCTACTGTGGCAGAGTTGAATGAGAATTCAATTGTGTTGGAAGTTAACAGGATTTATTTTTATTGCTGAGGTGCTGGGAAGTGGATGAACCTTTGAGTTCACTCTGGCTCCCAAGCTATGTCCACTTGTCCTCAATGGTCTCACTGCCTTTCCCAGTCTTTCCCTAAACTATTTTGCCTACAGCATGACGGTATCTATATCAGTAAGTCTTGCAGCACCTTATGAGCTACTCCACAGAGGGCACTAGTTGATGCTGCAGGCCTGATTTCTGTGCTATACGTATTTGGGGGATGATTTGTTTTCAACTTCCTCCGCTATGGTCCCATAAAATGAATTTCCTTCAACAGTTTGGGCTCAAGTTTTGTTATTTTTATCTGACCTTGTGTAACATGCACCACAGTGCAGACTGTGGGGGTGACTGGGAGATAAAAGCACATTTCTAATCCAAACAGATATACAAATATAGACTCAGCCTACATTTTCCTCTTCTCAGCTGCCTTATGAGGAAGAGGAGCTGGCTCAAAGTGATACTCCCTAAATCAGAAAGACTGGTGTAAGCAATAGGGGAAATGGAGAATAGAGGCTTTTTTTTTCTCTTTCTGTTTTTGAGATATTTATGAGATGGCAAAAAGCTCTTTGTATCAACTCATAATTTTTAATGGTTCTCACATAATTTCTGTAGGTGGTTCTGGATGTTGGCTATTTGGTTCAATTTGGATCAAGAGATAGGGTGATTTGTTTTTGTTCCCTGCCTAAATGAACTTGATGTTTAGATTCATGTTTCTTGAACTGATAGTCTTGTTATGAATTTAAGCTGGCTTCCCACAAACACTCCTAAATAATTGATACATTTTCCTAGGGAAATAGCCAACTTGTATGTCTTAAAATATTTGCAAACCCCAAATTTATATTAAGATTTGAATTTGAATTGACATTTTCCTGCACAATGTTTGTCTGACTCCATTGTGTTTATAGGCAGAGGTTATGTTTTTGGCAAGTTGACATTTAATATTTTTTCTATAGTCCCCTCCAAAAGGAACAAAAATTGGCTCAGATTGTGAATTCAAATGGAGTTTTTCCAAGTGCCTATATTACAAGTTCCCCTTCATCTGAAAACTGAGTTATGCTCCTCTTAGCATCACTAAGTACTTGTGATAACACAACTAGTAAACATTTTTCATGAATTTAGACTCATCAATCCCATGTTATTACTAAATAGAGTTTGGAAGCAAGGAAAAGGAGAGCCAAGAGACACCCTACAATGTATTTGTCCTGAAGGAATGTGAAAAATATGTACCAACGCCTCTTCTTGCCTTCTAAGAGAACGTTAAAAGAAAATCACTTTTTAACCTATACCAAATGGGAAAAAACTGGTGACTCTATGATAGCCAGAAAACTAGCTTCAGAACCACTTAAAATCAAACTTCCCCCGGCACAAAGGAACTCTGCTTCCCTAAAGCCCCTTACTTAAAACTGTAGGGAGGGAAAAGAAAAAAAAAAAAAGGGGGGAAAATTAAAATACAAGGAAAAGCCTTTTAGGTCAGCTAGTCCATCCCTTGCTGATCCAGGCATGCTGCTGACAGTATTTTCACATCCATGAGTGCTTTGTCCAGGCTACTTTACCTCCATCACTAGGGCTTCCATCTGCTCTCAGGAGAGATCATTCCATTTATTTGTTATGAGTTGGCTGTATGGATTTTTTTTAAGTTTTATTTTTATTTTCATTGACAAACCAAGCAATAAAGATTGGGTTGCCATCCCCAAACTTCTCTACAGTACAGGCTGTTTTTTTTTTCTTTTCTGAGAATGGGAAAAAGCTTTCAAAGTAAAATCACCTCCCCCTTGCCACTCACCATCACGAAACCCTGACTACAGAAGCATCTCATTCATCCCCTGAAGTGTAATCTCTTGAGAACTGAGAAATACTCCATAACCTGAAAACACTCTTTGTTTTGAAGGATAAGAAATAATGGACTGTTTCCACAGTAGCTAAAATGCAGGGTTTTGTCTTGAATTAGTGTCAGCTTTTACTAGGACATGGGGTTTTATATGTATTTCTGAGCTAGACATGTGTTATGATCCTGTGTGTGTTCTCTGCCATGTTAACTCTATTACTAAGCAGAGTCTGTCTGTCTCAGGGTTCACTTTCCAGTATCAGACAGTTTTTGAGCCTGATTCTGATTTGCTTTACACCACTGCTTTAAATCAGACAGTTGCTATCAACGGGATGATTGATGCCAGCATGAAGCAAAGGTGAGACAGACCTCATGCACTTTGCGTTTCAGGGAGGAATCAAATTTTGCTTCCCAACTTTCACCTTTGGTTATAGGCAAGCAGTATCTAGTTTTGCAGTGGAAAACAGTTGGAGGAAGGCTATATGAGGAACAAAATGCAGCTAGGCTATGTTCTGTCTGTGAATTTGCAGGCTGCTGTGCTAGGCATCCAGCTCTTTGTACTAACAGGAGTGCTAATATGATGTATTAAATGTCACACCAGCATCGCTGGGTATGCATATCTCTCCTGTTGTACTGCCTGTTTATGCTTATTCAGCTCTTTGAATAATTTAACACATTTCATACTCCAAATTACCCACAACAGTTTGACGGGGCTGCTGGCAGTTTATTTGAAACACTCAGTGTTAGGTCAAAATAGGGCCCAAGCATCTGCTAAATAGAAGGACATTTCATACTTAGCAAAGCATAATTAGACATATTCCTGCACACTTTTCTTTTAAAAGATAGGTAAATCCATGCTAATCCCAGTGATACCATAGAAATAAACGGCCATATTGAACATTGCCCAACACCAGGAATGATTTGGACTTGAGAAGGATAATTATGGAGGCCAGTAGCTGTTGATGACCAACGAAACTAAGCAAGTTAACGCAGCTGTCACTTGTGCAGTTTCAGAGCAGAGGCACTGATTGCCTTGGTGCAATTAGGCTGGAATTAGGGACTTGGGGAGCTTCAGCAACAGTAGTGTAATGTTCTACATGCACTTATCCAAGACTTAGAGCAACAATCCAGTGGCTGAATAATGAACCTGGAGCACATGGACCAAGCACACAGCGTCCTGCTTTCATCCATCCCCTGCACTGTTGGAACCAGAGTCACTGGAGATGCCCATCTCAGGTTTACACAGTGAATTCTCTCTCAGGCTTCACCTTTCTCTATCATTAATCAGCTCAGGCCCTTGTCCTAAAAATATTTCTGCTGGGTGGGTGTAGAAGAGAAGTGGGAATAAAGGAAATGGGGCATGGTCCTTGGCTGGGGCTGGAAATCCTGCTCGGAATTAATGTAAATGGTGACCTATAAAGTGCTGCTGTTGTGTGAATTAAATTAGGAAGGAGACAGAGCTGAGAGAGACAAAGTATATGGTGATTTGTAGGTGTGTCTATCTGGGATTAGGATGTGTGTAGTCACTAGGGCTGTCATCTCTGTGTTTTTATTGTAAAGAAGATGCAAAATGAGCATTGCTTTCTCAGCAGTTGCAGTTTGCCCTGTGGTGGGGTGAGGCTGTATAATGTCCACATTGGACCATTTTCACTCAAGTACCCAGTACTTGGTGGACTTGGCATAGTGCTGCTCAAAGTAATATTGAGGTGTATCTGGCAGGAGATTTGAAACTGCTGGATGCATGTGGCTCCGAGACACTCCTGATGCAGCAGGCAGGGGCTGGAAGGAAGACTGATCTCCCACAGGGCCACCCAACCCTCCATCAGCACCTCTCCACACTCCTCTGCTCAGACAGAAACCAGAGAAGGGACAGGGTAGCAAAAAAAAGGAGTGTTTTCAATTAATACTTAAAAATCTCTTCCCTGAGAGTGCATCAGGTGGGAGGAATCTCTCCCTAGTCCAGCGGCTCACCCGGGGCCTCACAAAGTGATGATGCAGGGCACAGTCAGCGGAGATATTTGCAAAGCGACAGCAGGGCTCTGATTGAGTGAACCTCCCAGGTCCAAAGCACCACACTGCTCGGGAGGATATGCTGAAAATCTTTCTCAGGGATTTGCACATCCTTACAACAACTGAGGGTCTGTAATGAAATGTTTGCTTATCATCCATTTAACCTGCTTCGAAGCAGGCTGAGCCTGCATGGTAACCTCAGGTCAAAACTATTTTGGATAGCTGAAACTCATGATAAACACATGCTTTTGAAGGTTAGAAAGCCATCAGTGGGAGACATCAGATTCGCTTCTTTATTATTAGAAGGGAAGAAAATCCAGGAGTGTTCAGAGCAGCAAGTTTTGTATAAAACATGAAAAGCAGATGGGGGGAGGTGGAAGAAGGAAGGAGGAATCTTTTTTGATACCAAACAACATTGCTTCTGCAGCAAATCCTTTTTCCTTGTAATTTAAGATTGTGCTTGAAATAAGGAGCCAGCTGCACCCGGGGGGAGCAGAGGGCAGCCTGTCCTTTTGGGTGCTTGATTGGCTCTTTCGTGTATACCTGATAATTACTGGTGCTGATGGGAATCCAGTTGTGCTACTTGAACACGCACTGAGAAGCATCATATTCACAGCAGCCCTGTTTGGCCTGAGATCTCCAAAAGTGGGAAAGAAGATTGTCACAGAGCACAAGACTTCACTGATAACAAATTAGGGCCTTACCTAAACTTCACTCTAACTGGACCTGCTAAATGTCTGTGCTCACCATGGGGCTTTCAGTTGTATTAAGCAAGCCAGATTAGGGTATTTCACCTAGAAAATACGTCTTTATTTCTCAGGTCCACAGAGAAATCCCGCTACTCCGTCTGTGATATGGAAGGACTCCCAAGGTGTAATCTTGAGTGCAGTCTCATGGATGTTGCTTTTAACGTCATCATCAGAGTCCTGGACTGATGAGTGAGATGAGGGGAGATGGGGGGTCTCTCTTCACATGTGCCTGCTCTGAGCCACAGCTGACTGCCTGAGCATTGCCAAGGGAAACCAGAAACACTTTCATTGCTTTTTAAGACAAATCATCAATGTGTGCATGTGTGCTTGTATACATACATACACGCACACATGGAGAAGTCAAAGTTTCATCTCTAAGAATTACAATCCTTTGAAGCCACCTGTCTCTGAACAGTTTTCTGTATAATGAGCAGAGCTCTGTGCTGTAACTTTTCCCTTTGTCCCCAGTGCCAGCTGCATAATTCCCACCCAACAAACATTGCACCCTTGCAGAACTTCTGCCTCAGTCAAACAATCCTGTTGTTCCAGGTTTTCTGCCACAGCAGCCAGATTATAGGAATGATCAGCAAAGCATTGGCAAAGGAGGATCCTTCCACTGGGAGGACTCCACATTTCTCTCTTCCCAGGACCTCCACACTAAGTGGGCTCAGTTTCCAAGTGAAAAGATCCTGTTTTTTCTCTTTTCCACTAATGGTCAGAGATGGCAAATTCCCTCTGGGATCTGTGCATTCAGCTTTGTTCTTTCTCCCTCTCCTGCTGTCGCCAGTAATTAAAACTGAGCGAAAAAACTGAACATGCTATTTTTTGAATAGATATTTGAAATTTAAAGTAGAAAAAAAAAAGTTGTGAAACTTGTCAGATCAATGATTTGACACATATTATTTAGCTGGCTCTAAATATTCTGGAGTGAGAACTTAGTTAACAACTTGTTAACAAAGCATAATTCGGAATAAAACCCAGCTCTCTCTTTGCTAGCTGCATTTGCAATATGGAGCTGGTTCTAATAACTCTGTCTCATAAATACAAATATATTTCTACTGCAGTTTCTAAGAGTTTTTGCCACTGTGGTGCACAGAACCAGAATGGAAACAAAATACAGAGGCAACATCCCCCAAATCTTGGTGGTCAAGGTACTGCTGAACACCTTGAGTGAGTAACTTGTCTGAGTCTCACACAGGACATTGGTGCTGGGAAGCTCAAGCCTATCAGCACTTAAAAACAGGTTAATCCTTCTAATTAAGCACTTGAGAATGAATGACATATGAAAAGAAATTTCTTTGAGGAGAAAAAAGTAACAGAGGTAATTTTTCTAATGCTTGTGTTGTAGTTTTCTATCTCTGGCCATGTTAACGTATCTCTCTCTATCTTCAGGCTTCTTTCAAAGACTACTTTTTAATGAAGGATAAACAGACCCATTTTCCCCTGAAGTTCATCCCTTACACCCTCACACCTGTAAACAATGGATTTTTCCACATGAAATGAAAGGGCAAGCACGTCCTGCTACCAATTTTGACTTTGTAGAGTGATGTAGCATATAATCTCCATTACTTTTCCTGTGATTTGTTAGTAACTGTTGCTAGGTAATGCCTTTTCCACTCAGCTAATGTGAGGGCTTTGAGAACGTTTCATTGTATAATTAAGGCTTTGGTGGTGCTGATTTCTACTTTACAAAAGTCTTGTATCTTTTTCATGCGAGCAAAAAAAGTTTTTATGGCTTTACACAGGTGGACACAAAAAGCACCCATGAAGCCATTGTAATTTCTTGGTAATGTAACTGATTTCCGCTTTCTTTTATTATTTATTGCACACAGCTATAAGCCACCCCTCACAATGTCATCTAGCTAGACTCTATGTTGCTTAGGTGGAAAACATGATAAATACATGCAACACATGACCCACTGGAAGTATCACTAGATCCCAAATATCTCTCTGGACTCCATAATCCATTAAACAAATGTGATCCCTTTGTTCTGACATCTGGACACTCAGTCTAACTGTGACCTTTGCTTCCCAGGGACAGGACTGAGATACAGAAGAGCTTCTCTGAGAGGATGTGACTGGTTAGACTGAATATGAGAGCAGAGATTTCCCCAAGATCTTCAGGCATGTGAGCCTCAAGGTACTGTGAATTTCGTTTAAAGGGTGAGATGAAGAAAGGGGTGGAGGACATGAAAGTGAGAAGATGTAAACACAAAATAAAAACAAACCACAGAATATAATGTTAAGAGTTTGTATTTTATCGGGCTTCACACTAAATATCAGGATCAGTAACTTCCACTGAAGGGGGAACACTTGGCCATCACAATATACAGGACTGTGATGCGCAAAGCAACCCTGATGCAAATTTACTTAGCATCAAGGATGCCTAGCAAAAAAAAAAAAAAAGGCAAGAAAAAAACTTTACAATTCAGCTTTGATCGACCCTGGCGCTGCGTGTGAAAGTCTAGCTCAGTTCTAAGACTGCCAGGGTAAGTGAAAGAAGAGCCTTTGTAATTTTTGTCTTACAATTATGTCACTCAGTCCTGTAGCCTTCATTCTCCCCGTGCAATTTGTAAGAGACGACAAGTCATTCAAAGCACCTCTGTTTACAGAGAGCCTCAGTAATAGAACACCACGGTCGGGCAGATTCCATGAACTGCAGACCCCGTGTTGACAGATGGGGTCTGTGACTGATTGTTTGATGGGCGCCGTGGGTGAGGCTGTAGGGGAATAGCGGGAGAAGAACAGGGCACTGGGTTTTTTGAGCTCCGAGGTCATGTCGGTTACCAGTGAGAACAGCATTCAGTGTTTTTCTCTTGCATTGTTATCTCGGTGCTGGTGATGAAGTTTTAATTGGGGAAGGGCAAGGAGGATTCTGCTCTCCTCCCACACTGCTCTACAGATGCTGCTGCTACCAACAACCTGGGGCAGGATTTCAGGAGCTGCATGCTTTCCACCAGGCACAAGTCAGCAGAAAGGAAAACTGAGTGAGGTGGGGATTGATCCATGCGTGAGGGGTATCTCCTGTAGATAATGCTGATCTGGTGAGCAAAGCCAAAATGATATGTCTGAAGACACAAATGCTTTGCACAGAATGGATGTAGCATAAACAGCAGTACTAGTCCCCCTACGCACTGATAATACAGCTTAACCCAGTTCAGTCTATTTCTATAGAAATAGGCTTGGAAAGTTTTAGCATTCTCTGCTGGAGTCATCTAATATCAAGTAGGAGATAAAATGAAATGCATTTCCAAACCGTATTTAGAAAAAACCCAAACCAAAACCAACAAAACCCAACCCACTAGAAAACAAAGCAAAACCTCCCTGAAAGACACTCAGTAGCAATCAGCTAATATCAGTTATCTTCTTGCTGTACAGGATCCCTGATACTGCAAAGCATAGTTTGGGTATTGGAATGCTAAAAATTATTTATTAGGTGCCTCAAAGCATTCAGGATCCTGGTCATAGGATCTCTTGTGTTCGAGGGCTGTAAAAACAAAGAACAAAAGAAGAGTCCCCAACTAACACACTCACAAAGTAACTACAAGGCAATTGGCAACAGATGAATACCGACAGAGGCAGAGTAGTATGCTGGGAATGATTATAGCAGAACTGTCAGCATAAAAGGCAATGCTCATGAAATACCTTTAATCTAGCCACCGGTGATTATTCTTTTTCTGGGCAATCAGCTCTTCCCCCCCTGCAATATCTTGCAGGATGTAGCAGGATGCATCCAAAGGTGCTGTGCTCTTGCAGGAGATCAGCCTCCATTCTTGTCTCCATCAGGTGAGAAACAGAGATTTTCAAACCTGTTAAAAGTCAGATAGAAGCAAGGGATAGATCCCCAGGATCCTGGCCCCGAGTTTCTCACCCTGAAGCAGAAGACAACGCTGTCATTCAGAACAGCAAGTTCCCATTCACAGTTATTTGTCATGTTAATTACTACAGACAAATTTCTCCTTCATCCCAATTGTGCAGGTCAAAGCAGAGAAGTTTAGCACTTCAGAACATCAAACTTTGCTTTCATCTGAGTTCGGGACATCATTCTGAAATTTCTTTTGATCGTTTAGAAAAAAAAAAGAAAGGAAGACAATTTGAAAGTTTGCTATTCAGTAGGATTGTCATTTCTTTGTTAAAATCAAGGGAAAAGGAGTCTTTCTAGTCATTAACCATTGGCTGGGTGTGTCCATAAACTCATGTTTTCACCAGAGCAGGTAACCCAGGAGTAAGAGCCAGGAACAAATATTGGCAAATATTGTCGCTTCCCTCCATAGCCATGCGGGATCCTCATCACATCATTCCCACTTCATTAATTTCAATCTGAGCTATTAGCCCTATTGCATCCCTGTGTACTGTGCTACAGGAAATACCCCTGGCTCAAAACCTAACATTTCTCACAGAAAGTGGATGCATATCATGACTGTAATTCACTGCACAGTGTACCTACGCGCTCCCACATTAGCTGTAATCTCTGTCGTGCTCACGCCAACATTCCGGCAGTATTTGGCATTTCACGAGCGCAGTATTTATCACTGAAGTTCATACAAAGTTGCAAACCCTAACGAGGCTTATCAGCTTTTACAAACCATCTCTGTCCAGTGGAGTGTGACATGCAGAGTATAATTCCACTCACTGTGCAGTCATCGGATGTGAAGAGGGAAGCGGGGGGGCTTCAAAGCAACATTTCGTATCACTTTAAATGAATCATGAAATCGAATGTCTGTATAGCCCTGAAGTTCCTGCAGGTGAGATGTAACCTGCAAGCTGGGCACTTAGAGCAGTCTTTCAGTCAAATAAAATCTTCTCATCGTTACTGATGTGGCAATTATGCCCTGGAAAAGAGCAGTGCAGTGGCTGTGTGAGGGAGAGGGACTCAGAGCTCAGTCCCAGCAGTCACAAAGGGTGGCTGGGGGCAGATCAGGTCAGTCAACCTGAATTTACCTACTGTCAAGACAGAAATCATCACAGTTACTGAATTTATTTCAGAGACGTATCAGGAAGCATAATTTAATATGTAAGGTATAAATCTTTCCCTCTGAAATTTCAAAAGATTGTGGTATTGGAATGACGAACTTGGTAACCTGCTCTGCTGCTGGTCCAGCCCTACACCTAGGACAAGAGCAGTCACTAAAAAGGTTGAAAAGGCACTTGCAGTATCTGTATTTCTGTGTGTCTACATGCCCCTGAGTATGTAGCACCCCACCACTACCCCTTTCCTGCTCATCAGGCACAAGTGTGACACACTGATGTGGGTGGAATTTGATTGAGAAATGAGCTACTGTTTGTATTGTCATGACAGAACTCTCTAAAAGCATGAAGTCGGGCTGAAAAAATCAGGATGTTAAAAATGAATGCTATTTTTCCCTTTTCTGCTGTGTTTTTTGATTGTTCAGTCTGCATTCACGTCACTTGTGTAAGGTGGTGTTGGAATGTTCTTTTATAACAAGACCTTACAAATGCTTATTCTCTCTTTCATTTAATTCCATGATATCAAGAGTCAGGCTGATAAGTTTAATGTCTTGAGGTAATTCCTTAATTGTTATGTAGGCTTTCATAGTTACATTGACTTCAACTGAGATGTTAAAATATACACCGACTCTATATCCCCTTATATTTGGAATTTATAAGAATAACACCAGCCAAAGTTTGTGTGCAGAGCACAACAAAGTATCCCCTGACAAGAAAACATTTGTAAAGGCTGGAGAGTGGGATGGGAGACCTTATAGAGTTATGGAATGAAAAATGATCCATTAATTGCACTTAAAAAGTCCAGTGCTTGTGTAGTTCTGTGTTTGCCGATGCACAGCTGCAAATGTATTCCCTTGCTAGCATGTGCTTCAGAAACATCAGTGTGTCCGTTTAATCCACTGTAGTGTTTGCATCTATAGATCATGGTAAATTTTCCCATTCCTTTTTTTTTTTTTTAACCCCCAGGACCCATTTTGCTGAGGTTTTTTATAGCTAGTGAATTCCAAGTGCTTCTGACTTGGAGCACAGAAGCAAGTTCCCTGCCTGCCTCTGTGAGTGACTCATGGTCTAACCTCGTTCAGGTCACTTAGATGGTGTTGTTGTTCTCTATTTCTTAGTCTTTAAAATGCATATTTTGTTCTCCTCACAATTCTGACATTGTAACATCTTTCTGGCTCTAGCTACAGTCTGTATCATTTTAGATATACATTATCTTGTACAAAAATACCCACCCACATCTCATACCCTGAAAAATCACAGTAGCCAAAACTCCAAATATAGACTGTAAAATGTAGAGCTGTGTAGACGAGAGGACATTTTTCCAAATGTGAGTCGATAGCCTTTTTCTCTCTAAATAGTTTGGGCTAGCAGAAATTTTTAGTGTTTAACTTTGCAACTCAGGCTCTTACTGGGAGCTCCTGGACATGCTGGACCACCCAGCAGGCAGAGCTGGGACATGTGCTTCAATGGTGGTTTTCCTTTGCCCAGGGTGAGGATGGTTTCACTGCAGATGTCAGTGATGCCCTGTCCCTCTTGGTCCTGTCTCATCCCCCACATCCTCCCTGCCCTCTCCCCACAGCTGGTTTTCACATTACTTTTGCCGCTGTCTCCTTGCTGCCTCACCTTCAGCAACTGAGGAAAATATGGAAGCAAGAACAGAAAAACAGTCTTCTTAATGCATTTTAGCCTGGCTATGCAAACATTTGTAGCAGATAAAGCAGCAGTCACAAGGAGATTCCTTCTCTGGACCTGTAATCCTGGACTGGAAAGACTTCTATTCAGTTGCAGTCATCTGTGGATACTTCTACCATCCCGTTAATCCACTCTGCTTTCCCACCTCACAGCTGCCAAAGCAGGTTTACATCAAGTATCTAATACTTTCTTTTTTTTTCCTCTCTTAAACATTTTTGAGGAACCCGCAAGGAGAAAAGCAGCTAAGGAAAAAAATAAATAAAATCAAGTTTTGCTGCATTTTGTTAGGAAATGGACTTGTGTATTTTGAAGCGTTCCCACAAGGCTCTGACTTTAGAGCACGATGAATCAGTCACTGAAATGTCTGTTTTTCCTCCTCTGAGTGTACAAAGTGCCCAGACACCTTCTGTGGGGTCTGTGAGAGCCCCAGTGTGTGGGCCAGCTGGATCAGACCCCATGCCTGGCAGTCAGGGCCAGTTTGCAGGTGGATGGGATTGCTGTGCCCTTTGTTCCCAGCATGGGCCCCTCCTGCCACCTCCCTCGCCACCTCCTGCAGGTCACTGTGTCAGCATGCCATGCTTGGGCAGTCCCAGGGCTGTGAGATGCTGTTCTCATGCTGCCCAAGCTGGTCTCTCCCAAGGATGCATCAGTCCAGAGCTCTCCTGATGTGCCAACAGCTGTTTACACTGCAAGGGTTGCCTCGGCCCTGTTTGACCACAACTTCAAACACCCTCACCCTCCCTATGGAAGACTGTTTGGAGACACACTAAAGATTACCCCCCAGGTTAAATGTAGGTATTTCATGGCAGATACATATTATTCTCATTTACCAAAATCTTGAGCTACTGCCTGCCTGATCCTTGTCAGATCCTCTGCCAACATGTTGGTGGTGGCATCAAAGGGCACTTGGCATTTCTTGGGACTTGGACATCCATAGCTTGCTGTGAGGATGTAAGAGACTATGGAGTTGAAGGCCCTTCACTGAGAAAGCCCTGACTCTGGATCCATAAATAAATCAGCCTTTATCAAACTTGCTTACACCTGTGCTGTCTCAAGCCTGGGCAGAGGGAAGCTGTCAGCCTGGGCACTCCAGCAGACCTTCACTGTCACAGAGCAGCACAGAAGGAAAAGTAGTCTGTAAGATAGAGAAGGACACATATCATGCCTTTACTTTGTACAGCAATCTCGATATTTTGTATGTGCTTATTGCTCTGAGTTTGTATCCCTTTCCCACCTGTACTTACACTGTCTTTTTTCTGAGCCTTGTTATTATTTCTATTGAGCAATCTTCAGCCGAACTGGGAGATCTTGCAGTGACTCACTTACTTGAACATTATTGCCTAGTTCTTTACACAAGACAGATTGGATATGAATGAGATCTCTTGTCCTCATGAGCATTATATTTATTTCACAAGACATTTTCTTCAGAACTCTCCCTGCAATAAATTATGTGGTATATTTATTTTTTCTTCTACCATGCTATAGCTCTGTCCCTTTTTTTGTTGTTTCTCATTTTTTAGACACTTCTTCTTCTATGATCTGCTGTTGTTGTTTTCTGTTTTTTTCTTCTCACAATCTCTTAGCTATATCCTTGGGATTTTTTCCCTTGTGCATTTTTTAGCACAGTGCATGTATTCGATGTATTCAAAATGAGAGCTTGAGATAAGTATTTAAAGTAACAAAATGATTTCCCTCTCTTATCTTTTAGATGTTGTGTAATGAGTGGGAAAAAAAAACAGAAAGGAAAAAAATAAAAGCAGGTGAAATGCTTTAAATGAAGTACTGATAGAACTGTAAGGAATACAATCGTATATATTGTTTTCTGATCTTCATAATGTCAGCTGAGTGAAAGATTTTGGAGGTGCTTTACTTCTAAAGAAACCCTTAACTGTGTATCAGCAGCTGCTTTTGGGAAGAGCCTGAAAATGCTGAAAGCCCTGTGTTATCAAAGGAAATGTGAGTATATTTAGATGAAATGGAATTTTTAGGTAGCAAATGTCCATGGTATTTATGAATCCCATCTTAGGACTATACCTCATTGTTAATGTACATCACTGTGTTCCCTTGCTTCCCAGCTCTCCTGCCTGATCTGTCAACCCCTCTCAACCTTTTTTACTCCCCCACTGCTTGGTGGAGCTGTGCTAGAAGTCTGGATTTAGCCCAGCTGTGGTCTTTGTGAGGGTGAGTGCTGGAGGGAAAGATGGCTTGAACTGAAACTAAAATGTAAATGATCCAATGGATTGTTTTGAAATCCAGGTACAAGCTGGACTTAGAATAGCTGAACCATGTTCAGCTACTAAGGGTAACTGTTTCACTTCAAGATTACTTTAATGTCTTATGTATAAAACTAAACTTCTTTACCTGGAGTGCAACACAGCACTGGGGCATGTCATTCAGGGAAGTGGTGGGACTTCTCTCCTTGGTGACTATCAGGGATCACCTACACAAAAGCATTCCCAGTTTGGTCTGGTGTTGATGTTAATGAAGCTCCAAGAAGCAGGAGGTTGGCCTAGAAACCTCCAGAGGTCATTTTCAAATGTTTTTTTCCTATAATCTTACAGTTCTGGTAAGTGTGTTACAGTAAATTAACCAGATGGATTTTTTTTGGAAGTATAGAACAGATACCCTGAGGGCAGAAAACAGTATGTGGAGAAGACACCATGGGTGGGGGTGGGGAGAAAGACACTTATTTCCATTTATGAGTTATAGAACCAGGACTCCTACAAGGAGTTGAGAAACTTGTCTTGATTTGGAGATGAGAAAAACAAACACTTCTGAGTAGCTTTTTACAGTAAGATTGCCTGGCTTGTGATCCTCATCCTGTCTCGAGAAGGGTAGGCAGTGTTTCACATGTTGGGGTCAGGTTGGTTCCTGCTCTATCTAATCAGTTTGGTGTACATATATTTCCAGAAGGGATTAAATATGCCTTGTCTCCTGTGGTTTTATCAAAGGGCAGGGAGGAGGCAAGGAGCCTTTACTTCTGGGAACGTTCTGTCTGGTTACCTGAGGTTTCTGCTGCTGGGGGAGAGGGAGGGAAGAACAGCCAAATCTCATTACTGTCCCCAAGGAGAGAGCAGGAGAGGGTCTGGGTCTGCACCTGAGGCTTGCTTCCTTCGTGCACAGGGCCAAACCAGTAGGACAGTGGTGTAGGAAAAATGCTGGAAAGGGTGAGATTGACTGTGTGCTCAGCATCCCCACCGGTGCCTCCATAAGCATATTTTTGCAGCCGGGGTTGCTTAGCTAAGGACACCCCACCCTGGAATATGTTGTGTAGAAGCTTAATTTTACCCTTGGGACCAGCCAGTGTCTTTTTCTCCCTTTTCTGTGCACATTCCTCTTACTAGATCAGCCAAAACCCTCTGCTGTCACTAAAACTGATGGGGTTTTTTGTGTAAAACCAGACTTTTTTGTAGTCATCAAGACCAGCTCAGGCTGCTCTGCCAGTAGATGTCCCTGCATGCCTGGCTGCGGTGGATGTGCTGTCTTTTCCTGGGAAAACTGACTTCCAACATGCTGAACTTCACATCATTCCTGATGGTATTGTTCACATGGATTTTTATTTTTTTTCCCCACATTTGGACTTCTGGTGTAAAGTTTAATCAAACTCCACAAATACAAAAGCTGAAATTAAAATGGAAGTTCATTCTTTCATTGCAAATCACGCTTTTCACAATCTTTAAATATTGTTGTGTTTATTTATAAACCAGAGTACTGACACCAGAAAAAATCCCTGAACTGCTTTACACTGTTCTGGCCTTCACTCCTGTTCTACATCATGCATTCAAATAACTTCCACATTTTTTCCCTTCCTTGGACTGCAGCATTTTTTTGAAGCAGATATTGCTTTGGTGCACTGAATTGAACAAAACAAGACAAAATGAAACCAAATAGTGCTGAGCACCAGGTACTCACTGCTTGGTAGGAGTCACTTGGCAATTTTACAGATGCTGAGAGTCTCAACCTTCAGCCCGTAAGGTGTTTCCTGTAATATGAGAATTTATCAGCTGGCTTTCAGAGCCGCGTAGGTGAGTTTTAAGTGTTTTCTGCAATGCTCTGTGCTCTGTATTATAATCTTGCAATTACATATTTGCATGCCTGCTAAATTAGCACTAGAAAGTTATCTTCAAAAGTGCAAAGCCTGCCACTGCTACTCTTCCTGGGAATACAGGGGACGATAATTGTTATGGAGGAAAATTACCTTTACACGGTATTGATTTTGTGCCCCACTGCCTGTCATCAACCCTCGGCAGGATTTTCCCAGCACAGGACAGAGAGCAGCTGTGCCGGCAGCCCACGCTGGGTGGCTCTTGGCTGGCTCTGGAGGGACAGGCAGCGGGCAGGGATCTCACACCGGCAGCTGCCAGCACCGCCACCAGCCCTGCGGCTCGTGGGGGGCACCAGTGACCCACCCCAGCAGCCTTTCATTCCAGCTTTGAAGCAGGGGCAGCAAGAGGCTTCCAAAAAAGCTGAGAGCCGCAGCCTTGAGTGGGGAATGGCTCAATAAATGATTGGTGGAATATAAGTATTTATTGATTTAAGAGCGTTCTTTTCTTTTGCCTTGCTTTTGTCTTCTAAGGCAACTTTCTTTTAAATTTATGTCCCACATTGTCACATCAGGAGGAAAATACATGAGAAATGTTTTGTTATTTCAAATTTATCACATATTACGTCAGCTGGCATTGTGGACTCACAATATGTAATGCTTCATAAATTATGAAAAATAAATGTTTTATGGGCTTACTACGCACTCTGTTTGAAAACCGTTGAGCTGGGGAGACTCACTGACCCCCGTACAAATTAATGTGCACATGATTTTCATTATTGCAGCTCAGATGGGAAGTTTGAACATCTTTATATATTTATTTAAAGGAAAATGAGGACAGAAGTTTCTTGAATACAGTTAGTCTTTCTGGCAAGAAGCAGGTATCATTTAACCCAGCTCGTAACCTATTGCTTCCCTCACAGTTATTGTTATTCCAGGCCAAAGCTTAAACTCAGAATCAGAGCTGGGAGGACTTAGCATGAGCTTCCAGAGGTCAAATCCTGCAGTTTTTAGCCAGGCAAACTAAACCTCCGAGTTGGTAGGATTTTGTCTACGCAAGGACTGCGGCATTTGCAGAACACGAGACAAGCACAAGTCAGGCTCCTGCAGAAGGGAAGGGAGTGAAGGATATTTCTACCCAACTTTCCAGCCCTGCTTTCCCTGAGCGTGATGGAGAGCGACAATCAAACCAGAGCCGCCCATCTCAGCTGTCAAGGGCCTCACCAGAAACGAAAAGCTCAGTCTCAGGGCACCAGGGATCTCAAACCTCGTGGAACATGACATCCTTCAGCACTGAGACGCAGGAATCAGAGGGAAACATCCTCACCCGCCTGCACGGGAAAGTGTGTTGTCCCATTTTCTGAGGAGCAAAAGTTCACTCCAACATGTGTTGCATGGGAGGTGAATGTCTTTGGGGGGAAAGGGCATGGTGACGGGAGGTACCGGGAATGGTGAAGAGCTCTCAGCTATTTCCCCCCCCCCTCACACCCAAATATTTCTGTTCCTTGCAAAGGGGGGTCAGGTGTTGAAGCTCTCCCCTGGATGGTTTTTATATCGCACAGATCCACCACTGTGTTTCTAATAAAGCCATCAAGAGCATAACTGGGAGCTCCCTGCATGGGCTTAAGCAATATAAGTCACTGCTTCAGAGGACTCTCTTAACTTTGGGCTGGATGCACTCAAAAATCTTCCAAGTTATTCTCTCCTAATTCAAGTCAGCTGAGGCATCAAAATGTCGGGCAGATGGACAAGATCTCTGGCTGCAGCCAGCCTGTTTTCTGCTGCTAGGGCTGTTGCAGTCAACACTTAGAGACTTTTACTGCAATTGTTTTTTATTTAATCAGTGATATTTTAAGTAATTAACCTTTACATAAGCATATTAAAGGAGATTACTGTGTGCTTTCTAGTGTAAAAAACTGTGCTCTAAGGGTCCTAACTTGTCCTAAACTGGATTAAACACTGTTCTTATCTTAAAACAATAGTTTTGCTTCTCTCCTTTCCCTTTCTTTCTCTTCATATGGCTATTAAGAATTATTGGATTTAAAGACGGTGGTTAAAGACAGTCACTGTTGCGGTCGCTTGGCCAAGACTCTGAAAAGTGTTTTCTTGGCACTTGTATTTTCTCAGAGTTATTAACTTCAATCGTGCTTCGTGTCAGGGAGATGCAAGAGAACAGATAAAATAAGCAAAGTACGCCCCGAGTTCATACTTTCCTCTTATTTTTGCTGTGACTTTTATAGTCGAGAAGAGCCCCTGCCGCTGCCTCTCTCCTCCAGTGGATGGCAGTTGAGTTCCACGGTACGGAGCGGAGCCGAGCTGCACCGCGGTGGAACTCGCTCAAGGAGGCAACCGCTGATTGGAATTAGCTGTTCTTTGCCTGCGTGAAATCTCGCTTAGAAATACCTGAAGAATTAGAAAAGGAAGAAATGGAAAGCTTTTCAATTTAAACTGCTTAGTTAGTAGAGCAGGAGCAGATCTAAAAGTTTTCTTCAGCAGCTGAGGGGGGAAAAAAGTCTCATATCCATATACACAAGTTTCAAGTGTTTCCTTTTTATATGTTAATCTGAAATTCTAGTATATGGATGCTAATGAAAAAAAGTTCCTGATTTTTCTTTTGGTTCCTGACCTCCACAGTCTTTAGGTTTTAATACTATAATCATAATTTTAGCATGAAAGATAGTTCTTAAAGGCAAATTTTCCTTTCTTGAAGTCTCAGCTGTACCAGAAAGAATAGGACAATTCCCAAGGACTGGGATTATGATGTGAATTTAGTCATCATTGAAACTGCGACTAGTTTTGAAATGTTCCCATAAAAGAAAAGTTTAAAACAAACATTCCAATCAGAAACAGAAACCTAACCATATTCCTCTTAAAAATGGGTCTCCTCCAACTCCTCCAGTTTATAGCACATACCCTTGGGCTATTACAGTCTAGAAAAATCTGAAATAAAAACCACACTCTTTTCTGGGTCTGATCATGCATCACTCGCTCAAAAAGAAGTTTAGGGCCTCCTGAGAAATACAAGGTTTAGGCCTTCCTGACATGTGTTGCTTCTTTTTAAAGAAAACAGTCTAGTGCATCTTTATGGCAAATGCATCATTTTAGTTTTATTTCCTTCATAAGGAATCACAGGTGGATTGAAACAGAAAGCTTTAAAATATGTTTGCAATTGCAGTTGCATATAAATATTATTGTGGTCAGCATCTTAGTAGTTTTTAACATTAGTAGTTGTTTACAAATTTTATTTGCTTACACCTCTAGTCTCATGCTGTTGTAGTAAAAGATCAGACACAAATAACTGTTTATACCAAAAATTAAATTTCTGTAAGTAACTATTTTAAAATATTTGCTTTTATGTTTACTGCAGAAGGATCTCAAGCACTCCTGCCGGAAAGGAAACTATTTATTATCTCTCTTTTACAGATGAGGAAACTGAGACACTGTGAAATTAAAAGCTTGGGGAAATTAGTACAGAGTAAATTACGGTGTGAATTTACTGTGTACTAACCACCCTGCACGAACTCATCGTGTGGACTGGCAAAGAAAAAGGCTTAAACTCCCTTAAATTATCTCAGATTTGCCATGGACAAACAGTTACTATGGATCAGCTGACAAGCAGCAACTTCTTAACCCACAGCGAGTCACTCACACAGCAAATCCCCTCGTCAGAGAGGAGCCGATTCACAGGGTGCTGTGCTGTGCAGCTAATCTGCTCCAACTTTATGCAAGAGTTTATTAGTCACTAATTTCCCCAGCTGGCCAGAACCTAAGTGGTTCATCTAAAAATCAAAGAAGGAAATCTCTGGCAGAACTGAAAGTCGGACTCAAGTATCCTCACAGCCTTGAAAGCAGAAGCTGTGAGTTATAAAAGCAAAATATCAGGAGGAAATGAACTTTGTCCCTTTGAAGGACAGAGCATCTGCAGGATGTGTCCGGGTGGTGTATGGGTTAAACTGGTCAATTAGAGTCGTGGAATCAGAAGATGAGTCTTGGAATTTGAGAACCACTCTCATATCTCAGGGATTTTGGCGTTAAAGCTGCTTCCAGCACTGTGGCAGTACCCTACAGACCAGCTCAGCATGGAATTCCACATGGAATCTGTCTGTGCTGGGAATCCCATCAGACACCTCTTCCCTGCAAGCTCCCTTCCATCTCACAGTGCCACTTCTGGAGTCCAGAGCCACTGGCCATGACCACTGCAGCCCTGGTCACTCTTCTCTGGTCCCAGCATGACCTCTGGGCTCAGGAGGCCACTGACAAGGATCCAGGGGTGACCTCCTTGCCCTGCAGCAGGCTGAACGGCTGATGTTGAAATGATTTTGGCAGGAGCACTCCCCATTGTGTCTGATCCAAGCTGGAGAGATGAGCATGTAGGGAGCTGGGAAAAGGGTTGACTGGTGGGAAGAAAATTACTGACAAGTTCATTCCACTAATAAACAAAGACATAAATGATGATGCTATAAAGAAAAAGTAGGATTATCTGGAGAAAACCGTAGAGAGACCTAGTAAGGAGGAGAGATGTTTAGATGACAGTTTTACATTACACCACTTGGTAAAAAATGTTCTATTTTAGCTCCAAGCTTGAGTCCAGTTAGACCTGAACCAGGGCTTAGAAAACAGCTTGTATTTTAATGTCCTGTGAACAGCAACAGCTGATAACTAGTACATTTAGATGTGAAAAGTAGAACTTTTCTCTGGGGGATGTGCTATTATTTTTTTTAATGGATTTTGTCTTCATAGTTTACATTGCAGCCATAGCATTCCACTGGCAGGCATTTATCTAATGACTTACATTTTTCAGGCTGTGGAAAATGCAGGATAACAGAGAGAGAGAAAAAGCGGTGGTGGTAAGTTCTTTTTGATTTGCATTTCAAGGCTTAACTTACGAGCATAAATAAACAGAAGTTAGCACCTTCCTAACATCCCATCGCTATCTTATTTCCAGAGAATTACAATATGAAAACAATGGGATTAGGGCACTATGTACTACAATCCCTCTCACCCCTGATCCCCAAAGTAAGTCTAAATAGAGGTGGATTTGCTTCTAGTATAGCTGAAATTAAGGCAAAAGGATACACCTGAGGAAATATTTCTTTTTCCCCTGTAAAGCTTAATCTTAGAAAATTCCTGATTGTGCTAGAGAAATAGCTTGCATGGAACATGACAACCATCTTTTATAGAGGCAACTCAGACTCACTGGGTTCTAATGTTGTAAAGGAAAAGCTTTACAGGTGTAATTAACCTGTGGAATGCCCTTCCACAAGATACTCTTGAAGTATTGGCACTAATACAGTCTGTCTTCATATTTCAGGGCATCAGTGGTCTTCTAGCTGAGGGCAAGAAGCAATCTACTGTGTTCTTTCATGATGTGACTCTTCTGAATGAATTAGGAGGCTGTGGTGACTCTTGTAGTCATGGTCACTGCTGGACTTGAAGGAGGTTAAGGCTTCAAAGGGAAAATCTGTGGCCATTTCCAGAAATGAGCAAAAGGGTGCAGCATGAGACCTGTGACAAGGACATTCCAGGCTGCTGCTGTGTGTGATGAGGAGAGGAAGGTCTGTGTGCACCACAGAGGCTGGCAAAGGAGAAAGGTAGGTCATGGCAGGCATTGCCCCTGTTCTTCAGCTCTCAAAAAGCTTGAAGTTACTAATTGAGATAGTGGACAAGGAGCCCCTAGTGCCTCAATGAGTATTGATTTGCAAAGGAGCAAAAGGGAAGGTCTAGAAGGTCAGTGTGGTCCTGTGAAGTAGTCTGTGATCTGAGAAGTAGTCTTGGGCCCAGAGGAACTTGCTGTTCAGCACAGCTCTGCATCTGAAACATGTGGGAGGCAAAAGTGTGTTCATTCTGCTGAAACACCTCCAGTGTTCACACACAAAACGTTTGGGAGAGATGGCTCAGGCATCAGAGTGTGTCTGGAGGTTGGTGAACACACAAAGGGTGGGAGGAAGGACTGCTAGACCTGTCTGTTGAACCTGTTTCACTAAAGACTCATCTGTAAGGAGAGAAAAGTGGAAGCAAGGACTTGCAATTGAAGAATCTCCAGAAAGATGGTCCTTGGTCTGAGGATAATGGTGTTTGGAGAGGAGCTGAACTCCTGTTGGTGCTGTGAGGACCTTCTGCAGTGGCACAAAATCCAAAACCACTTGTTCTCAGAAACTTTCATACCAAAGTCATGGGAAAAATTTGAACTTTAGATGACTCTGGTCTTCAATTGCAGTTTAGTAGGATTTTAAGGCTGGCACTTTATATATATATATATATATATAAGACATATAAATACACATGCAAAATATATATATATGTGTGTGCATGTGTGTATTTATATATATACCTCAGGTTGTTTTGATTCTCTCAAATAAATTCAGTAGCTCTCACTTAAGGTAGAACTGGTGGAGACTCTCTTGTACAAAGAGATTTGATGGAGCATTGGGGAATTTTCATCTGAGGTTCTTCAAATGTTTCATTCAAGGCCAGCTCGTCGCTAACCTGAATATTTGATTTGAAGTCGTGCTGGTTTCACATGTCAAGCTGCCCTGGCACTGTGTGAGAGTGGTGGGAGGAGAGACTGGAGGGGGGGGAATCAGCTAGTAGGGAAGGATTTGGTTATCAAAGCAGAGGACTTAGATTCAATAGTAATCGACAGAAGGAGATTACTTTGGCTCATAGCTCAGACAAGGGCTCTGTCCCAATACATTAAGCCACCCTCTCATACAAACACAAGGACCTCCATGTGCATCACCAGCTTCATCCAGGGACGAGGAGATGGTGTGATGGCTTTGCTGTCAACACGGCCAAACAGCAGGTTTGCTGAGGCCCAGCTCTCCAAAATATTAATAAAAACAAATTATTTTACCCTTTCTGGCCCTGCTTATAGCAGGCTGCTAATAATGCCTTATGAGGCTGCCACACAGTTCAATCAATAGTTTGATTTTTCTGCCCTAGAGCTGCCACAAACACAAACCCCACGCTGAAGTGGCTGAGTAAGGAGCTGACCACGGAGACAGGGAAAATGTGGAAATGTGGGATGCGGCGCCTTGTGGCTTCTAAGAAACTTGGGGATGGACCACTGCTGCTTGGCCCCATCCACCATGGCCACTGCCACATCCCACCAAACCCATGGATGCTCCTCAATGTCCAGTACTCATTATTTATTTATTTCTCTGTCGCCTATGGAAACGTTTGGCTTTGACAAAGGGAAAAAGCAATTCAGCGTCCTTTGACTGAGGGAGGTTGATTTTCATTCGAGACAGAATGGCTCATTTTTACCTTTTTAGCTTCTGGAAGAGTAAAAAGTGAGAGGTCAAACCTGCATCACCATGACAACCCCTGCAGCGAGAGTTTTTGAGCAGATGAAGGGGAGTGATAATGGAGCTGAAGTTTCTGCCCGTTCATAGTCGCTGGGCTTTTTGTTTTGTTTTTCCTTGTTTCTTTCCTTTAGGCCCTGTAAGGTGTGGCCCCATACATTTTTCAGGGCCTGAAAGACAACACTGGTCAGTTCAAAAACAGTCACACTCTGAAATCAGTCCTTGGTGCAGCACTACCTGGACACATATAGGGTGTATATAAACCATATAAAAAAGGGGATTGTAAGAGATAGTCATGGAAGATCAAACATCCCCTCAGATGCAATCCCAGCACTCCTGTAGGTACAACACGACAGCAAGTGCAGTCGTATTACCTGATTTGCATCAAAGAGAACTGTCATTTCTGCCTTTCCTGACAGCACCTTTGGAGTCCAAAAATAAGCTCAATAAAGGAGCAGTTCTCTGAGGAGAGGAGGTGTTGTTCTAAAGAAGAAATTCAAAATGGGATAGGAGTCTAAGGGGATACACTCAGGAGGGGCTTCAGGTGAAACTGGAAGCTTATTTGAGATGCTGAGATCATGCCCCAGTTTCCTAGACCTGCACAAGGGGGAATGTGTAGGAACAGATTTCAGATAGCTGGGGTTACACCTATGGAGCAAAAACAAGTCAAAACTGAAGTCCCACAGACAATCCCCCAAATTCCCTTTACCTAGAAACTGAACCGGGTCCAGGGAAAAAAAACAAGCAAAATGGAAGGTTACTTATTTTTCTAACATCTTTGGTTATTCTAGGTGCCTACTAAGTCTGGTGTTTTCCTAGGATGGAAAGCCCTCTCCAGTTGGAATATGTCTCCTTTGACATGCAAACAAAGCACCTATGAGAGGTTGTCTTCAAACCTCATCTAGAGCTTACAGACATTGTCCTTTGATTATCATGCCTCTTCAGAAGTTTTGCAGCATCATTTTTTACCTTCTGGTAGTTGCAACAAAAGTTGAAACAGAATAAGAAATATTGAATCAGGTATTAGAGTGCAAAAAAGTTAATTTTATGGGAAGATTTTGTCAGAGTCAGACTTTAGTGGGATCTATACAGCCAAACAGACAGTTACATGGAGAAGAGGAATAGCCAGATTAGAATCATATGAGGAATAGCCAGAGTTAACACTAAAAAAGTTTTGAATGGCTATAAAACCTCGAGTTGAAGCAATTCTCTGTGCCCAAAGGATTAGGTTAAAGCTTTTGCAGTGCAGTGGAGATGAATTATTCCATTTTTGCCTAGTGAAGGGTTTCTCCTATCTCCTTCCAAAGTGGTGGACGTGTCCCTTATGTCAGTGTGGAGCCACGCAGCCCACCATCCAGACAGGCAAACTGCAAAGAAAGAGCACAGCTATGGTCTCTCTACCACCAGATTTGAAACAATAGCTGCATCAACACATCAGCCCAGCAAGAAAGCAGAGCTGGGCTGTTGGGATCAGCCTGTAGATAAATCAAAGTGAATCTGAGTGATAGTGATGTGATGTTGCAATAATAATTCACTCCTCATGCTGATTTAGAAGAGGAAGCCAATTCAGAGTTTCACAAGCACAAGGGCCAGCACAGAGCCCTGTGGGACAGTATGAAAGAGAATAGTCAGTTCTTATGGAAAGAAAGTGTAGGTTATTGATTGCATAAAATATAGACCTGGCAGAAGACAGACAAGATAATTTCTGGAAGTGCTTTGGATTATAATCTGTGCTTCAGACAACTGATTTATGAAATGCCTGATTCTTGTGTTTTATTCAACCAATCTGAAAAATTATGTTAAATATGAAGCCTCTGTATGTGAGAGGATTGCAGCAACAATAATTAAGACAGGATGTTAGAGTATGTCAGAAAACGCAATTCCATCCTTATAGTGATGAGCCAGAAACCTCAATTTTCCTCTTCCTGTGCTGTGACTGAGCTCTCTTGAGTCAGACTTGAACTTTAGGTATGGTCTCAGAGAGGGGCAGAGCGCTTGTCTGCTGGTGCATCTCAGGACAAATGCTTTTTGGGAGCTCAGTCTTTGAGGACAAAATATTAAATGCCAATCACATTGGCATCAGACCATTTGGAGGCTTTAATTACATTTATTTGATTTTTATTCCTCACTGTAACTCTACTCATCTCTTTCCAGGCACAGTGGAGTCAATGAAACCTGATGTTGTTTTTAATTTATGAACATCTCTTTGGAAAACAGACTCATCTCACTGTGGAAATGTTCTGAAAACAAATTGTAGCCATTCCTCCTACCCCCACAAGAGTAATCAACTGCCAGAGCTTTATTTTACTCTTTGCTTGGATAATATTTGGACATAAATGATACCTGGCAATTATGTGCTCATTGACATTTTGTCTTTAACATTTCAGGTGATTAAACTGGACTCATAGACATTTAATTTTTAATTTTAAGAAAAAACTTTCTCATGGCAATGGAGTGCACAGTTTCAATCTGAAATCCAGACTGGGAGAGACCTATGAACTGGCACAAAAAGTGTGAAATACCACATGAGCTCTGCTAATAAGTCAATACAATTGTAAGAAGTCAATGCAGTATCAGCTAACGCTTGTGAGAAGAAAACAACAAAACACATTTCTCTTTCTAGAGCTCTTCCAGCACACCTTAAGTCTCTGAAAGATGCTGGCATGGTGAGCAAATATTGCTGTCTGTGGGTTAAAGTTCAAATGCATCACTTGAGTAGATGAGGGGTTCAACCAGGGCAGAACAACTTGCCATTTCCTTCAGGGAGTGGTGACTGTGGGGTGGGGTGGGGAGAGATGTGGGTGTGAGAGTAGGATGCAGACAGTCACAGCCCTTCTACAGCAATTACCATAAAGATTAAATAAATACAATAGCCTAATTTCACATGGAAGTACACTTTAATTAAGTCTCTGCAGAACAATGAGCTGCTTCCATAAGAGCTGTGAAAATCATCACTAGGGACTGTCCAGAGGAAGAGAGAAACAAACAAGAGAAGGTCTCTTTGTATAGAAAATATGTACAGGAAGTATTTTGAAAAGCTTGTCCCCAGTTAATTTACCTAGGAAGAATTAATGACCAATTTTTATATAAGTTCCCCATCCCAGAGTCTCATGGTGCTTCCCAGACTGAGGGAGACAATTCATTTGCAGACTAATGTGAATTTTTGCATTTGTAGGCTAATGAAAGAGCATTGCAGCTTATTGTGTGTGAGGTACACGAGTGGGCTTAGCAGGGCTGAAGTCCTTCTGGGATACAAACTTGTGCAAAGTAAGCTCCAGGTGTATAAAAAAAAAATCTGTTCTCCCAACACAGTTAATGATGCATTCCCTATGTTAACATGGTCAGGGGTGGAGTTCAGTAGGAGGTGCTAGGAGAGCACCTTTTAAACCTCTCTTCACTCAAAATGCATTTCCCATTATTTTCTTTATCTTCCTATATGGTCAGAGTTCCTAATGCACAAGAACTGCGTGAAAATGAACCAATTTGCCATTAACACTTCTACAAACACATGGATGCACTGCTTGGATACAGGTAAGCTTGGCCAAGGTCATGATTATTCTTTTCCTGAGACTGGGATGTCCAACAGAAAACCACATCAGCCACCCTATGACTTGCGATGAGTTTGAGCTCAGTAACACCTGCAGAACAGCTCCCTTCATTGCAAAGACACAGTTGAGATGTTCCTGAAACCCCACATACAAATATTCACAGAGTGCAGGTGACAGAGCAGCTTGATGGGCAGCTTGATATTTCTGAAGAAAGATTTTGCCTTGAGGCTTAGGTGGGTATAAATTACTAATGATATTTTTTTACCTCAGAATACATTATAGACTATTTTAAAAAATTACTTATTTGTATTATTTTATTGCTTTAGAGAGTGCCAACTGGTAGCTTCCAGCTATCAGCTATGCAAGGCTCAGGCAGATTAGACCTAGGGAAGAAGAAAATCACTTCTCTGCTTGATACTCATCTTGCATCAAGGTTGTAGAGGCTTTTGGTCAGGCCCTGCCTTTGTTTGCTTTCCTTGTTTTTATGCAGCTAGGTAACATAGCAGGGCCCAGCTCCACGCCTGGTGTCTTGGGCATGACTGCACTACAACCCAAAAATCATTACAGCCAGACAATCAGCTCTCAGTGCCTGCCAGGTTCTGCTGTCTGTTTGAGAGGGAGTTGAAGCACTTGTGGAGGTTTAATCGAAATCTGAATACATGTGACTGAAATTGGCTCCCTGTGATTATTTATACAAGTAAATCTCTGCTTCTCACAAGTTCCCAGAAATCAAATGCCAGACTTGTATGATCATTTTTTAAAAGGAGTAAATATTTGTTGAAAATTCTTTGCTGTATTAATTTTTGTCTGCCTTTTCTCGGGCAGCCCTGATAGCGATGGAGAGACTCCCGGTGTGCATCAATCAAACTAGGGAAGAGGGACCAAAATAGCTGATTACTTGGTCCACAACATGTTATCGTCAGAATGAAACTCAAATTTTTCAGTTAGCCTGAAAAATATCTTAAAATGGCTTGTTTTCCTCATACCTCTGCATGCCCAGCTACTGTCTTCAAGGAAAAGATCCTTATTTCAACACTAGGTGTGTCAGGTACAGGTATTTTAAGGAGAAGGTAGTTTAAGCAGAGGGCTGCATATTTCCATGTTTTCCTAACCCCCACTCTAAAGCACATCTGCCAGTAAGTGGTTTATATCTTGACAGTCAGCCACCACTAGTTTTTATAATGTTCTATAATGTTGTTAGTCCCTGTTGCTGACCTTTTTTTTCCTTTACTTTGTCTTCTCTTCTTTTCTTTTCTTTTTTTTTTAATTTTTTGTGGTAACCCTTTTACCTTCTTTTTCCCTTCTCAGTCCCATTAGCAGGATGTTGTGCAATATGGTGCTTGTCATCTGTTTCAAAGACACAGTGATGAGATACAGGTATGCCAGATGGATAAACCTAGTGTGACTAATTATTGTGTATTTGCCTTTAATTATTATCATTTATTACCAGAGAAAAGACAATAGAGGTTCCCAGACTCGGAAGGGAATGTCGGCAGAAGGGGAATCTTTGTCTTTTTTTTTTCAAGAGACTGGCACATCAGCAAGAAAAGTTTTCTTCCTGGAGAGAAATACCAGTAAACATTGAGATGAGTCAACATGACCCATGCAATACTTTCCTTTTGCTGACACATACTTGAGGATCAGATCTCTCACAGGTAAGAAATAGGTTTTGTGTAATTATAGAAATTTCCTGAATGTCCACTCAGGGCATAAGGAATATATAGATTCAGTCATCTCATGGAAAGAGGTTAGGGTTCAAAGGGGCGTTCAAAGATCATCCAGTCCAACCCCTTTACCATGGGCAGGGACACCTTCTGCTAAACCATGTTGCTCAGAGCCCCATCCAACCTGGACTCAAACACTTTCAGGAATGAGGCATTCACAGCTTCCTTGGGCAACCTGTGCCTATGGGAGACATTTATAGTCCTATCTCTGCCCTTTTGGCACCAGAAAAAAGAGGAGTGAGCTGTTGTGGGTATGATCAGGTACTCAGGTGAATGGGAGATGAAGTTTTCGACTGAACTCTAAGTCAGATGCACATTATCTCCTCCAGGAAGAGGTGAAACCTGAGATCCTTAAGAAGCATTTTTTGACAAAATTAGGCTTGGGGAAGCAAATGTTTATAAAGGCTTCTGTGTCATCACGAATCCCTCAATCCTGTAAATGGAATTTGCCTCAGTATCTGACCTTAATGTACAACATTTCTACATCATTTGGCAAAAACGTAGATTTTCTTCTTTTCAGTATTATAACCTTATTTTTCAATTAATCCCTTCACAAACACACACACACATTTATAAACATGTGCTGTTCTAAAACAACATTTTAAAACAAAGGGGACATTTCTGTTGCTCTCAATATATATTTATTGAGGACAAATACTTCACTTAACTCAGAACCCACATCCAGCATGCTGGATGATTTTGAAGGAGTCTAGAATGTTCACAATGGTTGGAAACTTTTGGAAATGTTAATATTGTGGTCCCAAAATCTGCTTTCAGGTTACAGCTGAGTCAGCTACCATTTACAAGTGAAAAGTAGGTCTGTGATGGCGCATAAGTCTCATCTTGGTTATGGGGCACTGCACTTTAATTTGAGAGCAGCCACACTGATTTGGTAAACAGATTGAGGAAGAGCTTCAGACTCCAGGCTTTAAAATTCATGAGGATCTGATTTAGTACATTTTACACTGATATTTTAACATATCTGCTCTATGGCTAAATTGCATCATAACCTAAAGAACCAGTCATATACCACAATCTATTGTAGATAATACAAGATATAATCAATGTTGCCAGGCTGCTGAGATATTTCTATATATAGTATTTGTCAGAAAAACACATGCAAAGGCATTAAAACAACAAAGTCCGTACATGGATGATTTGTGAACAGGAAAAAAGGCTAAATTTGCCACTCTTTGCTCTGAATAGCTTACCCAGATTACAGGCCAATTTTGTTTTGGATAGAAATATTTTCCATCACAGAGTCTGCTAAAGTCAAGAGAGTGCTGTTCCTTTGGCCACAGGATGGGCTGGAGGGCTGGGCTGTATTTTGGGATTGGCAGCTCTGACTGTCTCCCTTTAACCCACTTGAACACAATTTGATTGGGACTTGACTGAGCATTTAATAGTCTGTGATTGCCTTGATTGTGGACTTCTACTTTTAAACCAAATGCAATGTCATTATTATATATCAAGAAAAAATGGCCCCTGATAACCAAAAAATATTGCATTAAGTTGGCAGACTGAGAATTAAATATGCAGAATCAGCCTAATGAAACAACTTGCCTTTGGTTGCAAGAGCCTTCATCATTCTTAAGGAGATTTAAAGCTAATCTGACTTGGAGCTGTTTCAGTCCAATTATTTTTCAGCAAATTTTTGAGCTTTATTTTTTCTTTTCAGCAGCATTATTCAGTCTTGACAGGTTTTATTTTGTTATTTTTTTGGATATTGAGTAAATGGGAAACCAATTCAAAACCATTCTTAAGTAGAAATGAAATGCCCTGTAATCCAATTTTGATCAAAATTCATCTTTGCTTTTCGGGGACCGAGCAGCCTGTGCAGTTATCTCTGCACTGCACAAGTTGATAATAAAGCAAAGGAAAGCAAAGCTCACATTCTTTTCCCATTGCATGTGGTGGGAACTGGGCATTGTTCAGCTGGAGAACAATGTGCTGCTCCCTCAGCGTGTGGCAAAGCAGCAGAATGGCAAGAAGAAGATTTCTCCCTGTGTTCTTCTTTTGCTTCTCTAGTGTCTGAAGTAAACCTTTCTTCCCACCTCTGGGTGGGTGGTTCTCTTCCCTTGAAACCTTCCTGTCTCCCTCTCCTGATGCCTTGTGTTCACAGAGATAGCTCAGTATTCCAGCACCTTTCCCACAAGCAGTCTTAGGGAGGTGAGACAGATTCAGCTGTTGTCACAGACCTGTTTTACAGCTCCTTTGCCTTCCACCTCAGTATCCAGTGCCTTTTTGTTACGCACAGAAACAAAAGCCAAGATACTTTACAAGAATACAATCCCTGTCCAAGTAGTGACTGGACAAACAGGCCTTTACATGTCTTACATGGTGCAGGGAAGAATTCCACGTACCATGTTTTTTTGCTTTCTGTTCACTTGAATTATTCCAGCTCAGTTCCTAATTGGCTCTTATTCCACTTTGTCTGGCAGAAGGAAAACCTTCAGGAAGGTTTTTCTGGTGTAACATCAGCAAAATTGATGGCTTCGAAATGGCTGTTTGCAATCAAGCAAAGCTGCTCTGTTCCTCCTGTAAATGTCCTTCCTTCCCACCACATTTCTTCACCAGCTTGTCCTACCTGTGGGCCAAGTTTTTCTCAGTGTTCATTTCATACAACATTCCATGTTATAATGCATGGGGTGTTTTCCTGGGATGAGACAGAACACTGAATATCAATAAGCTTTATCAACTGATAGAACTTTTGTTCCCGGCATCCATGCACAAGAACCACATGGGCTTCTAAGCCCACGGGATCCTGTGAAAGGTCATAATGGAGGGATATACTGTTAAATAATCATCTTCACATTAGCAGCAACTGCCCATTGTCCCCAAAACGAAAAGTTAGGAGAGCTAACACATCAGTATGACAGATGATTAAACACAAGTCTCTGGAATCCTCCCAAGACACATAGCAAATGCCTTCTTTTCCTTGGTGGTAGGAAACATCCATGACCATAACTAAAGGATATGAACTTTTCAAAGTGATTGGGTTGTCTTTCCAAGGTACCTTTATGTTCAGTTACCCTTCATTAGTTACCTTCTTGTTTCTGTCTATTCTTCTCAATATATCTTGCAATTCCTTACTGCTTTGCTCTTTCTGTTTCCTCACCATCTAACCTTAGAACATTCCCTCTCTTTCTCTCTGAAACTCTGCCTGCTGGTATTTTCCATGAATCCATCTGCATTGAATTATTTATAGATACAATAAAGTCTGCTTTTGTCTAATGTTTATTTTCTTTATTAGCAAGAAACATGGGGAAAATGTTCCAAAGAACCGAAAAAGGACTTGACTTTTCCTGGACTCTAGGCAACAGTAGCCAAAAAGTACAAAACAAGCTGTAGGATGTTCGTAAGATGCCTTCTAAAAATAATAATCTTAGTACATTGGTATCTAGTATGTTCTTTGAATTTGCCATATTTCCCATATCTGAGCCCTGGCTTTAATGCTGTCATGACACTCTGAAGGCTTTAATGGACAATGAGTCACTGTGGAGGCAACCAGGAGTAATAAGCAGATGGATTACTGCTGGTGGAGTCAGATCTCTGCTACCTGTTTTCCTTGTCCTAAGTGTTTTAAAAAGGTCACAGAGATCTCTTATGTTGGTCATTCCCGACCAGTGGGTTTACCTTGTACCTGGTAAAAATTAGAACAAACAATATATCTTGCTTAATGAGTCATTGCTAGTCCTTTGTTACCTTTTTACCGTTCGTTTGAATTTACTTTTCATCATGATTTAAAGGCTTTTCCCATGTCCTTTTCCACTGGAGGGTTTATGTTGTTCATTTGCTTCTTTCTTCCCTTCAATTATGTGAGCCATGCAAGCATTTCCCCTTGAACACTTTCCAGCTCCCCCCACCCCGTACCTCACCCACTCCATGTCCTCCCCCTCATTTGCACAGCTCCATTCTCCACTGTGTTTCCTGCACTGCCTACACTAATTGCACTTAGCATGGATGTGGTGGGGGAGGGAGGATAGAAAGGGAGAAAGTAAAGAGAGGACTTCTGAGGAATCTGAGTGAGTTAAAACTGGAGACTCCTCTGCACATGGTAAAGATGGAAGACATAAAATAGGCGATGGAAGGAAGAGGAGAGAGGAACAGAATAAAGTCCAGGTCCAGTGACCGAAGACAACCTCAAGGTTGGAGCATGTTGGTTCTCACCTTGTTAGAGGGAGTAAGGAAAGACCTGGATGCTCAGGAGATCCAGTCCCTGCTCTCTACACCACCCACCTGAGGCAAAAGCCACAGGTAAGGCTTATGGAGCCCTGCTTGCCACCTCTGCTGGCAAAAGGTTATTCAGCATACAGGAGAGGTTGTTTATTCCTTACTCATTCTGTTTTCTTCTCTGTTCCATACCCTTTGACCACTCATTCTATTGCAATTGCTTGTCCACCACAGTGTGTGGTGGATGTGAACATCACCTCTTTCTCAGAGCAGCTTTTAAGCATGAGTATTTGTCTCAGAAAGAACAAGCACACATCATCAAACAACAGCCCAACTAACAAACCAGCCCTCAGACCAGCAGCTCCCAAAAATCACTACTCAGTACTCTCTGAAACTTCATTCATTTGGATTCAAAGTTACCTGGACACAGAGCACTTGAGCTAGAGAAACTGCACATCTGTGGCATGTATTTATTTTTTTATTTCTTTACTTATTTTCCAATCTTACACTTGCCTACTTTAGCTGATCTCCAGCTATCAAATTGTGATGGAGTAAAAGCAATAAAACGCCCGTAGGGTAGAAAAACCCTGCCTGAAGTTCTCCCACAGCTCAGCCAGACCTAGAAGATGCACAATTCAATTAAAAGAAATACCAAGTTTTTCTCTCCTCACCTTGCCATTTCCCCCTTCTCTTCTGTGTGTTTCCTATATCCATATATATATATATAAATAAATACACACACACGCGCACACACGCACGCGCACACGCACACGCACAAACCCACCCCTCCCCTTCCCAATCCTTCCTTTAAGGTTTAATTTAACAATAACATTTGCGATCGGGGTCCTGAGCATCTCAAGGGCATTGCGCTTGAAATTGCACACACTCCGCACCATTTATCATAGCCTGACATGTGTCATGTTCCAGACTGCAGCTCCAAGAGGTTACAGCTCACGACTGCTCCTTTGTTGATCAGCTGCCGAGACAACTGAGGCACCTTTCTTTCTTTTTTTCTTTCTTTCCTTCTTTCATTTTTTTTTTATTATTAAAGCTGCACCGTCCTCTTTTCAGAGGGTTCACTCTGACACAATAGAAAAAGAAAACAAATTCTTGTCCACTCTATATAGTTCCCCCACTGGATCTTCATCAGCCCAAATGCAGATCACATTTAATTTTGGTTCGATAGCAGAGCTTTTACTGGTTAATATTACTGCTAATACTGACTATAAGAGGGATAAACTCTTTTGAAGATAGTTTTCTGCTTGAGGAGAAGAACAGGGTGTATAACTGCTAAGGATGTTGGGGACAACGCTAAGGGAGTCCCAAAGTCCTTTCTTATGGCAACATCTAGGCTTGCCAAGCCAGTGAGCTTCTTCCATTGCCCAGCTTCAGTCCTGCAACTTCGGGGAAATTAATTTTCTCTTCTCAAGAGCTTCTGTTTCATTTACTCCACCCCTTCTCCTTCACTTCCTTGGTGCCTTGTGGAGTTATTGCTGCGTGCAGAGCATCTGAGACCTACGTGTATTTTCGCAGAAACGATGTGTAAGGCAATTCAACAAACCAGACTGTTTATAAAGCATATTGGCCAGAGCCACTGAATTGCATTCATAAATCACTTGTAGATTCTACTTTTGCCAGTCTTCATCCTGCCAATCAGCATTTGTACAGGGTACAGGTCTGGGTGTCACTGAAACTTACTGTGTAAAGGATGCAAGGTGCTACTGATAGAAACAGGGTCTGAATACTGCTCTAAGATCTGAAAAAAAACCAGGCTTTGCTGTGTATTGTTCTGCTTTCACAAAAAGGTGAATATCAGGTGAGCTAATAATTTCTTTTCAAACTATTTATAATTAGGAGGTCCTGAAGGCAGGGAATGCTGAACTGGAGCTGATTTCTCCGTTTCCTCTCCCCGATTTCGTGTTCAGCTCTGTCCTGGAAGACCTCAAGCCCGAATGTTCAGGTCCCAAAGTCTGCCTGTGTTTTGGAATGATACTTGGTCTTTCAGATTCCTATTCCCCTCTGAGCTCTAAATCACGCAGTGTTCGTCACCACCTGTTAGCATCAAGCACAGCCTCTGCCGACACAGTTGGAGTTGTCTTACTTTCTCTCACACTCTCAGCTCTTGTCGATGGATATTTTCAGAGGTTTCCTCAGTTTAGAGGCTCTTGATTAATCAGTAGGGCCAGATGGGAAGGCTCAACTACTACCACCATGTGCATGTCACACGCCTATTAGATTCACAAATGGAGGGTTTTCTTGCCATTGGCCAGTAAGATTTCGCACTTTATTCTTCATTACTTGTTTTTTTTGCAGTCGCCCATCTCAAACATCTTTGCCTTCCTGTTCAGCACTCTCCTCTCTGTAAAGTCTAATCAGAACAGCACTTTGCTGTCTGAAGGACACCTCATTTCCTTCCTGTTTCTCAAGGAGAGAAAGGTCCAGTTTTGTGGCTGCAGCCGGTAGTCCCACATTCACAGCATCCTCTCTGAGCTACACCCGGAGCACAGGGCCAGCTCCCCACTGCCTGTGATGTGTTTCCCCCTTGCATTGCTGCTTGTGTTCCTGACCTTGAACCATGCTTGATCCCTGCCCTCCCCCTCTGCCAGTGCCGAGGCACCTGCCCAGCTCTGCAGGGATGATGTAGTGCTACCAGCTGGGATGGTGTAAAGCAACGGCGGGACTCGGCCAACTTCCAGTCACATCACTCTGCCTGTCCTGGGCAATGCAACCACCTGCACGGTCTCGCCTTCCCCCACACTGAAAGGTGACAGTTTAGCAAAAGTAGGACAAAGCACAGAGGTATAAAGGTAGAGACCACCATAAATGCTGCTCCTCGATCAGTTTGCCACCCTAAGCAACCACCTGCCTGTGTGTGGCTGATGCTGGCACTGCTCCCCTGCCCCCAAGCAGCAAGGAAGCTGCTCGACTGTACAGTCTTAAATGAATATAATGTCTCCCTAAAACACCTAGTGAGAAATACTGAGGATATTTAAGAAGGCTGGAGTTACGTTATTTATGGAGGGGCTGTGTCCAGGGTGTGCCTGCACGTCACTCTCTTTTTAGGACAGTTGTTCCCATGAAAGCTGCTACGGTGTTTTAATTCCTCACCCCAGACCCCACAGGGGCCAGTCTAGCCCCCAGCAGTTTTAAATGAAAGATGAATAATTTTAAGGGCATTTTGTGGATTTATAAGCAGGAAGTAAGGAGACTGCATGAGGGGAAAAAAATAAGAGTCTATGGTAAAAATATTAAAAATAACTAAAAAAATCACTAAAAATAAATCAATTTTCCCCATCCAACAATGGATATTCTCATCTAATACCACTCAGGAACGGGGTGCCTTTGGGCTGTCAGTGAAAGTGATACAAAGAGTCTGAGTGTAATGGAAAAGCAACAAGGAAAGCAGCACACACAGTAATCAGGTGAGTGGTTGGTGTTTCAGCTGAGACCATCCTCTGAATATCTCAACCATGGAGTAGTGCTAAGACTGGATTCAGAACTGTCTGAACATCCTGGTCTCCTTGTAGAAGGAAATATGGCTAGATCAGCCTCTATTTATTGGGATGGCATTGGGGGATGCTGGAAGTTAATTGGCTCTTCGGATATGAAGAATAAAAGTAACCTTGGGTCCCTCTGCTGAAAGAAAGGGAGATAACCACCAAACCAAGCAACATATAAATAGAGTAGAACCAATAATGACTTTAAAAAAAAGTATTTAAATGCAATCAGGCAGAGTGGAGGAAAGAATAATGACATGTGTATAGTAGACACAATGTAGATTACAATTTATAACAGGATACAGGATGGAGCCAGCACTTGATTAGGGGACCATGTTACAAATTTTTCAGCATATGTCCTCTGTTTTTCTTTGCCTTGGCATAGAAGGCTGGGCACTGCTGGTAAGTAAATCAGATCGTCAGAAAATGCCCATGTTGATGAGAATTTTAGGATCCAAGGAAATTAACTTGACTTGTATTTTAGACAGTTCTGCCATATCCATTCCTTGCCCAGAGCTGTCAACTGGGAAAGAGTTGTGCCTGCTTACAGCTTTAATCAGAGATAAAAATTACCCCTAGTTCATGAATATGTTTATCATGAAGATATGTCAATGGCAGAGAATAGATTCTCAGCATTCAGTTCCGCATGTCTTACACTAAAACATGTCATATACTGAAGTGTTTTGCTCTCCAAATAGCACCCTCATACTCCACTTGTTGTCCAGACACAGACAGAGCCTGGGCAAGGAGAAGTCCTCCAGAAGGAAGCACAAGGAGCTTTTGCTGATGAGCTTGTAGCCTTAAAGCTCCTTCGGTGTCTGCTTGCTGTGCCTTGGCCACCACCAGTCACCTGACTGCCAGCGAGGGAAATTTTCATTTGGTTTGATCACAAAGGCTGTTGGGACTCCTTTGATCGTGCTCTGTGTCTTGAGGCTTGATGTCCCTCCTGGATATGTTCTCAGCTGCATGCCCTGCTGTTGTCTGGACCCAATGCTTCAGCATATGGCTCTTGACCATTGACATCAGTAAGTTGTATTGTCTGGTTGGATGGGGAGGATGTGATGTGCTATTTCTTGTGGATAGTTGGGCTATGACAAAAGGAAGCTGTATTCAAGGATAGAGTAATCCTTTCCACTTCAAAATGTCTTTTCCTTCCCAGTCTGGTAACACCAGAACCCTCAGAGTACCCTAAATTAAAGAAAATAATACCAGAACAACAAGAGCAGGAACAGGAATGACATAGCAGCAAAACAGAGAGCAAATGGCTGACAAGGGATGTTTATATGTTGCTCGGTGTTATTTTGGCTGCTCTGTTTGTCCAAATTGCCCTAGAACACAGAGAGAGCACAAGCAGCTAAATGAAGGCTCCTTGAAGTCAGGGGCTTGCTGGATCCTGATGTGTGTGTGCATTCCACGTGGGTGTATTTGTGTGTATACAGTGAGGAGGAGGGAGGCTTGTTATTGTGGTGTCTTTTTTCTAGACAGGCATAAACACCCCTGTTTATTTCCAGCATGCCATCTAAATTCAAAATTAGCATAAGCTGATGGTGATAATTGATTTATATGCATGCAGGCAGTGCTTTATCAAAGGTAGAGGGACATAAGGTCACTCCCCTAAGGGCCTCTTGGGAACAAGTACCCGTCCGAGATAATATCGAGATTGGCATAGTTGGGTATATAACTGCTTCCAAGTATGAAGAAACTGAGTTTTTTGTCATTAGCAGCAAAATAATTTTCCTATTAATATTGTAATTCTCCTTTTAATAAGGTCTGCCCCCATTGAGGTCTAAGAAAGGGCCCTCCAGATCCACTAAGAGGTGGCCCAGGCTGCAGCTGGCAGGCTGGCTGCCTTCCCAGAGAAGGGAAAAGTCCCGTTGAATTTGCCATCTGAGCAGGGCTCTAGGATTTTTTTTCCATTCAGGTCGAGGTACCTCAGCCATTATGGAAATACCACAACACTTCCTTACAGGAGGTCAGCAACGACACAGAGACAGCATGGACCAACAGGGAGTTCCTTACTTTCTAAGGAAATTTCATTAAAATATTTGCCCACAGCTCTACTAAGAGTGAAAACAGAACAGGGCCTTGGCTTGCAAGTGTCAAAGGAGAAAAAATATGTTCCCTCTTGCACTGCCACCATCTCAGAAGGGAGGAAAGAAAAGGAGACAGTTGCTAAAATGCTGTGTCCAAAATGTCTCCTATTGCTATTGGTTTTCACTATATATTTTACAAAACCTTGATTTTCCTGAGCATGAAAATGGTTTAATCTGAACTGATAGTTAATTCTTCTCTTTTTCTTTTTTTTTTCTTTTTTTTTTTCCATTCTTTCTTCTCCTGGGTCAGTTTGGGGGATTCAGACGTGAAATCTGTCTAAAAAAAAGCATCTTCTTTTTGTAAGCAAGCCTTCCCTGAATGGCAAATTGGGAATTTTGCCCTCTCTGATGGGAGCTGCAGTGTCTGATTGCTGCCTGACTAAGTAGGAGCTCCACAAGGCCACCTTTACACTGAACAATCCCATACATCAGAGGTCATCCCTTCGAATTCAATGGCTTTACTGGTGCTAAAAGAGGATATTGGAAACTTAGTCTTAAATCACACCTTTCAGGTAATAAGCAGCAATGAATGGGAGAGAAAAGGAAGTGGGAGGCTTATAGGATTTAAGGAGTTTCTTTTGAAAAAAGAACCCACCTTGCTGCTGATGGGCAGACGTTCGTGTGTGTGTTGAGATGTGCAAATAAAGCAGGGTGTAAAGCTGTTAGCAGTGGTTCAGAGCAACAGACTAACTCCTGTCAAGGAAAAGCAGGTTAGGTAAACTTTTCAGGTGTTTGGAGGTGAATCTTTTCATTCGTGCACAGCCCTTGTTTGACCCAACTATTTCACATCATTACCAATTGCTTTGTTTGTACATATCAAACTTCCCTCTTGTGCTTTATTGGTTTCTGCTCTCGCTGACCCCTTCCAGCAGTTTACTTTCTAACATCCTGAAAGCTCCATCATGACTGTTCAGCACACCTCTCCGAAGGCTGAGATTAAAAGTTAAAAAAGAGAAAGACTGAACACAACAGGAGAGAAAAGAGAAGAGCTTTTGGCAGCAGCCTGGTGACACTCTGGGGGGAGTGAAATGGGATGAGTAACCACCCGGAATAATGGCAGAAGGGAAAAAAGAGAGAAGAAACTACAACAGCAGGGCCTGAGTGAGAGAATTAGTAGGAACATCAAGTTGAGCAGACCTGGGAACGGGAGGAAGGCAAAGTCTATCTATTTGTCTCAGCATTCTGTTCCAAAGACAGACATCAAGCCCTGTTATAATAGAAAATAGCATCATTTAGTCTACAACGCTGGGCCCAGATATTTTCTATTCAATGGGCTTCTCTCCTGGACCAAAAGTCTGCTCAGCTTTAAGGAATAAGACCAGTCCTAGGGAAATCTGCAGTGAGGACAGGCAGGGGAGAAGGTGGGAATCAAAAAGGGGGGGAGAGCAGATTGTGTCAGACCCACCTTCAATGGCTGCAGGACACTGATGCAGCTCAGCCAACACAGCACCAACAACATCCTCCCTCCACAGGGGCCACAGAGCTGCTTTTGTACCCCCTCCCTGCTCACAAGACTACAGGGGACAGAGGGGAGGTCAGAGGACATCAGCCTGGCAGAGGCTCACTCTGGCTGAGCCCAGGACCCTCTGCCTCCTCTATCCTAGGAACTCCCAGCTGGGGTTATGTTTAGGCTGAGCATTACTGCTGTTGGTGGAGAATAAACATTTTATTCAATATAGGGAGGCTGAGATTTCAGAGCCTGGCTCTGTTCTGGATGGAGTGACAATGGAAACATTCAGTACTAATGCCAGGAAACATCATAAGATTTATTTGGTGTCAATAAAAGAAAGAAATGTTTTGACAAAACCAGAATATTTTGCTGGAGTTTATATATTTTTTTAATAATTCTGTATTATATGATAGAAAATTAAAATGATAAGTTAAATATTGTTGTATCCCCTGAAAAAGTTGGCATGGGTTCTTTAGCACAGTCAGAACCTTCCAGCTTTCCTCCAAAAAGAAGCAGTGTCAAAGTCAGTTTGATGTTATGAAGTGTCTCAGTGTTGATGGAAACACCCAACTAATAGTCAGGATATGTATGGCTATCTCTAACTCTGCAAAGAACCGGACCTCCAGGTGCTCATCTCATTTTCCAAAATTCAGACTTTGCTTTAGGTTTACAGTGCCACGAAGCAACATAAAGCTCAGTGATTCTTGGATTAGGTTTTGACAAATAAGAGAAAAGCATTGAGATGTAATGTTAAAGCAGAAGGAACTCCAGGAAAGAGCAACCGGAGGTCCAGGTGAAAATACTGACTATGTGGCCACAACTGCAGCATATTCAGGCTGTATGAAGTCTCTAACAAAAGATTTTATGTAAACTTAAAAAAAAAAAATTGTTTGAATTAAAAAAGAGTATTTGACCTGCATTCTTTTTCTCATTAAGTATATTTTTTCTGTGTACATTCTGCCTTTTCTTTTTAAAGCTAATGAAGAATTAAATTGTTACATTTACGAACTAATGACCCCCATCAAGATTATTTTAACAATTCCTTCCCCGCTGTTCTAAGTCCAGTTTCATGTTTAAGTGACAATTTTAGCTTCCATGTCTGCCTTTGGTATCTCTACCAAGTGTAGATTTGAGAAATGCACTGCCATGTCCCAGGGTACATAAAGCTTCACTTTGGTGTCCTTGACATCTTTGGTCTTTTTTGTGGCTATCTCATAATTCATGCAAGTGATGCCATACAACTGTAAGTTTTTCATGAGGTCATAAAACTGATTTATAGAGGTTTTCCCATAATCTCCAAGCAAATTAAAGAAGGTTGATGGAGCTATGCAACTCACTGTTGCCTCAACAATGGTCTCATTCAGAAATGACACTGAACAAGATTGAGGTATTAAGATATCAAGAATGTCCTTAAGAAGCCTTGTCTGTCTGTAAAAAATGTGATGCCTACAAACCAAGAAGGGCTGTTTCTTCTATACACTGAGTTGATTTTACTCATGACATCTACCTTAAGATTAGTCAGATAGCTTCTTCCTTCACTTTCTGCTTACAAATGGAAAAGTCTGATTAATCCATTGAAGATCAGCACTTGAAAAAATAATTTGAAGTTAATTTGCTTTCCCTTCTAAGATAGTTGAAGTTTTAGATTATCCGTTTTACAAGCAGTGTTTTATTTTGCTTTTCAGCTTTTAAAATAATTTTACAATAAAGGAAATATTCCAATAGAGGAAAAATTTAATTCCAAAAGGAAAAGATATTTATATATACATATATATTTACATGCATATATATAAACAATATACATCAAACTATATATTTGTATATTTAAAACTATGGGGTTTTTTTATATAAAGTATTTAAAACATACATACATAAAAACTGAACACAAACCTCAAGTTACTCTATTTCCAAACTGTTAAAAGTGGACATTTCAGAATTGTGGGAACTTTATTCTTCCATCTTTATTTCTGAAGCTGTTTGTGAAGCACTTGCATTTTGACAGAACTATATAGTCCAAGAAAATGAGCTTTCACTAAACTGCCTCCAACTTCAATATATGCCCTGTGTCAAACTCAGAGAAAGCTTGGATGTAGTTCCAACCTCTGTGGCTGGGGCTGAGTGCCAATTACACTGCACCCAATGGCCTATAACTGTCTTTTTTGCTTCTGTGAATATCACTTTTCTAGTTAAAACCTTCAGGACAGCTTGCAAACTATTTGCTACTATTGCTCTGGAGTTGAAAGTAACCTTGAAAACATTTCTCCATGGTTGTAATCGAGGTGATTCTTCCATCCTTTCTCAAAAATGGCAGTATATCGCTCCTATTTTTCCTCCTCAAACTCTCCCCAGCAGGTTTCTAAAGAACTTTTTGAGGTAGGTGTTATCCTTTTGATTTTCTTATTATTTGAATATTTCATCTCAAACTTCACAGGGAGATGACTATCTCCCAAGTGCATGAAGCCAGCCAGGAGTGTTTTATATTTATGTTCTAAAACATTTGATGCAATCTGTGCTGTGATTATAAATAAATAAATAAATAAATTATTTTTAAAATCACCTTTTTATTGGAACGAGTGGATCTTTTAGAGGAACAACACCAAAAAGTTCATACACAAACTAAGAGAGTTCTAAAGGTGAGAAATCCAGGTATTTTAAAGAGTATTTGAAATATAAACCAGCAAATATAAACGTTAGGCTTATTAGTTTCATTATTAGAATGAAGAATTGATTGTTAGAATGATTTCTTGAGTAATTTAAAGGTGCTAATAAAAGTATTGGGCCATAACTTGATTACACTGTTTTGTAAATTAGAAGTAACTTGATGATGTGAGTTCATTGAAAGGGAGATGGCATCAACTTTGCCATGTTCAGGCACAGTACAAAGAGATTTAAGTATTTAAATAAAAGACATCTTCCGTGACACACATTACAGAACTATATTTCAAGGCAATGCTGGCTCATGGCCAGTGTATTGCAACAGGCTGTAAAAGAAAGTAATGAAATCATTAGATACTGTGGCCTTCCATTCTATTTTCTGTTTACATGATATTAAACTCTTATTAATATAATCATCCTTGTTATTGTTCTAGTGTTGTGAATTCTCGTAGTTTTCTCATAATATTCCTCAAAGCCTCAGCTGCTGGAATCAGGTGATCATCAGGTAAATTTCCAATTTCTTTTTTTATTTTTTTTTTTTAATGTAATGCCCTATTTTTTCCTAGTTGTGGAAAGAAGTTCAAAACCATATTTTGAGTGCAACTCAAATTATCCAATTTCATGTAACTACATCAGATGAGTCAAAGCACAAAATCTGCAAAATCCAGTCAGTGTGTGAAGCACAGAAGCTGCCCTAAAGGTCCCAGCATTTAAATTAAACTAACTCCGTTGTCGCCAGTGCCAGTAATTACAACAAGCCTGGCATTTCTTGTTACCCTGTGAAATTACCTGCGAGGCCTTTTCATATTGTTTCCATGCTGTTGTTTTCATGCTCAGTAGAGCATTAAGAGTCAATGATGGGCAGCTCTTGTGTTAGACTATGAATTGTGGGGCACTTTCCTTTGGACTCTATTGAAAATCCTCAAGGTGTTTATTGACAAATGCTTCCTACGGGCCGTTACAACAGAGAATTCTCCTCTCCGCCCACTCCCCAGCTCCTACAAGGCCAATCTGCTCCACATCTAGTCATGCTGTTTCAAAAAATGTATTTTTTTTCAGTACTCTCTGTAACGTGCCTCCAACAGAAGCTATGGATCAAGCGTGCTTCCAGACCAAAGGCACTCAGTCCTCCAGCTCCGAGCGCCGCGCTGCCATTTCCCCTCCATTTGTTTCTATGGAGCTGCCGGTGTGTGCGGTCATCCATAAGGGTGCTGAGATACCCTGGAGAGAGGAGGAATAGCTGCAGCTATTTTTCATTATTATATACTTCACTTCGTAATAAATGAGATCCATAGCATGTGAACACTGGTCTTGTAGATCATCATATCAGCGGGCACAAGGAACCTTATGTGCCACAAAGCTAAATAAAATAAAGTAAGTAAGCCTGAGAAAAATAGGCCGGGGAGGCGGCTGAGTGTTCAGGACTTCACAGTGCGTCCTCTCAGCCTGAGAATGACCTTAGGACTTGAACCAACTAGAGGAGAAATAGTTGTAAAATGATTATGTCTGTATGTCTGTCTGTCTGTCTTATCTCTATCTATATATGTAGCAGAAATGTATAGACGTGCACTTCCATTGTCTTGTAGATGTCTTTGGGATAACAGAAACCGGCAAACAACTTGTGATCCGAAAAAGAAGCAGCAGCAGTACCAACAGGACTCCTTTCAATGCTCGTGATGATGGTGAGTGTTGAGTATTCATATAAAGCAGAGAAGATTGGATGTGGGATTTTAAGGTCAAGTTTATGACAAATCGAGTTTTGCAAAACCTTCATGGTCTTGCATGTACAGTATCTGTCTGTAATGCAACACGGCAGAGTTGGATGGTCCTGGTGAGAGTCCAAAATGAATTTCTAACTCTGTTATGCATTTTGACCAAAGATATTAACTATTGAACACACAGTGCTAAGAAAATTATGGGTATCTATTTCTTGAAGAGCAGTTATACTTCAGGAGAGGAACTTTGCTGTTATTTCCGTAGATCAGTGATGTTATTTCCATAGATCCTTTTGCAAAGGGATCTATTTATTGGGAGGGATAAAGGCCAGTCCTAAAGCTAAGTTGTTTCTGTGGATGCGTGGAAGTGTTAGCAAGAGGCTCCAGAATACTAAAATTTAGTTCTGAAAAACCACATTCAGAAGAACGAAAGAATAGAACTAGACTAAAATGTAGCTCTTTTCTGCAGGTGAGGACTCTGCCTTACAATTTATTTGGCATCATAACATCTGCAAAATCACACACAGAAATTTACACACACACACATACACACACACACAGAGTTCTCCCACTGTTTCAAAATATGGTGGTTTTCTTCACTGTTTGCCTTGGAGTGAGTTGAGAGAATTCTGGTTTGGTTAAACTTTCTGCCTCTCAGATAAAAAACAGCAGCAATTTTCTGCTTGAATTTCTCTGTGACTAAATCCATTGATCATCCTTTCTCTCTGTGAGTGAGGAGTGTGTTTTCTCTTTAATAACTCCTATCCTTCTCCCTGAATATTTTTTTCTCTCCCCTTCACTTGTTTGTGTTGTGTTGGTCAGTCCACTGCACTATTCCTCCGAGAGACAGAGAGAGCGCAAAATTGAAGTTATTTTATGCTTGGTCTCCCTCGGTCCCAATTTTCAAATCTTCATGTCAATTTTCACACATCAGTGTCATATGGCGAATGCTATGGAAATTTCAGTGGGGTCCTAGGGAGACAATTTATATATGACCCCCTATTCCCTCCCCCAAACAGGCTGCAGCCTTTGCCTTTACATAGAATAAGTGGATTTATAATTAATGTGGATTTTAAAATAATAAGTACATTCAGAAATTCTCCCATTTGTTTTCCTCTTTTGCAGTATGAGTTCAAAGAAATACAAGTTCTCTCCATCTTTTTCTCCCTCCCCCCACTAAAAAATTGGCTCAACTAAAGTTAATAAAATAATAATTAAAAATAAAAATTATAATAGAAGATAACTCATTATTAACTTTACTTTTTTTCCTAAAAGTTATGTTGAAAAAGGGTTTATCAATTTGGTGATCACCAGTTAGCAAATGCACTCATTGCCACCTACTTAGGTGAACCAGGTTAGTAGCAAAAGTACTGTGGTGCAGCTTGGATGGGTAATTATATCTTCTTTATACTAATGAATGTACATTTTCTTAAGAGTCCTGGGTGAGTAAAATCCTAGCAACAGACGCAAAAGCTTGTCTGACACCATCAGAGCATTTCAGTCATTGACCTTAAAATGGGTCCCTGGCATCGGAAAGGGGTACACAGAGCCTATTGCTTTTTTTACAGTGTTAATTATACTCTCTGTGGGCAAGAAAAGGATGGCAAATTGTCCAGATTATGTCTCAGAACATCTTAAAACTTAAGCCATTCATGCGGAGACCTAAACTGCACCCAATTCCTACTTTTTTGATTTTACTTAAAGACAGTACCAAGGTATCACATGTACTTGATTCTCTGCATCACCCTACCACTGGTAGCTAAAGAAAGATTTTCTAACATTGCCAGTTTGTCAGCCATGAAGTTTTGGGTTGTTTATTTTAGGGTTGGGGTGGTTTTTGTTTCTGTTTTTTTTTTTCCTTGACAAAAGCAGAGCAAATAGCAACAGAGAAAAAACCTAATGCCTGACTTGGAAAGAAGTCCACCTTCCCTCAGCACCCCCATCCTTTGTAGACACTGAGCACCTCTTGCAGGTTCCCTGCCCTACCAAAAAGAAATTTTTCATCCTTCAGTCCCTATATATCTTTTCCCTCCTCTTTGTCTGATTTTGTACACTTTTGAAAAACTGTCTTAGGAATAGCAATGGTAGCAGAATGTTTGAGGGAGTTTTTCTTCAGAAAACTCTGGGGATCAGGTTTGGGCTTTGCAATGCAACATCTCATCCAGGAGATGTAGAAATCAGAATCACATCATCCTCCAGTTTGTTTAACTTGCTTCAAAGCCAACTGCAATGTGCACAACAACACATTGAAACCCTCCTCCAAACCCCCTTCCCTGGTGATTTTGTGAGCAACCTCTGGATGGGATAGCTTTATCGGAATTGTTGTCCCTCCCTATCAGAGGGAAATTAACTGGATGAGCATTCTGCTGTGCCACACAGAGACCACACAATGCCCTCCACTGGATGTGCAGGCAACAGCACACTGTAGTTTGAGGCTGTTTTGGTGACATGACCCTCAGAAGGGCTGTAGGACATGTACTTGTTCAGCATCTGCCACCCTACTGCCAGCTGTGATCTTACCACATCTCCCACTCCAGGTCAGCTGAACTTCTGGAGAACAATTCAAGAGGGGAAAAAGAGCACCCTGTAGGTCCTGTGGCTGCCTCACCCCTTAAGGTGGTATTGGCTCTGGAGGCACTACTAAGCCAGTATTAGAGAGTTCCTTTGGGATACTGAGGCCTGCAGGGACGGTCTAATGTAAAGCTGAAAGCTGTAGGAAATGTTCACTGTAAACTATGTGAAGACTTCATTTTTGTGCCTTGATAGGGAAATTAATCTCAGAGCAGTGACCAAGATTGTCCCAATTTAACCAGGACCTGCCCACGGCATGGTTCTAACAAGCCTTCTGGTGGTGGATGAGGTGCAAACCTGGGACAACTTTGCACCAGGCAGTCATAGGACCATCAGTTTAGGGCTGCAAACCTTCTGTTCTCACCAGCTCTACTGAAAAACAGAAGTGCCTGTGTCTAGGGTTAAATCACCTGAGGCATATTCACTGCTGGAGCAGTCTGCCTTACACTGATGTAGCTGGCAGAAGGATAGAGCCCTTAGCTATATTGTATTTATTCCTGTAAAGACAGGGGTAATCTGCCAAATCAAGGCACTATAGCACATAACTCAGAGAGTGGGCACGTGCCTCTGTGTGTGTGCATGCACCTGGATATGTGAGAGACAGAGAGAAAGATGAGATATATTGGGAAATACATGAGAGATGAGACTGGAGAGATAACTTCCAGAAAATACAGCAACCATCAGAAACTCTGTCTTTCCAGCTGGAGGGTTTTGCACTGCTGGTGCTTCTCTCTTAACTTGACAGCTCCACTCTTAGCCCAGCTCATAGTTGCTGCCTATAAATTTAATTAGAATGGGGGGAAGGGGAGGAACAAGCCTGCACAGCACTTGGCACAGCGCTGAAAATAACCAGCTTTAATACCTTTGACATTGAAGCACCTGCTAAGGGCACAGACTGCTGTACAGCTGACCCACCCTGCTCTGGTGACAGGATGTGTCACTTCGCTTGTCCTCAAAATGTGCAGCCCACCTCGAGAAACCAGGGGATCACATGTGTGGCTCTGGGGCTGTGTTTTTTGTACAGCACCACGAGGCAGAATTGCACCCTGGAGTCACCAGAGAGGGACATTCAGCAGCCCTGACCATGTGAAAAGGTGGCAGTGTGCCTCTTGTATTTCATTTTTCTCTCCCTCTGATGCAGTGGGCTATTTTCTGTGTTTGCAGCTAAGTGCTGCACTGCAGCCAGCCGTGAACGTTTCTGTTGGCCCAGCTGGCCTCTTGCTTTAATGCTGTTCTCAGGGCTTTCCCTGGGTAGAGCAGTGAAGTAAACAGATTGGAACTTTGCCCACACATATATATTTAATTGTGAGCTGATTTTATGCTAGGAAAATGTAATAGACCCATCACTTCAGGCAGACAACTCCCAGCTGAGGCAACAGGTTAGAGATTTTCCCCACTTCTGGTGCTTCTTGAGATGTAGCAGCTCTTACGTACGTGGGGACTCCTTGACAGAGACTGAACCTTTTATACCCTTTCTGATAAACTCTAGGCAGCGTGGAAGCAATTTAGGGATTTGAGGGATATTTGACCTCTTTCCTATGCAGGGATCTACTTGTGTTCGTGGCTTTGGGTCATGTTTGGAGATTTACCAGCTGAGAAAAGGAAGTCCCTCAGCTCCTCTCACAAGAGTCCAGCGGTGACAGGGTGTCAGAATGCAAATGAAACCTGGACCACATCTGACCATTTTACCACCATTAAAAGGCATTGATGCTGCTGCTAGAAACAGTTTTCAAAAGTGTAATTTGATTTTTTTTAATTGTGTTTGAATGTAAACCAATTTTAGTTCAAATCAAGTTAGCTAAATTCAATTCAAGATCAGATTTAAACCCCTTTGAAATTTGAGGGTATTTTCATATCCTTCAGGGAAGGACTCCACAGATCTGTCCTTAACTTGAGGTAAAAAAGACCATTAGGGTCTTGAAACAATCTTCACAGAATCATAGAATGCTTTGGGTTGGAAAGGACATTTAAGGTCATCTACTCCAACCCTCCTGCAATGAGCAAGGACATCTTTAACTACACCTGGTTTCTCATAGCCCCATCTGGTCTGACTTTGAATCTTTATCACCCTCTTTCTTTTTAGGGTCCCTCTGCCATGTATCATGCTGCCTGGCTATATTGCTCTGTTCCAAAACTCTGGAGCAGCTGCGTTTGCTCAGACCTGAGGCTGAAGCAGCACAGGCAGCCTCCGAGCAGGGCACCACGCCAGGCAGAGGGGTGCACACAGCCCTTGCATAAACCATGCAAGACCTCGGAGGGCACGACAGAATCCATTTTAAATATGCAATGGAGCCGTGCAATTTTCAGCCTATTCAGGCTTAGCAAATGCCTTCAAGGGATCAGACTGCCAAGCACCACGAGTACAGTTGTGACTATGCAGCAGTCCGTAATGCAACAGCTCTGATGTGAAGTTATTACCGGAGGCACAGTGTTGATACCTGTGTTAAGCCTCTGAGCATTGCCCAGTGTGAACTATGTGTTTCCAGAAGACTGAGCAGACCCAGACAGAGCTGATTGCTCTTGCAGTTAATAAAAAGCACTGCACTTTCTCTCTTGACAATCCCGACACCTGAGTGCTTCCTACGTATGACAGTTAGCACATTCTGGTTGCTCAGTGGCCTGTGAGAAATGAGCCTCTTCTCAATTTAGTTCCTATCATCAGACAAGCAGTACACACAATAAAAAACACACCTTGACAGTCAGCCCCCAAAGTAGCCCTGGGGACTGAGGGTCTGAACTTCCCTTTCTCTCATACGCAAAGCCATAAAACAGATGGAATTTATTAGGCTGGATTCTGCTACTTCCTTCAGGTAAATCAGGGCAACTCCACCAAGGTCAAAGAAGTCACTCTGGTCAGTGCAGAAGTGCAGAATAGCCTGGAGGAGGGGAACCTCTCCTGATCCTCCCATGTTTCTTCTCTAGATGGAGCTTGTCAAACCCTCTTGACTTGCATTGGTGGCCGTGTTCTGTCACAAGGTGCTCTCACAATCAGAACAAGGCAAAAACACTGCCTCTACTCATTAGCTGTGCATTTGGCCCAGGAACTGACCTTCCCGCAGCAAAGAGCATCAGGATGGGTTTGATTTTCTTTCTTCCTGGGATGGTGAGAAAGGCACAGGGCAGAGGGGGTGGTGGGCTGGAGCAGAAGTGGGTGGATGGTGGATGCTCCGCTCCAGCCAAGCCCAGCTCATCAAGTCATGTCAAAGAGAGGTAATATAAATGTCAGTGTGCCTCTTTCAGTTGTGAAACCTCTGTTTGTTGTACTGCACTTCATTTTCAGTCTTCCAGCTCCATGGATGCTATCAGCTGACATGTCTGGCTGGTATCCTCTGCCACAAATACACTCACTCTCAACATTTCTCAGGAGTTGGGTTTTTTTCCCCCTCCCTGTGAAATACTCATGTCAAATTTCGTCCTGGCTCTGCGATGCACAAGACTGTCCACACCTACCAGATAAGGAGTTTAATATTTCAAGTACAGAAGTTCTAAGTCTGAGCAAGACACAGGGTGGATTTGCAGGCCTGATTTAGGGTAGGTGCCAAAGGTGGCAGGACTCCTTTAAGCTTCTATTTTAAGATACTTAAACCCAACAGAAACAGGTGATATACAGCTCAGAGTACCATTGATATTCTTGTTATAGTTAAATTGTTTTTAACAGTAGCTTAAATTCTTCACTCATTATTCCCTGCTTCTAGAATAAATTCAATTATTTTTTGGCAGATCAAGATGGATCTGGAATCAATTCTACTCCCTCCCAGCTTCACTTTCTCCTCCATACCTGAGTCATTTACCTTGTCTCTGCTTGTGATGCGCTCTCTTCTCTTCCAGCCCTTGGTTCTCATCTCTTACACCTTCTTCCAAATGCATTTTTTACTTCTTCCTCAACTTTCCCCTTTTTGTTTACAGTAGTGTACAGGCTCTTGCTGATTTTTCTGAAGAGAAAATTGAATCAGGTTGTTTTTCCCTTCTTTCTCCCTTTCCCATCACAGCCACAAACAATTTTTACTCTTTTCTTACCCTTACAACGCAGAAGTTTAATTTCATCTCTTCATCTTTAGTTTCCCCTCTCATTTTCTTTCTCATACTACTGAACTTTTCGGTGTTCTCCAGCTCGCATAATTACAGTGCTCTATTCTATTTGAAAGCCTTTTACTCTGTCTTTGTTTGCTTCTCTGGAAACCCCGCTCTCTTTCTTATCTAGGCTTGTTCAATATGCTTTCTCCACCTTCTCTAAAATAGCTCTCAACAAAACCTTTCTGTATTTCTCAGGTAAAACTTGACAGCAGTTTGCCAGCCCCAGCCTCTTGACCCATCAACAACTTTTGGCATTATTACTTACTTTTTGAAACCTGTTCTGAGCACCTGTATCTCAGTCCTCCATAGAAGCTGCTCTGGTTGACTGAAAGCTCTTCATTATTTCCCCACCCTTCAATTTTGTGTTGGCTTCACAAATATAAATTCTTAATCTCTTCCACTTCTGCTCCCATACCTTTCTCTGCGCAACCTTGTCTACATATTCAAACTCAAGCATCACTGCCATGACAATGACTCACAAGTCTACTCTGGACTTGTTTCTTTTAGTCCAAAACTAAAATTTCATGCATGGCCTTTGACATTTACTCACTCATGGTGAGCTGTCATCTTAAGCTGATCATGAATTCCAAATTTCCTCCCCACGAAATCTTGCCACTTTTTCTCTCTCTTTTCTTCTATCATGGCCTGCAGCCCACTTTGTTACTAAAACTTTTAATGTAAGTAATTTCTTCAGCTGGCTCACCTCCCTTTAATTTATTACATCCAGAATGTGTCTATGTCTTTCTGGGTTTTATTCATAACAAACAGAAAAGATGCTCACTTTTCTGGTCCTCCACACAACTGAAACTCTTACAGTGGCTTAGAATTACTTGGATTTTATCTGTGGAAACATCCTTTTTTTCCTGCACAAGTTAGATCACATGCCCATTTTCCAGAACTGCTCAGTAAATGTAATTTCTCTGGCTTATTGGTGTTACCAAGTTGTTACTGTCTTGGCTTCCTTACTGGAAGGAAGATCTTTGTCCGTGAGAGTTCTTCTGTTTCAACAAATACAAGCTGTTCTTTACTTTGAAGACACTCTTCTGCCCATTCACACACTGTACTGCTTCAGTTTGGTCTGCTACAACACTGCTGGTCCCAGTCAGGAGAAGGTCATAGGGGCAGCCAAGGAGCCAGAACCCTGTGCACCCTCCCAGGCTGCCAGGTTAGAACAGACACACTGACTCCTTATGATGGCAAGAGGTAAGTTTGTAAAACTCTTCTTCCCTGGATGAAGCTGCATTTTATGCTGGTGCATGTTCTCATGCTATTTCTTCTGCTCTTTTGCCAGTTCCTCTTGCCTTGGTCTTGCTTGTGCAGTTCCTGGGAGAAGAAAAAGATTTTATATTTCTACAGCACCAAGCACAGCAGGTGCCTCACCTCAGTGATGGGGACTGTGAGATGCCTCGTGCAATGCTGGTAATAAATAATATAAATTAGGGAAGGGTTATGAAATGGCAGTAGGGGAGCAGAAGGGGACAGTAACCAGAAACACTGCTCCAAACCATGCTTTTGAGACACCCATGCTTTGTGGTGGATCAGAGAGGTGTTGATGATCCTTGTGGGTCCCTTCCAGCTCAGGGTATTCTATGATTCTATGGCTGTTACACGAATGTTTGCAGAAATGTAGGGTCACCAAGCCCAGAATCAGTTCCTCTGGCCAGTGAGTGACAGCAATGCTTTTATTTTGGCAGCATCATTCCAGCAAACAGAACAGGGGAAAAACATGCACACACGCAGCCCTGACCTGCCCGTGGCAGCCAAAGCACCTTTCAGACATCCCACCTCACCTGCTGACACAATCCATCAGCACCCACCAAAATCAAATGCAGCTAATTGGAAGGTGATGACAGCCAGGGGACAGCTGGATTTGCATGCTAATTCCTCTATTTTAGCATCACACAGCCAAAGTACAGGTAAAATGAGACTGTGCACTGCATTCCAGACAATTTCCTACCTTCTCCACAGTACATATACACACACTTACACTTTCTCTTGGGCTTTGCTATCCTGAAGCCAAAAATCAGCTGTAGATTGCCTTACATGTGCTTTCCAAAAAGTTGGCCAACAATTGCAAGGGGCAACATGTTTTTGTCCTCTTGTTAGGACAGGGCTGCAAACTGCAATTGTAGATAAGTCTTTAGAAGTCACAGCAGCTCAGTTCAGGATGGGGAGAACAGAGCTCTTTCCACAGGTCAGGTTACAGCTTCCTCATCCTTCTTATACCAGGGCTTAGGATGGATTCCTGGCTCTTGTATCACATGATATTGTTGAAGTTTTGTTTCGAGTACCCAACCTCCTCTCCTGTTCTACCACTGGCATCTGCCCCCGCTCTAAGTCTACCAATTATTTCCTTTAAGTGTCAGCAGCACACCAGACACACTGAGATATAACCTTTCTTCAAGCTGATGCTGTTAAACTATTACTTGAAACTGAAGTCGCAGTTGACAAGTGGTACTTCAGTCACTAATAACTACTTCAGAAGTGCTAGTGGTGTCTTGGATCTGAATGTTGTGGCTCAGGGCTCGGGGAGTGTCTTTACAGGTCACTTAGAGCCATCCATCTGATCTGAAATGAGATCAGTCAATCTCTCCTCTGGCTCTGTGCCTTGATTGCTGGGAGGTTCTCTCTCCATCCCCCCAGGGCTGCGGCAGTGGGGTATCTGGGTGGCTGCAGGGGGCTGCCCAGATCCTAAAAGATCCCATTTTGGGACACGCCTGGGAGCTACAACCTGAATTTCTGCATTTGCAGCAAAAGAAAGCTGAGGGCTCCAATTCCTTGAGGTTGAATACAGCCCTTTCAAGTATCTCCTCTCCTTGTCCCCATCACAATTTTCTGTTTTTTAAAATCTTTTTTAAAGCAGGTTGAAGACCTTCCTGAGAAAAACAAGATTTCTGTGTGGAAGGAGGATGAGCACTCAGACACACACCCCAGCATTGCAGCTGCAGGTAGGGAATAGCTTTCCTTTCCTTACACACTCTCCTTTCTTCAGGCTCAACTCCCTTTGTCTAATCAAAGCATCTGAGGTATCTCAGTCACAGAAGCTTCACAGTTTGGCAGAGGTCACAAATATTTCCCTTATATTTTGGCAGGTTTTTGGCACAGTCTTAGGATAAATTGGGAACAGACTAATATAAGACAAGGCCAGATCATCTGGGTCACTGTGTCTTATGCCCTGTTACTGCAGACAATCCTGTAAGAGAAAAACCTCCACTTTTCCTTTCCCTCCTGCACATAACAAGCCACAATGTGGTATAACAAACTAGGTTGGGCTTTTCAACAGAGAAAAGATATGTCAGGTTTTAAGTCTCCTTGACATGACAACATCTTCATCTAAATTGTGAAGCCATCCTTTGGATGGCCCAGCCTTGGTCTAATGTCTTTTAGAAAATGATGCTCATTTAATTCCTGAAATGTGAAATCTAGGTCTCAGGTCAAGAGCATAGATGTTGTTTAGCTGAAAAATTTAGATCCATCAGACTGTCTGTAAGAGTCTGCAACTTTTCAAACTTTGGATTGCAACTAGACTCTCACTGAAATATATAGTCTTTTGAAAAGTAGGATCTAAATAAAAATACCCTTGAAGTACAGGGTATATTTTATGCTCCCACCCTCACAATTTTTTAGGAAACAAAAGACTTCTTCAGGGCCACAACTTGCCTGCACAGAAAAAATAGCCAGACATCAGCTTAAACTTTATTCCTCTTTTACTCTATATCTGGCCCTGAATTCCTTGCTCAGGCAGGAGTTTGATGGAACTCAGTGGGAGAATCCCTTAAGACAGGCAGTGTCAGATCACACAGATGAAGGGACTTGACAATATGGGAGATATGGAAACACCTCAGCCAGAGCGGGGCAGCTACTTCATGGAAAAAATAAACCAAGTTCTTATCTTAGTAATTGTATGGACAAATTAAATCTAGTCCCAAGCAATCAGGAGTCACCCCTTCACTGTTACAAGATGACAGACCTCCGGCCAAGCCACATATCCTTTGGTAGTGAAATGATGAGCTGAATTCTCTTGTCAGGCAAATTTCTAACTCTCAGGAGTTGTGTTGGTTATGGGCAGATGTAGCTACAGCACTGGAAAATTTTCATCTTCAGTGGGAAATACAGCTGGGCCAAAGGGAAGCTTGTGTTGCACCTGTATCTAGCACAGATCGCACATACCTGGGAGTTTCCAGAAGGCACCAGAAAGTCCATTTGTATGGCAATTGTGTCTTTATATCCTCCCTATGTGTATGAATTTATGGTTGTATGAACAGCCATATCCAGTTATTGAAGTATTTGATGATCCAAAGTGCTCAAGGCCTTCTTATTCCATCTCATTCACCGTTAAAGTTTTGTACAACCTTTTTACTGGCTTGCTGCCTGCAATAAATACAAATGACTTGCCAATAAAAGCTGGTGTCTCCCTCTGTCAGGAGGACTAAAGCATCATTGTTATTTAAGAGGTGGCAGTTTTGACACAATGCTTATTTAAAATTTGTAAAAGTAAAAAAGATGATGTAATAAATCTGCATCTTCTTCCTAAGCAGCCATTGAAAGTGGATGCTCTTCCCCTTTCCGAAAGCATCAGCCATTTAATGTTTCCTAAGTTGTTTTTACATGAATTAGGGTGTCTGAGAGAAGCACTGTCAGTTACAAAACCACGCTGTTGTCTCCAGCTAATTTTGCGTTAGTAGCTCTTTTAAACTGCTAAATCTAGTTTTTAGTGTATGATGATTTTGTTTCGTGGTGGTGTAAAACAGCTGCTACTTTTCTGATGAGTTGCCTGTTTTCCATTTTATGTCTCTGCAAGATGCTGGGTTTCACCACGGCCCCGCCTGACTGGCAGCTGAGAACAACCTGTAAAAAAAACAAACCCAAAGCACAACAAAAAAGATCCCCAAATCCAGGGGTTCAGCCATCCATACAGCCAAATTTCAGAGTGATCTGTATTTCTCTGTCTCTACTTGTACCCTCAGATCATCTCAACACTACTCCAGGATGGTCTAAATGCGAAAAGGAAAGCAGATTTAGCAGGAAAGCAGGTTATTTGCCACTCTAAGAGGACACAGGAGTGGCCAGCCAACCCCCCAGGCTGTTTCTGGGGGGCTGGTTCAAACTGGGGTGGCTGTGCTCATGCTGTGGCTGCTCATGCTGTGGCAGCTCATGCTGCTACTCCCAGCTCTCTGTCTGGTTATGGCCAGAGGGATGAAATCATGGCCTGGAGTATCTTTCCAAAGTAATTATCACTCTTCTTTCCTCAGATTCTGTTTGCCAGCCACTGCCTTCTGAGTGCCATTTTGCCACTGAATTGTGTGGGTGACAAACTCTTCCCGGGATGTGGCTGCTCGTGGCTGTCAGGACATGGGAGCAATGTCCAGACTGACTGTGACTTAGTTACCTCTCACTGACATTCCAGGGGCCTCATTTAGCAAAATTCCTATTACCTTTCTGCAAGGTGTCTTGCACTTGATGTTCACCGGGAGTTCTCATGAGGAAACACATAGTGGTAGCCCTGTAGATACTTTGCTACTGACTTTCTCATACAGGGAAACAGCCCTGCTTTTATTCAGTGGCAGAAAGCTGAAAGATTGTCTTTGATCTTGTCTTATCCCCTGTATCCTGTGGGCTGGCATTCATTCCATGTGTGTAAGAAAATTACAAAATGCATAAAATAAGCATTCAGAGAGCTATTCAGAGAGGTAAAGACTAAGATCTTACCAATAATAACACACACCCCATAAAAAAGATCTTAGATTTTGGATAGACAAATTGGAAGCAGCTTGCCTGCCTGATTCTTCCTTCCCTTTGCACTAACACCCCTCCCCAGCACGACTTGCAGGCTTTTCCAAAAGCTGTGCAGCCCATTGAACAGCGGTGGTCTAAACTGTTATGGAGATCTTAAACTGCTGAATTGTTACAAGCTAAAATTGATTGCAACCGAGCCTGTGAACTGAAGTGCTACAAAGAGCATAGAGAGAAGTGGGGAAAGGGTGCAAAGGATTTAGCTTCTTTATTATTTTGGGGTTCTTCCTCTTTTCTTTTGCATGAAACACCATCGTAGGCTTTCCAAGCAATTTTGCCCTAATGAGTTCTGCATCTCTCTCAGTAATCATTGACAGCTTTTCCTGGTATTTCCAACATGAAAGATATCCTCAGTTTGTCTCCTAATTTGCTTGTTACAGTGTCATTTCTGAAGAATTGTGAAAGTGCTTCAAAGTCAGCTCCAGAGGGAAAATCGATGTTGTGGATACTATGATATTTACTCCTCCACAAGCTAAAAAAGCCTTTTAAGCTTTTTAAAACTAAAAATCCTCTCTTAGCCTGTTTCACTCTATTCTGCCTTAGTTTTATTTGCACCCTCATCACCAGAGCATCTGAACACCTTCAAGTAGTACATTAAGCAACGTGACTAACATCTGTCACGTATAGTTTACTCGCTGTTTCTCAGCATCCTTAAAATGAATTTAGTGCTTGTGCTGGATCAATAGTGCTGGAGACAGATGGTCTCTCTTTAGCCTCAGAGCAGCCACAGTATGGGTGAGACCCTTGTGATGGGTCCCCCAACCTGCCCAGTACCCCAAGTGCCAGCTCACACATGTGGGGTGCACTCATGGAGAAGCAGCTCTGCACTAAATTTGCTTTCAGTGGGACAGAGATGTCCAAGTGGTTTGGGGGAATGAGGGTGTCGGTGTTTCCCTGCTCTTGGCTGCATACTGAGGGACACCTGTATGGTCTTGTGTGTCTGCACTAGGTAAACAACTCAGGAGCCCAGATGGATCCTGCAGCCACTGATTTTCTGAGGTTTTCTGCCTTCCTCAGGTGGCTTTGCTTATTTTTTAGCATCAGTTACAATTTATGGCTATTGATGGACAAGAATTCTACTGTTTCTCACCATCAAAAACTTTGCCAGATTTCTTCAACAGAGACAGTGGTCTCAGCAACTTGAATTCTGATCAATACAGTTACCACACTGAACAGGGCTGGGAGCCCTTTCCTCCAGAGCCAGCACCAGGAGCAAGATCTAGGCATCCTAGGGCACTGTAATTTCAAGCAATATGTTTTCTTAATGGTCCAAATATGCTTTGCCTAATTTAGCTTTCAATGCATGGGATTGTTATTGCTCAGTGGCCCCACACAGGTGTTTAAGCACTTTTGTGGTATGATTTTTCAGTAGCAGCATAAGGTTTTATTGACTGGTACCTCAAGAGTAACTTCAGAGGAAATGACATCCACAGCAGTTTGTGATGGATGCATGTGGAGCTGTGGCAGAAAACTCAGAAGCCGGTGACCTCTGTCACAGCCTGTCATATTTTGGGTAAGAATGCAAAGTAACTGAAAAAGGACACTGCTTTTCATGCAGTAAGAAGAATTAGGAGGAATGAAGTTACTAATTTACTTGTTTCCCCTGAAAACTGTTGGTTTCTCAGCTCTTATAATATGAACATACTGAGGATAGTTCAATAAAATTGAATTCCATGGTTTATAGGGATACCAGGTTGTGTGATTTAATTCGGTCTATGAGTATACATTAAATGGTAGACTAGGGGACTTTGGTCTCTGTGTGGTAACCTAAATTATAAATTATACAGCTTTTGACACATAAGAGACATCTGACCTACAACTTGCCCTTGTTCCAGTTCCATAGTAGGTCAAAACCCAGGTGAGCACCAGTCATTTCTCCTCAGTGCCACCAGCCTGTACCTTGCCATCCATAAAAAGTGAACTCAGGTACCTGGCTCTTTGGGAACCTGGCAACCTCCAGCAAGACCCACTCAAGGCACGTTCCAGAGCCTGTTTCTCTGGGCGATGTCTGAAACTGTGCTCCAGTGGAAGCAGCAATGGAAACATGAGTTATCTGATCAAGTAAGATAAATACATCTATTTCAGAATACATAATCTTACCACATATGTGAAGTAGTTTAATCATTAGCAAGTTGTCAAGCATTATTGAATGGAATTAGCCTCTTTATTTCTGGTCAGGATCAATCTTTTTTTCCCCTTCCCGGTACAATGTGAGCTTACATGTTACACATTGCAACGTCTGGGGCAGATGACACTTGCCAAAGGGCTTGATGATCACTTCTGATACAAATCTGACATGAAGAAACAGGAGAGAATATGCATCAGATGATCAGCGGGAGAGATAAATCCACATTTAGTGCTTCTAAATGTCTATGTGTGTTATATCCACTTCAAACACACTAGTATCCAAAAGCAAGCACAGTGCACAGACAGCACTTGGACTAGGACATGGACAGAGTACAAGGGGTGAGGATGGGCACATGTCTTTTTCAGTTGCATATTGCAGAACCGTGGGATTGAGAGCCAGACAGAATTAAGAGCAATACTGATTATAAAACTGTGGGGCAGGAAAATGGCCTCTTGTCTGCCAACTCTGTGATACTGAGACCATGGGCAGAAAAAAAACGACATCCCATATTTTTTATTCACTAAAAATCTCTGTTATATTTGCACCTCCAGTTTGGAGATGAAAGAGAGACCTATTAGCAGTCCCAGACCTTGGAGCCATGCCTTCATTTACCACCAGTCTGCTTTGCTCCTCTCCCTTCTCCTTTCCAAGTGGGGCTGTATATGAGTATTCATGAACGCTCTTTATTATTTCTCCCCTCACAGTTGCTTTTTTCTTCCCACACCTGCCAACATTAGCTCTTTTCTTTGACTCACGCTGCTGTACAGCCTAATGCATGTGATCTCCATGCCAAGATGTTATTTAATTTCCCAACAAAGTTCTTTTGGCGTGGAATGAGCTGAGCAGTAAGAGCACAGGAGGGGAGGCATAGGCAGGGGTGGGAAAGGGAAGGAACAGGGGCTCAAATTTACGTTTCCTCTGGCTTCACACATCCAAGTTGTGTTGTGTGTGACTGGGGAGCAGTGTGGGTGGGGTGGAGATGGCAGCAGGGGGTTCATCGATGGCAGGTTGCTGAATCAGGAACCCTGACACTTGTGAAGTACTCTGTCAGGAACATTAAGTATCCAAAAGTGATAAAGCTTCAATTTGCTAGTCCATTAGACTAATTACTGCAATAATTAAGTAACTACTTGATTAGAACTAATGGGTACCTAATTATCCAGGAGAAAAGTATCAGGTGGCAATTATCAGGTGGCAATTAATAGACTGGAGTTAATGTCTTAGCACTGTCTTTGTATGAATTCATAAGCAAGGTAAAGAAAACAAACAATAACTTATTAATATTTATTGGTGCCACAGTGTTTTTCAGCTTGTTTCATTTACACAGAACCAATTAGTGAAAAGACAGTTAGTGTTGCAAAGATGTAAAGTGACTGAAGCAGGAGTTTGATTTTAAAGGAACAGGATCACATTAGCACTTATAAGCAAAGACAAATGGGTATCAGCCAGGGACTTGATTCTGGTGCTACTAATTCATCAACAGAAGAAATCAGAGTAATTGAACTCAGTATTAATAATGAAACACACAGGAAGGCAACTCCTGTCTTAATGGGGCTCACTTTAGTTTTGGTCCCTCCCTGAGCCTTCATCAGCATTTTCTACATTGCACGGGAAATGGAGGGACAGTTCAGTGAATGAACGGGAACTTCCCGCTGGCAGGGGTGGAAGACACTGTAATAAAATCCTCTGGATCAATGCTGCCTCTGAAGGAGGCACGTTTCCTGGACAGCTACTGCCTGGTTGCAACACAGTTTCCATCATGAAGGCATGGTGCTGGAGCTGAATTCCTGCCCGTTCACTGTGATTACCTGTGCAAAGAAACCATAACAACATCTCCATTCCTGGTAATTTCCCCTTAGCTTAGCACCCATTTGAAACATCACTGCTATTTCCTATGGGTGATGTCTAAAAGCAAATCTAACCTCCTTTCGAACTCAGCTGATTTGAGTGGTTTTTTGTCATCGGGGGGGGGGGGGGTTGATGCTTTTTTTTTTTAATGTTGTTTTTCTTGGGGATTTTTTTTTCATGGCCATGCAAAGGTCCGTCTTCTCAAATTACATAATTTGCTGTTGTTTCTTTGATGTCAGTACAACTGTAGTGATTTATGCAGAATCAAACTATGGCCTAGTATCTACTTTTCTTACTTGTTTCTCCGAATTTAAGAGGCTTTACATTTCCCAGCAGAAAAATGAAAGATCCCAAGGCTTTCTTTCCTAAAAATCTTTATGGTCCTAATGATCATTGCTCCTCTTAAATGAGCTTCAATCCAAAAACAGTTGTGCATGCACATTGTCTCCTTGTCTCTCAATGGGAGATCTCATAATCACCCTCCTGAGTAAGAGTTGTTAAAGTGTGATATACAATGAACTGGTGACTGCTTTTAGAGCACAGAATGAACAGTTCCCTTATAAATTTAAATACTTTGAAATTCAACTGTTAGTGAATGATAGAAAAATTCTTAGATGGCTTTTGTAGCTCTGCACAGCACATGGTTTTATGGAAGTTGAGGATCTTGGCTTCACAACATCTATTCCCCCAACCCCCATCCTTTTTTTCTATAGTATAAATAAATGAAAGGTATCCTAATCATATTTAGATTGTGTGCAGAGTCAGACGTTAAACCATAATGTCTGTATATTAGAACATGTGGAATGATAAATGGAGATAAATCTAAAATTTATAGAACATGAACATTTGCATAAACTGCAATATCCAAACATATAGGCTGTTAAGTAACAATTGTCACAAAGGGCATAAAAAATTCAACTTTGTTTCATGGAAGGAACTCAAATTCCTAACATGATTAAGATAATATATCATTTGTTCCTATCTTATTAAAGGCGTAATTGTTGTTAGACACAGAAGTGGCATTAACTCTAATCTGGCTTTATATATGTACAAATAGGAGGGAAGGTGAATGTGAAAATTGATGCTTTTGGTGATCCATAGGCATTTTATTAATGTTTGAATAATAACTGCCTGGAGGGCCTGTTATAAATTAAAGGGACGAATTGAGATATAAATTTTTATGAGGACTAGTTATACATTTCCATTATGTGTTTAAAAATGAAGGAATTACTGTGAACACAGCAGAACTCACATTTATTTGAGGTGATTTGGATGGGAGGGAAGGTGCAGTGAAGGAAGCTGCATGCTGGCTGTAAGAAAGATGTATCTGTCCCTTTGAAAAGATATATCATATGTCATGCATGAACTCTCTTCTACAGGAGACTTTTCTCTGCAGCTGATTTCGCATGATTATTTATTTGACAACAGCAAGTGATGATATAGCAGCAAGTTTTAGCCCACTTAGAGAAGAATTCTCATTCTTAAATCATAGAGGATTTCCCAAACCCAACCACTGTCAAACTAGAGTTAATCTAACAGAGGAACCCAGTAATCTCTTTGGCATATATTTCTCATTATTCCTCCTGTCTGCATACACACATCTTCATTTGCAGTGCATCCGTGGGACCAGCAGTATTTCAGAGCTTCCTCCTGCCCTTTGCTGAGGCTGCTTGTGGGAGCCCAGCTCTGGTTACTGAGTGAGGACCAGGCCCCCTTTGTTATCCACCAGCACTGATGCCCTGTGAGATCCTCAGACAGTCCCATTAATGTGCTTTAAGGTGACATCACAGGCCATGGTACCCCAGTATCTTCACTCAGGCAAACCCACATCTGTTCAAAAGGGAGAGGACGCAGGATCCTGGTACTTAACCAGTCACTCAGTATGTGGGGACCTGTTTTCCACCTCCTGGTTTATTCCAACTGACTACTGAGAGCAAAACCTTTTAGATTAAATTCTGCAGTGTTTGACCCCTGTTTAAAGGTTTGATTGCTCTGGATTTCAATAGGTGCCAGCAAACTGATGGCTTGGAGGTCCTGAGCTGCATTCTCTGTGCCTCAGTTCCCTGCCTTTAAAATGGGAAGGCTCACAGGAGCGGTTTGAGGATGAATGTGTTCATTGTGATGGCATCCAGAGAGATGACAATGTTGTATTACCTGCAGATATGCCACACCAATGTATCAGCTGTGCTAGTGTGTGCCAGTGGAGTTTTATTGTAAGAAACACAGCACAGGGGCCTTCCATTTTGCAGTCTTTCATGGGAGTCAATTAATCAATCTAAATTTTATAAACTTTTTTGTTATTGTTTCTCCCAACCCCCCTTTAATTAGACTCACAAGGTCTGGACAAGTACTTTCTTTTTGGAGTAGGCCTGATTCATTGGGAAATAAGACTTGAGGATGCTCTTGGCTTGCAGAGAGTCTGAACCATTAATGAAGTTGATAAAATATTGAGGCCTAGATGAGCCTCATCTCCCATCTTTGAAGCATCACCCTTGGCTCTACCATTCATGGAGATCACTGTGCATACTTGGACAGGAGCAGTTGGCAGTGTCTTTTGATCTACAAATAGTATTATTTATATTTCCCAAGGTGAAAACCAGTTGGTCTACAAGAAATATGACAAAATGTCCTCATGGTTCTCATTAAGGTTTTGAATCTGGACTGAGTCTCCAGGCAGCTCACTATGACAGTAAACTTCACCCTGTGGCAGTAAGAGGAATCATCAGCTCAGCTTTCCATGACCTCAGTGTTTTGTATCCAATCTTTCAGCTGAGAAACCCAATTTTTGACACTCCCATCCTTACTCAGATCAGCCTCCCACTGCCCATTACCTTCAAAGGTAGTACCGTTGTTTTGTCTCTCTTTTTCCTATGAAGTCATACAAACAACGTGATTGTTGTGAAAATATCATCCAACTAGCAATGAAGCAGCAAAAATTATCCTCCCAGTCAATTGGAGTCTTTTCTAAGTGCATTACAGTGCTGGACAAGTGACTAATTAGGCAAGACTTGTACTGTCTGTTTTTCAAAACTATGTTTTTTCTGTATGTGTTATTGAAGGGACAGCTTCACAAGAGTTTCTTTAGGGAAGATGCAGGGGAATGTTATAGAGAGTAAGTTCTATGACAGAATTAGCAAATGTATTAAGTACAGTGCCAATCTGGTACAGCAGAAATGACTAAATACCCATCAGGGCCTGTCACTCGTCAAGAAGTGAAATCTTAGACCCATTTAAGTCAATGACAAATGTTCACAGAATCTGGCTGCAAGTTAATAAATGTTTGGAGCCTGTATAACTCAAACTCTGATATTTGTCAGATTAATTATTTGATTGATCTTATTGTCTGTCAAACAATTTCTTTGTGGAGTTAGAATGCTTTGTGTTTTATTATCTATAATTCTGATTAAGAAAACATCATGCAAGTATGGAGATATTTCATTGCAAGTTTTATGGTGGATCATACACAGTTATTATATATAATACGAAATAATATAACTGAATATGGGATTGTAAAATGTTTAAAATGGGCCATAGTTGAGGATGCATTTTCTACTTCATTTTTTGATGTTTCCTGCTTTAGGAGTGCTTTAATATTCAACCTGAACTTTCTTTTATCATATTTTTCTTGTTAAGCTACATATATGTAAAATGAAAGAAAATAACTCTACATGTACACCAATTCCTTCAGCTTACCCTTGCCTTTAATACAAAACAGTGGATTTCAAGACTATATACATCAGGTGTTTTCAGCAAAGTAGCAGCAGCAAATCATAGACATTTGTCATTCCTTGGAGCTGTCTGACAGTTCTGACAATTCATTAGGCTGGGCTGAAAAGAGGTTTAGAAAGCGAAGGAAGGATCACAGGTAGTGGAGTTGCCTTTGCATGATCCAGTAATAGCTGATTTGTATCATTTTTGGTGATGGATACACTGTTCAGATTAAACTCAGCTGAATTTTTCCTCTTTATTCCTCTTTTTCTTCTTTCTCTTTTTCCTCCAACAGGAGCTTCTGGGCACATTACTGTAGATTCAGACCTCAATTTATCCCAAGGAGTAGATGCCCAGGAAATTCTTCCTGGTAGCTGCTGATATTTGTGGCTTACCAGAGTTAAGGAGAAATGAAGTGAGTTTTGCTATTCAGTTTCTACCCAGTGAGGCTTTTCTTTTTTGTCGTGTTTGAGTTACATTCTTTTCTGTGGCTAAGCCATGACATGTGCCATTCTTCAAAGTCAGAGTCACTCCTGCCGGGATCTATGCAAATCAAACTTGTGACTTTGTTCAGCAATAAGTGCCTCCATTATCCTGCTCCTTCCACTTACTGATTCGCCTTTGAGGCTCATACACAAGCAATTTTTTGACTTGAAGGCAAATCCTTTGCAAAGACGCTGAATCTGCAGAATAGGCCACCTGGAAAATATTTGATCTTCCATTGGAAAACATTTCCCCTTTTCCAGGTTGGTGGACTGTTTCGAATCATGCGACAATGTAAAATGCCTGGGTCAGGTTCTGAGTGGATGAGGCAACACTGTCCAGCCAGAGAGCATTCCTGGGGTCAGACAAATGATGCTCTCCAGGATCAGCAATATCACAGAGCCTGCTTAGCCCTGCAGAGGATGAATAGCTTTCCATCTTCATTCTGTCTATTTTATAGCTGCCACAGAAGAAACAGTCTGAGATTGATCCTGACCCAGTAGTATTATATGTAGGTCTTACAAGAGCAATATTTGCTCTTGGTGACCACTGGAACTTTAAAGAACTCTAAAATAGCCCTAAAAGAAAGGCTTGAACACAGGGAGTTTTGGGGTCTATTTTTTACACATGAAGTTTTTCAGACTCTCAAAACCATCAGTAAATTGTAAGTATTTCCTAATTTGTGCCTTTTTTTTTTTTTCTAAGGTTCAAAGTGCTGACAGCACTGCCTCACCATCCATCTTGGACACAACTCCTCCTTCTGGGTAGAGTTTTCTACCTGTCTCAGCCAAATAGAGAGAGGCAAACCAAGTTTTTAGCTTGACAATCCAAGAGGTGCAAATTATGTCAGCCCTCTGCTTCTTCCACCATGTCTTTGCAGGCCTGAAGTCAGTTGCTTTCCTGTGGAAATAAAGGTATGTCTGTCCATGTGATCCCATGTGCAGGATTGGACGTTATAAAGCGAATGAATGACACCCGTGGATCCTGGATCATGCATCACCTTGTCTGATGTGCCTCCGGATTTGCTTGTAGGTTGTGTGATTTTTGCAGTCAGTTTTGAGCAGCAGGCTGTACTTGTTGGTTTATTATTCTGGAGTTGTGTGTGTGGGTTGAACTGTTGGCATTAATTATTTTTAATAGTGAGTCAGATGCTGAATTACAGGATCCTACCCATGGATATAAGGCAAACAAAGAAACAAGCGGCCTTCCTCTCCCTCCCCTGACATAAGTCATATTTTGTCTCCTACGACCTCAGCCAGCCCTTTAAATTTCATATCAAACATTAGAAAGAAAGAGGTCAAAGTAAGAGCCCCGTTGAAAAAAAAAAACCCACAGCCAACCCTGATATGAACTATGGGAACTTGTCATCTTATCATCCTAATTGAAGTCATTCTGCAATGTATGACAGTCCATCATATATTCTGCCAGTCAGTGTGTCATACATGATGTGTAACAAGAGAGCTCATAAACCCAGAGGGGAAGCCCCTTCTTTTTTATTACTTTATTTGATCATTTTCATAAAAAGTCCCCTTGCTCAATACAGAGGGACGTGTTTATTAGCCCCATTAAAGCTTTGTCCATTCATTTGACACTGTGATTTACACAGCTTTACCACAAAAGAATCCCATTATTTCCATTCTGGAGAGGTGTCTTTTTTACTGTGTGATGAAAAATAAGTATTTAATTCCACAGGTGAAGGCAAAGAAAGGGGAGGTTGTTGTCAGAGGCTCAGAAGTAAACAAAAGGATCTTTTAGGTATAATTGACTCAGAGAAAAAAAAACATTCCCAGTAAATATAGAAAAATAAATAAATAAAGATGCTCTTCCCATGGAGTGGGATTTAACTGGGCTCAGCTGAACTTTTTTTTTCCTGCGTGCCTTCATTAAAAACAGCAGAATTTGGCAAAATTTCCCTCTGTGTTCTACTCATGAATGTTTCTAGAAAATATCAGCTTTCATACGCAAATATTCTTGAAGTGAAATTGGTGGCTTCCTTTGAACACAGCTAGTGCCTCAAATCCCATCTGCTTTTCCTACAACACGCCCACTCATTATCTAGCTTATTTGGCTTTATTTTATTTTTTTTAAATGAACACAAATTAAGCTATTTAATCAAATATGTACATGATTACATGGCATTTTTGCATAAGAGTTATACACCCACGGAAATCATTAATCACAGATAACAACACTATGTTAAAATTAGACATTTTGTTTTCTTTGTGTGTGTGTGTGTGCTTTTTAACATAATATCCTGCGTAGCTCTAATTTCACCTCTACTCTCATTTAAATACAGCAGGATTGTTTTACATCAAATTATTCATTTGTCTGTAGCTCTGATAATTGGTATTTATGTTTAGACTTGATCTCAGAGGAATAAAAATACAGGACTTGAAAATAAAATTGGAATGGTTCAGATTCCTCTTTTTCTTTTTTATTTTCCCCTTTTTTGCTTGCACAGAATGTCACCATGAATGTCCATTGGCAAACTGGATAAGAAAGAGTGTCACAGTGCAGGACAACCTAGAAGATGACAGGTATTTCCAGGCATAGCAACGATGAGATCAAATTCCCCTCAACCTGCCTTGTTTGCTGATCTTTTAATCAGATTCAACTTCACTGCAGCTACAGCACAAGGTTCCCTGACAATGTATGACAGCATGTGACAGAAAAAATATTTTTTTTTTGGCCATTTGATGCTATTTCAGATAAATCTGAAGCCCCAGCAGCAGCTTATAAATCTACCAAACTATTTTAGTGGAGGTTTTTAACTATGTATAATTGAACTGGAGGGTTTGGGGTTTGTGTTCATGTGTTTGTAGTGGAATCCAAACAGGAAAGCTGGGAAATGATCTAAACCCTTTGAGGTTAACATGCCATGAAAGAGCATCAACGACGGAAGAGGACACTATTAAAAAACAGCCAACCTCGCTCAAAAAGAACCACTGTGTGAAGCAAGAGCCCAAAGAACAACACTCAGGGCTGTTTTTGGTCCTGCAGGGATATGTATTTCATCCCCTGTCTTCATCTCTCCAAATTTCCTCTGAACTGCTTCTGAGCTGCATTCTTGAGAAAGAATAACACCAGCAACTATTGAATGGGTCTTATCAACCTTTTCCCTGCAATCTACTTTGTATTCCTCTCACACCCGTGCTCTTGCAGTGTCTTGGGGAAATGCTTGGATCAAAGATAAGAGAGAACAAGGAAAGGAATGAAGCAAGAAATAAACAACAAAACAAAACCACCACCCCCCAAACTTTTTGACGGAACTCCTCTGTGAATCCTGTGCATGATTACTGCAAAGTTAAAACTGCCTTCTTCTTCACCAGTACTTAATTCCTGCTTTTAAAATCAGGCTCCCTTTGATCTTGAGGATTGAAATGATCTGGAAATGAAACAGCCATTGCTTTGCAGAAAATCTGGAGAGGGTCCCAGACATGGCTTTTACCTGGAAGACTTCCAAAACAGGATGAAATCTCTCTAGTTTCAGAACAAATTGCAAGATTTTTTCTCTATGTCTGGTCCAACTGTGGAACTCTAGTCCCGATGTCTGCTGGTTCCCAAAGCACAGATGTAATAACCTCTGAGGTGAAATGAGAGCGTTATTCCCCCATCTTCTCCCCCGTGTCTCTCCTCCGAGGGCTGAGGGCTGGGAGAATGTTATTAAAGTGAAGGCTTAAAGTTTTGGGTGAACTTAATTTGAGGAGACAGTAGGTTATAACCTGGGCTAGATCCAACCTAGTGAAGGTTGGAGAGGACAGAGGACCAGGAGCATCTGTGACATCTGGATCCTGTTGTAGGCTCAGAAATATCTGCCTGGCTTTACATGACCTGGTCCCAGAGCCAAAAGGGCTGAGAAATGTGGTTAAGAGACTGAAGCGGGCTTTGCCCCAGCAAATGAGTCCCACTGAGAAAGCAAGACATCAATATTTCTTCGAATCTGTTTCTTTTAGTGAATGTATTTCCATATGTTGCATTAATATTTCTTTTATTGGGACTTGTAAGTCCATCTGGTACTTGGATTGCGAGGACTTGAGCTGGCAGATCCCTACACTGTGCTGCTGCACAGAGATCTGGACAGTCCTTACGAGGAAGGGTAGGTGGCTGGATAGAGACAACATCTCCTCAGCTGTATTTTTAATTGGATAAACTTCTCAAATCAATCAAGATAACCAGGTTACTTATTGTCAATTAGCTCTGACAGTGCCATTTTTAATATTACAAAATGAGTATGGGCTGAGTATGAAGTATAGCAGCCCACAGTAAAGAAACCTCTCTTGGACACCGCACATTGCAACAACCCTGATCTAGGAAGTGTAAAGGATGCCTGAGCATCAATATGAAGCAGAAAATGTGCTGAAATATCATAGTTTTCCAAGACAATAAGAATCACTTTCCTTTGCATGTGTTATTAAGGAACTGGGGAATAATTATCTGCTTTAATACAAGCTTTTTCCTTCTGCATGATTAACTTCACTGATATCAACAGAGAGTGTGATGACTCTGAAATGACAGCTCCTGGTAGCACGTTCTGGGATTAGCAAAAACAGGTTGTCACTTTACCCCAGTTAGGAACAGTCAGTCGCTCTGTGCTGAGTGCTGGACAGAAGAGCCGGGTTCTGCACCAGACATCTGACAGCCCAAGTGGGCAGCAGGTCCAGCCTCCTGCCAGGTGGCTCTCAGGTCGGGCATGCAGGGCTTGCTGCTTCAACAGGAGACTCGATTTTGTGAGGCAGCACAGTGTGATTTTGGCTGTGCAGCCTCCAGACTGAAAGCACTCTGTCCTCCTCGTGCTAAACCATGACCTGCTTTAGCCTGGAGATCTCTGAGCAGCCCCGCTGCAAGGTACAGGGCTCTGTCTCTCCTGCTTTCACTCTTCTTTACAGCAGTGCACAATGCACTGAGCTGATTCTAAAATATTCTGTACTTTTGAAATGCCCTGTCTCTGGCTGCTCAACGTGCAAAGTGACAGCACACACACCGTGGAGGGGATGGAGGGAGAGGTAGGACAAACGCCAGAGAGAACTCTGAGCGATGGCACGAAACAACAAAAAAATCCTTTCATTCTTACTTGAGTTGTAAAAAGTCTGTTATGGCTTCTGTAGAAATTAATCAATAGATGGAAAACTGTGTAACAACTGTGGGGGAAACAGGAATCTGTCTATAAATTAAACTATTGTGAGTTTCTAGAGCTATCCGGGGAAAGCACTGGGGTGACTAGCTGGGCTCCGTGGAGCCAGGGCAGAGTGCATGGAGTGGGATCCTTCAGTAAAGTCCATATTTTGTCAATGTCAGGATGCATAGGAACTGTAAAACAAAGCAAATTTTATGCATGGAAGCAAACTGAAAATTTAGTCCTGCATCACATTCCTTTGAAAATTTCTTAATAATTTTTAAAAAATTATGAAGTGTCTGTATATTTTTAAAGAAAAATAGGAGGTAAAAAGATTAATTCTCAAAATCTGTGAAATATACAGTGATGAGTTACCAAGGATTGCAGTGTGGGGGGGTGTTTTTGTAATTCTGTAGGCATCTCAGTCCTCTGGTGAAATGATGTATGGGGCAATCGTCTGGTAGGGGCTGATGGGATGTAAATGAAACTAATTAAGGAAATGTCAAACATAATTAATAAAACAGGTTTAAGTTGCAAAAGCACTGTCAGCTGAATGAATGGGGAAGAATGCTGCATTCCCATTGTTTTGGGGCTTGCTTGCTTATTTATATATTTATTTATTTATTCCTTGCTCAACCCCTTGCCCTCCAACCGGCTTTTTCAGTTGCAGTGTTCAATTAGATCTCAGAAAGCTCTTGGTAGCCTCTTGCATTTTCACCTTGCCCCCCTTCTGAGCTGGGGTCCCATAGAATAGAAGGAATATAAATCTGCCTTGTCGACTTGCAGCCTGGGAAGAAGAAGGAAAAAAAATTAATTGCTAAGTCCTCGTCTTCCCCAAGTACTACAGGACATTAACATAACCAATTTGCTTGAACTCCTCACTGGCTGCTTAATAGAGCATCTGACCAGCTGATAAGACCTGGGTGCTGCTGCCTATGATACCTTGTTATTAGCATTTTCATAATATTCAAATATTACAGCCCCATGATTCACTAGCCTCCATTCATTATTGATAAGTACAAAAAATAAATAAAAAGGGTTTATAAATAGCAAAGGGGGGTGAGCGACCTATAATTATGGCAAGCAAATTAGGGTGCATGGTAGAGTCAGTTACATTTGCCTAGGAGTAATGATGCTCAAGAACTTTTTCTCCCCAGGGACCAGAAAAATAATGGATTCCCTGGCAGCTGCAGATGGGCTAGGAAAGGCTGTCACCCAGGATGCTGTTTATATAAGTTAGGCTGAGCATATGGCTCTGTGTCCTGCCTGTAGACACCTCCAGATATTGCAGTTTCAATGAAAAGAAATAAATACATAAATAAAAATAGCCCCTCGGTGGAAGGTGGTGGTGCAGGGATATGAGGAGGAGAAATGTGTGGGGGAGAAAAAAGTGAAAAACCAAAGGGAGTCTGCTCAGAAGTTTCTGCTGAGAGAAACCCCAGCAGCTCAGGGATCAAGTAGGGGTGATATCCTTAAAACTAGGGGCTGTTTGGCTGCATCACTGAAGAGAGAAAGATGAAATGTGATTTCTGCTAAAGCAAAACTTTTCCATTGTTGCAGTCCAAGATAGTCATACTTAAACACCAAAGCTTTAAGCCTGAGATGATAAAAATCATGGTCCCAGTTGAAAGTAGGAGCTACTAGAAATAACCACTGGATACTTTATAATTTAGTCCCTGTGGTTCTATTTCCATTAATCCAATCAAAGGCTTTTTTTTTCTTTACTAATGAAACTGGAATGAAACACAAAAGGGAGGCTGACCTGTTAGCAGGTGACTGTTTCTTGTAAGTTATTCATTAAAAACACCCTAACGCTCTGGTGCTGAAGGAGGTTGTACCTACTTCTGTATAAATTAAACATAAGTGAGTTGGTTGAAAGATAAAAAAAAATAGAAGCTATTTCTCCTGACTCCAGATCCTTGTATAGGATGCATGTAGAGGAAACTGAGCCCTTGCAGACACTTTCAGAGGGCTGGGGACTAACCTTTACATACCAGCTGCCCCCAAGATTTTCAGTTCTAAGTAGCTCTGAATGTCCAGTTCTATTGTGGGCACGAATATTACCAATACTTTGCAGTCAATGTACTTTAGATAAAATAGGAATGAGCCTTGGTTTGGCTCTTCTTAATAAAAGTCAGAGTAGGCTCAGAAATAAAAGGGAAGGACTTTGACAGAAAAACTGCAGTTCAGTTGTTCTCATCCTTTGATTTTTTTCTACATGAAATTTAATTGAATTATTAGTAAAACTGTGTTAGGCATTATATTGCTGATCTGCATAATTCAATCTTTCTATTGGGAAGTTTGGAAAATGCGCCACTGGCATTTCTTATAAAGGCACTATCTGAAAACATCAATTTGCCTGCAAAATTTCCAGCTAGTTTTTAATTTTTTTTCCTGTGTTATTTTCAGATTCTCCCAGCATCTCTATTATCCAGCATTATTAGCAAGTATCCACTCTGGATTGCATCCTGGTGTGAATTTACAATTCTTAAGAACTTTCCTGCATCTTAACAAAACATGAAGTGAGGATATTTATTAGATAAATCTTCCAATTAGCCACCCTCAACAGCCTGTGCCTGGAGCCTTGTCCATTTTGATATATGTAACAAAAAGTCCAAACTAAAACTTATTTATCTTTATGCTCTGAGTGCTGGCAAAGTTTACAGAGTAGACACAAGCTCAGCAATGAATCCTACTCCTGCAGGAAGCTTTCTCCCCAGAACATCCCCAGTCCTGCAGAAGCTCACACCTGGGCCTGAGCTGTCCATCTTCAACACGAGCATCCATCTTCCAGAAGCATCCTTAGGCATCCTGAAGGCTCTGCTTTGCCTTAAACCTCACGTTAACATCATCGAGGGAAAATATAAATTTAAACTGACACAGACTTGCTTGTCTCTTCCTTTGTGTTTAAACACAGATGGTTGCTTTTGTTGTGCCGCCGCGTTTCAGCCAATGCAAGCAGCAAAGTACTTAATTGGAATATATATCTCTTCTCTTTTCCAAACATTCACAGGTTTTTTTTTTGCAGGTGAAGTATCATTCTTCAGAATATATACAATGTTTTCATGCATCTTGATTCAATCCATTAGTCCTTATAATTTATTGTTAACTGCTTGGATGTAGGAGCCATGACAGCTTTGAGTAAAGCATTTAAGCAGGCATCTGCTTTGTATAAATTATAGGAACCTTGGTCACACAAGTTTTCAGAGAGAGACAAAGGTCTCTTACCAGCAGCTGTAGCTTTGGGGATAGTGATTTTTTATACTTTTTTTTACTGTAAGAAGCTTTAGATCTTGGAAACAGGAAAACTATCTGCAGACTTGTATTTACATTTGTGCTTGGTATTGTGCTAACGGCTCCAAGGCAGGAGGAATGTGATTGACATGGGGTTTGCGAGCTGGAAAACACTTTTTTAGACTCAAATCAGCTCCTTGGAGGCTAAAGCCCCGATTAACTATAACTGAAGTGGATTGTCTTAACCTGACTGCTGTAGTATTTTATGTCTGGTCATTGAGGCTTATTTCTGTAAATACTGCAATAAGCCTGAATCAATTACTTTAATGTCTCCCTTTGTCTCCTGCCATCAGAAATGGCATAGTGTCATGATATAAGTAAGCAGAACAGAAGGATACCTTGTGCCACTGAGCAAGGAACATTTGTGTTAACAGGAGAGACAGACTTCACCTTGGAAGACGGCTCCTCATACACAAAGAGGGATGTTTCACATGATGCTCAGTGCCTCTCAAAAAAAGATGAGTTGCAAAAACCGTGTTATCCTGAATATTAGAGTGTACCAAAGCCCTTTCTCTCCTCTTTTGATCACTCCTCCTGGCTTTTGTCTGGCTATGAGACATATGAAAGGACAGCAACACTTCTGCTGGTGATATGCAGTTGACCAAAGGTCTGATGTGAATATACTCTTGTTGCCTTCTCACTTGTGCTGCTTAGATTAGCTTGGCTCATTCACGAAGCTTTCTGCATTGCACATTTCCTAACTAAACCAGAAATGTCTGACAGAGCAAACTAATTGAAGCACTGTATCTCACTTTGGCACCATCATTCCATGCTGGAGATGCACAGTTCAGAGTTAATAAGAATGCCATGTCAGGGATGCCACTCACCAAGGTGAAATGCAATGCAGTGGTGGACAAGCCTGGTGAGTGGTTTTCTTCTTCAAAAGTAGCTTGGAGACATGGCTTCCCTCTCCTTAGTACCTCTGGCTGCACAAAGGCATAGCTGTGAAGGTGATGGGATCACAGCAAATCTACCCGAGTGCAGAGCTTTGGTTTAATTTTTTTTTTATACCAATGGCTGGTCTCAGCTCTAATTAACCTACTCCCCTATCAGTCCATTCCCTCCCCACATGCCATCTTTTCCCCTTCCTCCCTGTGATCTCCATTTCACTGCAGAGATGGCCTGGCAAAGAGACATTATTCTATTTAGAAGCCGAGCACCTCACTAGGGGTGACAGGCCTGTTTTTAGGTCATTTATCTAATTGCTCTTTGCAGATAAGAATTAATTAGCCCGATTATTTTTCTTAGTTTTTGGATGGGTTCCCCACCTGGAGAGAAGAAATTCCTCTATGTCAGTGATTAATTGCTGAGCCAGAAGCTTTCTGCCTTGCATTTGTAATAAATGCCGACTAGTTCTTTAGGTCGCATTAGGAACCAGGCAGATTGTGGTTAAAATGCACAGGATAATAAAGCATTTCTACAAACAAAATCACTGCCATTAGATTTTGATTAAATATTTTAATTTATCTGGAGGTTGAGGGACTGCGGGAATTGAAAGGTTTAAGGTCTCCTATTCCCAGCATTTTCTGATGAGAGTCACCCTCTAGCCCTTTGATCTAAACCAGATGAACCTCGTGGCAATGCTTCAGCCCAGGATTTGGCACAGCTGGTTTGTCTCACACTGGTCTGAGTGCTCGGAGGGTCGTGAGTGTGTAGCCAGCTCAACTCAGTTGTGATAACATTTTGTGAACTACAGGAGTTTGGTCAAGCTGAGGGAGGAAAGGTTAAGATTTGTGTGTGAAATTATGGCAGGTTTGTATCCA